>NC_053397.1:137613706-137930878 GCF_905171765.1 Bufo bufo
AGGCTTCAAAGGATAAGCTATGTTCAATCCCCTTCTCAGGAGAGTTTGTTTTTGGCCCTACACTAGACAAAATATTTAAAAAGGCCGCTGATAAGAAAAAAGGATTTCCGGAGGATAGGGATCAAAAGAAAAAACCTTTTCGGCAGTTTCAACCCCATCAGAGATCATATAGGGGAAAAGGAAAATCGGGCAGATGGAGCTACCCCAAAGGGGGAAGAGGAAGGGGCTTCATCCTTAACCCTCAAAACTGACAGTCTAGTAAACAAGGACGCCAAGGTGGGGGGCAGACTGATAAGGTTTCTATCTTTGTGGGAGCAGATCGCAACAAATCCCTGGGCACTAAACATTATTGCTCAGGGATACAGGATAGAATTTTCTTCAGTTCCCCCCAAAAGATTCCTAACCTCATCACAAAACGGGTCAGAATTACCCAAGATATGGCAGGGGGTTCAGGAACTTTTAAGCTCGGGTGTAATCCAGAGGGTCCCAAATTCAGAAAAAGGGGAGGGTTTCTACTCAAACCTTTTCCTAGTAAAGAAGCCCGACCAGTCTTTTTTCGTACAATAATAAATCTAAAACCGCTAAACAGATCCATTCTGTACAGAAGATTCAAAATGGAATCCATCAGATTCACAATCCCGCTTATACCAAAAGGGGCATTCATGTCCTCAATAGACCTCAAAGATGCCTATTATCACATTCCCATCCACCAACTCTCACAGAAATTTCTGCGCTTTACAATAAAAGATCCGCGAGGTAGCCTACACCACTTCCAGTACGTTGCACTTCCATTCGGCATTTCTTCCGCACCCAGAATATTCACAAAGTTAGTGGTGGAAATGGTTGCTTACCTTCGCAGGGAAGGAATAATCATTATCCCCTACCTCGACGACTTCCTGATTGTCGGCAGGTCAAAGGAAGAAAATATAGAGGCAACCCAAAGATTCTTAAACGTCCTTGCAGGGTTATGATGGATTATAAACATAAAGAAATCGTCTCTCACTCCATCAAAAAGGATAAGATTCCTACGAGTAGAATTGGATTCGGACTCTCAAAAGGCCTTCCTACTACAGGACAAAGCGGAGAGTCTTATACAGAAGATTGCAGGGTTCCAAAGATCTCGCAAATGCTCCATAGGAGAGGCTGAGTCTGTTGGGAAATCTAACTGCCTGTTTGATTTTAGTTCCTTGGAGCCAGGCCCACTCAAGAATAACACAGAGTTGGATCCTGAAAGAATGGAACGGAAATCAGACGGATTTGGACAGGAAGATCCTAATACCACAATGGGTGAAGACCGATCTCAGTTTGTGGGGCGCAAAAATCGGAAATAATTTTTTTCAGGGTACCTGGCCAGAAAACATAAAAAGATCATCCAACTTCAGAGAATTATACGCAGTCCTCGTGACTCTAAAAGAAGGAGAGTGGCTTCTAAAAGGACAACATCTAAAAGTTCTGTCCGACAACATAACAACGGTAGCATATCTAAAACACCGAGGGGGAACAAGAGCCAACCATCTAGGAGAGGTAGTATGGAAGATTTTCTCTTGGGCAGAAGAAAATTCCCTATCGTTATCTGCAATCCACTTGAAGGGTTCCGAAAACATAGAGGCAGATTACCTAAGCAGAAGAAGAATAGATGCAGTAGAATGGTCTCTAAACAGGGACATCTTCCGGGAAATAATCTCCAGATGGGGTCGCCCAGAGAGAGATCTATTTTCCTCAAAAGAAAATGCTTAGGTAGATCTCTTTTTGTTCCCTAGATCCAAGGGACAAGCCTTGGGCGGTAGACGCCCTTTCAATAAGCTGGAATTGGAGACTGGTATATGCGTTCCCTCCAATACCCCTTATACCCCGGGTCATTCAGATGATCCAAAGAGAGACTGCTACGATAATCCTGGTAACCCCTCTATGGGCCAAGAGAATCTGGTTTCCTATTTTAAAATGACTAGCACTGGAGGATCCATGGGAAATTCCTTTCCAGAGGGATATGCTTGTCCAGTGCCCTCTAATTCATCCAGATCCCCAGATATTCAGGTTAGCTGTATGGCAGCGGTTAGATTGATGCCTACTCTAAGGTCCAGAGTTCCCACGTAGGATCTGAACACGGTACTTGAGGGATTAACAATGCCTCCCTGTATTCCATTATCTAACATTTCGATAAAACACCTATCTCTAAAGACTGCCTTCTTAATAGCTATAACTTCGGCTAGACGTATTGGGGTTACAGGCACTTTCTTGCAGAGAACCATATCTTCAAATTCTAGAGGACCATATTAGTCTGAGATTAGATCCAGGGTTCATGCCATAAGTGGTCTCTTCCTTCCACCGAGAACAGGAGATTTTCTTGCCTTCCATTCCCAATCACCATGAGAAGGAGGTGGAAGACAAGATGAGACTCCTAGACATTAGAGATATGGTTATTCAGTATCTTGAAGTCAGCAGGGAATTCAGGAAGGACGATAACTTGCTGGTCCAATTCTCAGGGAAGAAACTTGCTCTTTAGCCAGGTGGATTAGATCCACTATTGAGTGCTGTTATTCCATCCAAAATAAGTCCTGCCCGGGGGTTGTTAGGGCTCATTCTACTAGAGCCACTGCCTCCTTTTGGGCAGAAAAAGGTGGAGTATACCTAAATCAGATCTGTAAGGCCGCCACTTGGTCTAGTGTAAATACTTTCGTTAGACCCTATCGCCTTAGTCTCCCTGATTCTACTGAAATTCAGTTTGGCCGGAAGGTTCTACAGGCGATATCCCACCCAGGTTGGTTATTTGTTAGTTCTCATTGTGGCTGTCATGGTGGATGAGGTGGACAAACCGTAATTGGTCTTACCGGTAATTTTGTTTCCTTGAATCCACCATGACGGCCCATACTAACCCCATCCCAAAAATCCCGCCGATCAGAAGTTGGTGATATATCCAGAGGATGGATCATCAGTTAAAACAAACTGTAGAACCCCTTTAATGTATCATTTAACAGACTGACAGAGGGTAGACAAGGCAGGGGTATAATATTGGCCATTTCTTCCACTTGGATAACCGCCATAGACTCTATTACCGATTTTACGATGTGCTGCCATGGGTAAAGGACAAAGTAGTCCAGCTGGTTTCTCTTTTGGAATCTTATTCTGGGCAAAAGTTGTACAGGCAGAGACAGTCAGGTATTTCCTCTGAAGGCAGTAGGCAACCGATAAGATCTGGTAATCGGGTTGGCACTTTTGCATTGTCCAGGATGACCGGCGCTCTTGGAGCGATGTCTCCAGGATAGGACTTGCTTTCTTGAAAGTTTTACCATGTGGTAGATCTTTCAATTGGACAGAAGCCACTTTCACTATTTTGGCAGGATCAATGATATGCTGTGGTACCTTCTCCAGGTCAGTTGGAACAAAGGACCGGGACAAGGCATCCTCCTTAATGATCTTGTCTGAAGAACGGAAATGTAGCAAGAAATCAAAAAAGGGAAAAAACTGGAAAAAAATAGGACTATTCTAATATGTGCTGGACGTTCCGAAAAATGGGGATTGCATTTGTGTTGTATTTTTCTTTCGAATGTTATCGAGTATCACACTACTTATTTTTTATTTTTATGGTATCGAAATCTAATCAAAATTTTGTTATCGTGACAACCCTATAGATGACTAGCGCAAAGTGAAACTGAAAGTACCGGTCTCACAGCTAGAAAAACGGTTAACCCTTTGTGCCAGAATATCTCAACGTCAATATTTTTATAAAGGCCAATTGAAAATATGATTTTTAGCAAAATATAAGTAAATGCATTCAAACAAATTGCCTCCAAAGGTGTACATAGCCGTGAAAGGGCTACGGTGCTCCTTAGAAATTTTATGGCATATTTACAGGTTCCTGCACCAGTGTTTGTTAGGTCGGATAGAGGTAGACTTGCATCTAGCTCCAAACATGTGTCCCCTGATGCCCATCTCGCCTGGTGAGATAGCTACGGACCACCATGTCTAGGAGGAGAGTGCGGCACAGTCCATTCACTACTGTGGGAGTCACATTAACCAGTAACAAGCAAGCTTTGACCCCCCCCCCCCACACCACCACTGAAGTAAATGGACAAAGCCGCACATATGCAGGCCATCCCTCTATTGCCCCCTGACTTGAGCATCGAAACAATTAATGCTCCAATGCCATCCTTTGCAATGCGCTGAATCGCAAAGGCATTTGTGGAGTTTAGGGCTGCCAGGTGGAGGCTTCCGCCCAGCAGTGAGCCTGGTGACGATGGGCGGGCTTTAGCGCTGCCCTAGCCTGTAAAACGGCTAGGGCAGCACTAAAGCCTGCCCATCAGAGACAGTGACTCCACCGAGCAAACTGCTGGGCAGAAGTCTCCGCCCGGCAGTGTGTTATTGTAAATAAAAGATCCCTTGCCCTGCGCGATCCAGCCCAGGGCAAAAGAGCATCGGAGCATTAAACGCTCCGATGCTAACATCAGGGGGGCTGCCTGGGTGAAATTATGGATGTGTCCAGGTTCAGCATTGAACCCGGACAACCCCTTTTAATTGGTATAAAGCCCAGTGCCATAAAGAACGGTGTTAAACAAAACTGATACTAATGATTAGTTTAAAATGTTTTTTTTATGTATGTGTTTTTTTTTGTTTGTTTTTTCATAGCCTTGCACCATATCGTGGCTGGTTTCCTGTCATCTCCAGTCTCTGCTGCTCCAACTTTGTCTACTTTTACACATTCAACAGTCTCAAGTCTTTATGGTTAAAAGGCACTGCTCCAACAACCAGCAAAGATTTGACTATTGGCTTCATTGCTGGTAATTTCAGAAGTAAATGTAAATTAGCATAATGTATACTATATCTAATTGGAATGATACTTTATAGGCAGGGGATACATAAATCTCATAAGATCCCATAGCAAAGAGTAAGGGCTCTTACACACTTGCTGCAGGACGGATCCGACATGCTGTTCACCATGTCGGATCCGTCCTGCCGCTATTTCGCCGTGCCGCCGGACCGCCACTCCGTCCCCATTGACTATAATGGGGACGGGGGCGGAGCTCTGGCGGTGCACGGCGAAAGCCGCCGGACTAAAGTCCTGCATGTCCGACTTTTTAGTCCGGCGGTTTTCGCCGTGCTGCGCCGGAGCTCCGCCCCCGTCCCCATTATAGTCAATGGTGACGGAGCGGCGGTCCGGCGGCACGGCAAAATAGCGGCAGGACGGATCCGACATGGTGAACAGCATGTCGGATCCATCCTGCCGCAAGTGTGAAAGAGCCCTATGAGATTTCTTATGTATTTATAATTTATTTTATTACGTGGAGAAAATGTTTATTACATATTTTTTTCCTGACTTCCGTATTGAAAAACTGAAGCAGGTGCTTCATAAATATGGTGCTCATTCTGATCACCATGTATCTCAATGTATTTATGCCAGGCAATGGGTATATACAGTTGCAAGAAAAAGTATGTGAACTCTTTGGAATTATATGGATTTCTGCACACATTGGTTATAAAATGTGATCTGATCTTCATCTAAGTCGCAACAATAGACCATCACAGTCTGCTCAAACTAATAACACACAAATAATTTAATGTTACCATGTTTTTATTAAACACACCATGTAAACATTCACAGTGCAGGTGGAAAAAGTATGTGAACCCTTGGATTTAATAACTGGTTGAACCTCCTTTGGCAACAATAACTTCAACCAAACGTTTCCTGTAGTTGCAGATCAGACGTACACAACGGTCAGAAGTAATTCTTGACTATTCCTCTTTACAGAACTGTTTCAGTTCAGCAATATTCTTGGGATGTCTGGTGTGAATCACTTTCTTGAGGTCATGCCACAGATTCTCAATCGGGTTGAGGTGAGGACTCTTGACTGGGCCACTACAGAAGGCGTATTTTCTTCTGTTTAAGCCATTCTGTTGTTGATTTGCTTCTATGCTTTGGGTCGTTGTCCTGTTGAAACACCCATCTTCTGTTGAGCTTTAGCTGGTGGACAGATGGCCTTAAGTTCTCCTGCAAAATGTCTTCATAAGCTTGGGAAATTCATTTTTCCTTCGATGATGGCAATCCGTCCAGGCCCTGACGCAGCAAAGCAGCCCCAAACCATGATGCCCCCACCACCATACTTCACAGTTGGGATGAGGTTTTGATGTTGGTGTGCTGTGCCTCTTTTTCTGCACACATAGTGTTGTGTGTTTCTTCCAAACAACTCAACTTTGGTTTCATCTGTCCACAGAATATTTTGCCAGTACTGCTTTGGAACATCCAGGTGCTCTTGTGCAAACTGTAAACGTGCAGCAATTTTTTATTTTTTTTTAACAGCAGTGGCTTCCTCTGTGGTATCCTCCCACGAAATCCATTCTTGTTTAGTGTTTCACATATCGTAGATTCGCTAACAGGGATATTAGCATATGCCAGAGACTTTTGTAAGTCTTTAGCTGACACTTTAGGATTCTTCTTCACCTCATTGAGCAGTCTGTGCTGTGCTCTTGTAGTCATCTTTACAGGATGGCAACCTAGGGAGAGTAGCAGCAGTGCTGAACTTTCTCCATTTATAGACAATTTGTCTTACCGTGGACTCATGAACAGCAAGGCTTTTGGAGATACTTTTATAACCCTTTCCAGCTTTATTCAAATCAACAATTCTTAATCGTAGGTCTTCTGAGAACTCCTTTGTGCGAAGCATCATTCACATCAGGCAATGCTTCTTGTGAAAAGCAAACCCAGAACTGGTGTGTGTTTTTTATAGGGCAGGGCAGCTGTAACCAACACCTTCAATCTCATCTCATTGATTGGACTCTCACTCCAATTAGCTCCTGGAGAGGTTATTAATTTCGGGGTTCACATACTTTTTCCACCTGCACTGTGAATGTTTACATGGTGTGTTCAATAAAAACATGGTAACATTTAATTCTTTGTGTGTTATTAGTTTTAAGCAGACTGTGATGGTCTATAGTTGTGACTTAGATGATCAGTTCTTTGTCTCCTGTTTCACTAAATATGTAACACTATCTGCCTGCAGCCGCACCAAGGGAGGGGCTCAGTGAATTGCAATTAATACAGTTGCCGTTTACCTCCCTGGCAATTATAAACTCTCCCCTAGCAGTGACAACTGGCAAATGTTGTGGATTTATTTCTGGAACAGGAGGAGTTTATTTCTAAGCTCCCTAGCCAGTTGTGTAACTCTAGGTAATGCAAGGGTCCTAACCAGTTCCCATGCTATCGGACCCTTCAGGGTTCCAGCAATGCTGACATTTATTTCGGGAACAGTAGTTTAGTGCCAGTCTTCATAGCCAGTGGTGTAACTGTGGGGAACGCAGGGGTCGTATTTTCCACCAGGCCACTATCGGATCCTTCAGGGGTCAGCAGGCAATGTGCGCCAGGTGCAGAGCATGGGTGCCTGTTTTCGCCAGGCTGAGGGATAGAGGTCACTCTACTGCCTGTTGTAATTCGGAGTTTCACTGAAAAAGCATTATGAAACTTATCTAGCCTGCAGGACGGGTAATTTTGTGTTTAATGTAGTATATATATTATGCCATCCACTGCCATAATAGAACCATTGGCTTATCAGTCACTTGCTTGTAATCTATGTTTAAAGTGTTTCTCCAGTGTGGTAAAATTCATGGAGAGGTGTCAGCTCTAGGAGTGAGTGGAGAGCTGCAGAAAGGCTGGTTGGGGCATTCAATATTTTGGTACGGGCACCAGAAATTTTTGGTTACACCCTGCTGATAGCAATCAGCCTGCCTTTATGGTAGATACAGGAGGTTCAGGAGTTCTTTGCAACCAGAGCTTGCCAACAGGAATTTCAGGGACCCATACAAACCACGTGAGACTCCCAATGGTCCCTCTAACAGTCATCGGGTATACAGTTGCAAGAAAAAGTATGTGAACCCTTTGGAATTATATGGATTTCTGCACAAATTGGTCATAAAATGTGATCAACAATAGACAATCAGTCTGCTTAAACTAATAATACACAAAGAATTAAATGTTACCATGTTTTTATTGAACACACCATGTAAACATTCACAGTGCAGGTAGAAAAAGTATGTGAACCCGTAGACTAATGACATCTCCAGGAGCTAATTGGAGTGAGGTGTCAGCCAACTGGAGTCCAATCAATGAGATGAGATTGGAGGTGTTGGTTTAAGCTGCACTGCACTATAAAAAAAAAAAAAACACACACCAGTTCTGGGTTTGCTTTTCACAAGAAGCATTGCCTGATGTGAATAATGCCTCGCACAAAAGAGCTCTCAGAAGACCTACGATTAAGAATTGTTGACTTGCTGTTCATGAGTCCACGGTAAGACAAATGGTCTATAAATGGAGAAAGTTCAGCACTGCTGCTACTCTCCCTAGGAGTGGCTGTCCTGTAAAGATGACTGCAAGAGCACAGCGCAGACTGCTCAATGAGGTGAAGAAGAATCCTAGAGTTTCAGCTAAAGACTTACAAAAGTCTCTGGCATATGCTAACATCCCTGTTAGCGAATCTACGATAATTAAAACACTAAACAAGAATAGATTTCATGGCTGGTTAATATTATATTCTCACAGCCATGGCCAAAACAGCCATAACTTTTTTTTTTTTTTGCCTCAGACCATTTAGCCATTCACATGTCAGGTTTTAAGGTCTATCAATTCTATTTATTTAATTGTGCACTAACAATTGTGCCATTTTTTTTTTATTTTTTTTTTATTTTACACAGTTTACCAATCACCATAGATTTTGTGTTCTTTATATTGTACGGGTCAAACAATGTTAGTGATATTTAATAATAAGTATATTACAAAAAAACACATTATATAGTGGTTTTTACTCTATTATTTTATTAGTAATATTTACTTTGTAGTAAAATGTAACTGTTTTACTTTCCAGCTCTTCGTTTATGGTAAACGTTCCATTTTTATGTCATAACCTTGTTCCTGTTAGGAATTGAACCGCAGACCTTCATGGCAGGTGTCAAGTTTACTAGGGCTCCAGATGGCGACCAAAACGGTCGCCAATGCGCCTTAAAATTTGCAGATGGCGACAAGACTTTTTAGTCTTGTCGCCATTTGCGACTGTACCGCCGCGATCCTGCGCAGCCTACGTTCTCTTCACTAGCACACTGCACAGTGGAGAAGGAAGGAGTCCCTCCCTCTCCACTGTGACGCGGCCGCCACTACCACCAATGGGGATATAGCAGGGAGGAGGAGGGGAGGAGCTGTCGCCACTGCGCCACCAATGAATGTAAAACATAAGTAGTATAGGCAGCGGTATCACAGACCCGGCACCCGGCCTCAATAACAGGGCATGCGATACGTGGCAATTAACCCCTCAGGTGCCCCAGATCGCATGCCCTGTTATTGAGGCCGGGTGCCGGGTCTGTGATACCGCTGCACACAATTGTATAAAGGAGTTAGAGGACCTTTCGTGGGTCCAAAGAATATGAACTTATCAGCAGGCTGCATAGAGCGGCGCCCAGGGATCTAAGTGCACTTACTATTATTCCTGGGCGCCGCTCCGTTCGTCCGCTGTGGCCCCCGGTATTTTCAGCATTCAGAGGAAGGAGGAGGAGGAGGAGACGCCAGTGTCTCTCCTTCTCCCTGACAGCAGCGCTGTCCAATCAGAGCGCAGAGCTCAGAGCCAGGGAGAAAAAAACCTCCCTGGCTCTGAGCTCTGCGCTCTGATTGGACAGCGCTGCTGTCAGGGAGAAGGACAGACACTGGCGTCGTCTCCTCCTTCCTCTGAATGCTGAAAATACCGGGGGCCACAGCGGACGAACGGAGCGGCGCCCAGGAATAATAGTAAGTGCACTTATGCCTCGTTTCCACTGAGCGGATCGGTTCGGGGCGGTACGGTACGGTTCGCTATTTTGGGTGTTTCCACTATGAAAGCGATCCATACAAGCGAACCGTACCGCACCATTCAGGGTCCTGCTTCAGATGTAGGGCCATAGAAAAATGGAACGGTTCGGATAGGGCGGAGCTACTTGCGTCACACAATACATTCTCCTGATTGGCGGCCTGAATTACGTCAAACGTAAGCGCAACATAAACACCACGCCGCGATTAGTTCAGATAATGGGAGAAGGATGCCTGCAAACAGCAGCAAGCTGTGGTCGTCTCAGGAACTAGCCACTTTTTTAACTATTCTTGGGGATGGCGCTATTCAGAGTGAGCTTGATGGATCAGTGAGAAATGAAAAGGTGTTCCAAGATATTTCTCAGCGGATGGCGGCGGAAGGATTTGAACGGACGTCGGGTCAGTGTAGGGCAAAGCTTAAGAAGCTTAAAGTACAATATAAAAAAATTAAGGATGCCAACGGCCGTAGTGGAAACAGTCGCAGTACCTGGAAGTGGTACGATGCCATGGACGCCATTTGCGGTCATAGGCCGGCAAACCAAGGCAGGGAGGGAGGTCTGGACTCTGCTACTGCACTTCTCGAGTCCATGATAGAACCTGTTGGTAAGTGTTTTTTTTTTTTGATTCTGCATATCATTTCGCTCTGCTAACCATTATAAAAAAAATATCTAACCATACTTGCATTTTCAGATACAGTTGAAGGACTCTCCAATGATGCGTCAAACTTGTCTGATGATGGTCCGTCAATGTCGTTCAGCAGCACCAGCACTATTGCATCACCACCTTCCAGCCAACCACATAGTACGCCCAATGCACCCCGGCAAACAGGTAAGACATGATTAGGTTTTTTTCTTATTTTTTAATTTGTGCATATATTTTGTCCACTCACACTTGAAAGAGTACATAGCAAGATTACTTGTGAACTTTTTTGTGTCTATACTCTATTCTGTTCTGTTGTATATTCCAGGAGACGCTCGCAGCTGGATCTGCGCACAGTCATGGAGGATATGCGGGCAGCCGAGGAAAGGCAGCTGGAAAGGCTGGATATCCTTTCTGAGCGGAGGTTTCGGGCACTGCGTCAGGATGCCCAGGAAGCTATGCGCCAGGAGGCTGAAATTGCACGGCAGCAGATGGAGCAGTTGGCTACATTCAACCAGGCCTTCCTGGGTGTCCTTGGGCAGCTTGTTCAAGTGCTAGCAGCCAGTCATGATACCAGACCACCGCCAAGGGAGTAGTCCCTCTCTGCCAGCAGTGTTCTGATGTAAAGATTTGATGTACATATGTATATTTCTTAGTATATAGCAAGATTACTTTTTGGTTTGAAAATAAAAGACATGAGAGACCCTGGTTGTGTCTGATGTAAGGTAAACTTTATTTGAGCAATAAAAAATTAAACAACAATAAAAATTAAGCGATAAGGTATCGCATCAGAGCCTGACGTACCTCATTGCACTCTTCCTCCATATCCTGTGCTACTACCCGTACTGGCTCTTCTGCATTCGTATTCCAGTCCTGGTAGAAGTCTTCTCCATGTCTTTCACAAATATTGTGAAGAGCACAGCAAGTAAGCACCATGGCTTTTGCAAGTTCAATGTCACTGTCATTCCTTTTCATAAGACACCGCCATCTACCCTTTAGTCTTCCAAATGCATTCTCTACAATCACCCTTGCCCTGGATGTTTTCCTGTTGTAGATTTGCTGTTCTGGTGTCAGGCGGCCATTGTCACCAAATGGTTTCAGGAGCCAATTTTGTAAAGGGTATGCAGAATCCCCGAGCACATAATAGCCAACATTCACCCCTGAAATGTTCCTTGTGTGGCCAGAGTACAGGCCTCCCTGTAGACAATGTGGACAATCTTAGAACTCGAGCATCATGCAAACTTCCAGGTTTTCCCACATTCACACTCCAGAATAGTCCTTTTCCATCCACTACTCCCTGGAGGATGATGGAATGCCAGCCTTTTCGGTTAAAATAGTCAGTGTGGTATACTTGTGCTATTATTGGTATGTGTGAACCATCAATGGCGCCAACACACTGTGGAAGGCCCCACCTGTCCTCAAAGTAGTTAGCCATGTCTTTTAGCTTTTCACTGTCTGGAAAATGAACAATCTCAGGAGCTAGCAGTGTGCAGACAGCCTTACAGAAGTCCTGCACACACCGGCACACTGTTGATTTGCTCACACCGAAAAGGTGGCCTATACTTCGGTATTCACTGTTGGTAGCCAGCTTCCACAGTGCAATGGCAACTCTTTTCCTCACTGGCAAACTAGCTCTGAAGTTGGCGCTTTGCTTCTCCATTGCTGGACTTACCTTTGCGCAAAGGTATCCAAAGGTTTCCTCCGACATTCTGAAATTGAGCAGCCACTGTGTGTGTGTAAATCCGAGGACGGTCACATCCCACCACTCATTGGAACGGGGTAGAGCCCAAATGACTGGTCGGCGGCGCTGCTTTAACGAAAGGAGAAGCATCTAAAAAACAAGTTTAAAAAACAAAGGGTAAGATTGCATCATTTATAAAAGCGGGCAACAAATAACAAGGAGTATTTTATGTGGAATACGATGTCAATTTAACATACGTGTGCATACAGTAACGCATACAGTTGATGCTTACCCTATAGCTCTGCCGTCTTTGTCGTACAAGGCTGTATTTCTCCTCCCGGCTCAAGATCCAAGCTCGAAGTTTGCGTCTCTTTTCTGCTGTATTTCTCTTTGCAGCTCGCAACCTTCTCTGATACACAACAGCGTGTATTTTAACAACCATACACCAAAATGCAAGTAGTGAAAACACGAGCTGCTGGATGACCTCCATCTTTGTTGTTTACAGCGTCGCGTTTGTTGTCGCACTAGTGTGACGTCACGCGACGCATTTTTTTCTAAACCACATATGGACCCGGCGGCCCGGGTTGCAGTGGAAATGCTCACCTAAATAGACCGGACCATTACAAATCGTCCAAACTGTGCCGACCCGAACCGATCCGCTCAGTGGAAACGAGGCATTAGATCCCTGGGCGCCGCTCTATGCAGCCTGCTACTAAGTACATATTCTTTGGACCCATGAAAGGTCCTCTTTAAACATTCATTGGTGGTGCAGTGCGCTCTCCCAAAGCCTCTCCCCCCCCCCCCCATTATCACTGGCCACAAGTCGTCGTGTCCCCCCCCCCCCCCATTGTTATATGGTGGCCACAGGGTCCCATCCCCTCCATTGGTGGCAGTGGCAGATTACACTGCTGGGGCTCCGATTGTTACCATGGCAGCCAGGACGCTACTGAAGCCCTGGCTGCCATGTTCAGCTCCCTGCTGCTGTGTGCACAGAGCCCAGGGCAGCAGGGAGATGTGTGAGATCCTATTCACCCTGATAGATCTCTATCAGGGTGAATAGCACAAGGGCTGAAAAGATCCAGGTTCTAGTCCCTAAGGCAGTGATGGCGAACCTATGGCACGGGTGCCAGAGGCGGCACTCAGAGCCCTCTCTGTGGGCACCCGCACCCTGGAGAAAGTCTATGGTGTACCAATATGCCTTTGACTTTTACTGCCATTCATCAGTGCAGGACATGCTATGAACAGCACAGGCAGCACATTGAATGTAGGAAGGTTATTATAGCTAAATGATAAAGTACATGGAAGATATATGAAATTGGTGTTCAGGTTAAATTGCCGTGTTGGCACTTTGCGAAAAATAAGTGGGTTTTGGGTTGCAGTTTGGGCACTCGGTCTCTAAGAGGTTCACCATCACTGCCCTAAGGGAAGAAATGGTTATTAAATAAAAAGTTAAAAAAAAACAAAAAAAACCACCAAAATACTAAAAGTTTAAATGGCCCCCTTCCCAGTTTTACATATAAAATTTACAAACTATAAAGAATAAACATATTACATATCGCCACGTCCCAAAAAGTGTGAGCTATTAAAATATAAAAAAATATTTCCGCTCGGTGAAGGCCGTAACAGAAAAAAAAAACTCAAAACCACGCAATTCGCCATTTTTAGTCACCTTGTCCCCCAGAAAATGTCCCTGGATGTGAGAGGTATGTGGTGCTGTTTTTTCCTATATGTAGTGCTGGCTCACTACTGTGACCTGCCTCATCTTCTCAAAGTCCTTTTTTAAAATTTATATGCATTTTAAATTTGGCGACTAAAAAATTTAATTTGGGTCCTAAATTTTTTAGTTTAGGAGCCAATGGCTCCTGGTCATTTTTTTTTTGTCTGGAGCACTGCACTATAGTATAAAACCACATTATAATGATAGGATTTTCTTTGCTTAAAAGGCTAACAGAGACCTGTAAAATAATTTCTTTATTAAAGGTTATGGTAGAAAAATTTTACTTTCAAAATCTTATTTTGCTATAAAAGAAAAGTTGCTAAGTAAAGGTGCCTAAATCCTACTAAACAGTAATACTAAATATTTATTATTCCTCTAAAGAAAATAGTAATACTATTTAGCAGCTTTTAAGGCACAGAAAATGCTAACCGTACAACATCCATTCAGAAAGTCAGGGGTTTAAATCCTGGCTGAGACCTATAAAATGTTTTTTTCAGTAAATGTCTTTGTGCTGGGAGAGGTCCCCTCTCCCAACCCATGTTGAACTGAAGCTTCACTAGTATTCACTGTAATGAAGTGAATAATAATGAGGCTGAGGATGTCTGGCCCCCTATCTGCTCTGTGGGCATCTGACTGTAGTACAGCCCTGATGGGCCCTTTTTGCTATACACTTGTAGCATTAATGAGAATCTGCCGCCATGTATTGCAATGCAATCTGCAGGCAGCGTGTTATAGAGAAGATGAAGCTGAGCAGATTGATATATAGTATTGTGGTAAAAGATTTAGTAGTATTTGTAATCTATACATTTAAAGCTCTGCTTTTTCTGATTTAAGGTGTACATTGGGGCCATCTGTTATTGACACTATTCTCTGTTTAAGTGGGTATAGAGAGATAGTTGTCAGTCACTGATATTTGTGCACAGGACGATATTAAAGGGAACCTGTCACCGGGATTTTGGGTATAGAGCTGAGGACATGGGTTGCTAGATCGCCGCTAGCACATCCGCAATACCCAGTCCCCATAGCTCTGTGTGCTTTTATTGTGTAAAAAAAATATTTGATACATATGCAAATTAACCTAAAAGAGTCATATCTTACTTGTGTGACCAGAGAAGAGTCATATTTTCAAGCTCTGACTCATCTCAGGTTAATTTGCATATGCAGGGCTGGGACAAGGCCATTTGGTGCCCAGGGCGAAGATGGCAAACTGCGCCCCCCCCCCCCCCCCCCCCCCGTTTTTAAGAAAGAATCAATGTTGTTTCAAAACAAGAATATACTTAAAGCAATAGAACAAAGGACTGTGGGACTTTGAAAGTCACAGACACTATAAAGTTCCCCCCCATCATCATGTGCCAGTTTTGTAATAAGCCCCCCCCCAATGTGCCAGTAACACTATTGTAAAAAAAAACAAAAAAAAAACACTTATACTTACCTAAGTGTCAGCGATGCGATGCAGCCTCTTCCTGTGTCCCACGCTGTAATGTAAGGCTCAGGCGGCACGATGACGTCATTGCGCCGGCCTCTGATAGGCTGCCGGCCTAGTGCCTGCAGCCAGGGGCGTACATAAAAATCACTGGGCCCCATAGCAGGAATCTAAATTGGGCCCCCATTCCCCTTTTATAGCCCCTCCCTTTGTTCCATGAACTATTCTTGCTGCTGCGTTTTATAATTTATGCCATCAGGGCCGGAATGGGATTACAAAACAGCCCTGGCACACAAAAGAGGTATAATAGATGCAGATGTATATTATATACAGCAGTGTACAGTTATGTGAGGTACGCGGTATAATAGATGCAGTGTGTACAGGTATATAGTATATTCCCTAGTGTTCTGATATGTGAGGTACAGGGTATAATAGATGCAGTGTGTACAGGTATATAGTATATACAGCAGTGTACTGATATGTGAGGTACGGGGTATAATATATGCAGTGTATACAGTATATACAGTAGTGTAATATGTGAGGTACGAGGTATAATAGATGCAGTGTGTACAGGTATATAGTAAATACAGCAGTGTATTGACACCTCGTACCTCACATATCAGTACACTGCTGTATATACTATATATCTGTACACACTGCATCTATTATACCTCGTACCTCACATATATAGTATATACAGAAGTGTACTGATATCTGTACACACAGCATCTATTATACCTCATACCTCACATATCAGTGCACTGCGGTATATACTATATATCTGTACATATTGCATGTATAATACTGTGTAATATATGCAGTGTGTGTGCATGTATGTGTGTGTGTGTGTATATATATATATATATATATATATATACAGAGCAGTGTATTGATGTGACACATAGAAGGTATAATACTGTAGATGCAGTGTTTATAGAAATATGTGGTCAGTTATGCATTATAGTCACTGTGAGGTACATGAGGTAGTGGTAACTGTCTGAAGTAGTATACATGAGTGAGCAATGAGTAAAAACAGGGCATGGAGGGGGGGGGGGGTAAATGATGAAAAGTGGAGGACCTCCTCTTACCTCTCCATTCCAGTCTGTATGGATCAATACAGAGCTGCTTGTGAACTTTTAATACTTGCTGTTAGGGGTTGAAGGACCTGTGATGATGTCATCACAGGTCCTGGCAGATGTACCTTTGAAACCTAGGAACTACACCATTTTTGGTGCAGTTCCTTTGCTAGATTCTGCAGGACCTGTGATGTTGAAGATGATGTCATCACAGGTCCTGGCAGATGCACTGTTCTAACCTGGGAACTACACTTTACACTGTGCAGTTCCCTTACACTACCTGTGATGACATCATGAAAGGTCCTTTAGCTTTAGAAAGGTAAACAGGAGTAATTAGGGGGCGGGGCCTCTCCTCCACTTCGGTGCCTGCCTGCAGCCTATCAGAGGAAAGGGAAGGGACACGCCTCTCCCTCCCCTGCACCTCCGCTGGCACAGACAGTTTACAATGGAGATGAGCGCAATGGAAGCGCTCATCTCCCTGTGCCCGGCGGCGGCTGCTCACTTGGGGGGGGGGGTCATTTTAGTTGGGGGGGCACAGCATGATGTAGGGGGGGCCGTGGCTGGCACTTCACCTGCGCCCCCCTCCTGTCCGCAAATGGTAGCGCCCAGGGCACCCGCTCCTTCGGCCCCTGCCTTGTACCGGCCCTGTGCATATGTATCAAATCGGTTTTTATATACAGGGTGGGCCATTTATATGGATACACCTTAATAAAATGGGAATGGTTGGTGATATTAACTTCCTGTTTGTGGCACATTAGTATATGTGAGGGGGAAACTTTTCAAGATGGGTGGTGACCATGGCGGCCATTTTGAAGTCGGCCATTTTGAATCCAACTTTTGTTCTCTCAATAGGAAGAGGGTCATGTGACACATCAAACTTATTGGGAATTTCACACGAAAAACAATGGCATGCTTTGTTTTAACGTAACTTTATTCTTTCATGAGTTATTTACAAGTTTCTCTTTGTTTACAGCCATTGACATGTCGCCGAGGTTAACACGTGAGGAGCGGATAGAAATTGTGTTGATGTCTGGTGAACGCAGTAACTGGGTCATTGCAGCAGATTTCAATGCAAGACACCCTATGAGACCACCCATCTCCCATGCTACAGTTAGCAAACTGCTTGCTAAGTTTTGTGAAACTGGTTCAGTGTTGGATTTGCCAAAATGTGGACGCATGAAATCTGTCTCTAATGAAGAAACATCAGTGGCTGTCCTAGCTTCATTCAGCAAGAGCCCACAGCGTAGCACTCGCCGCATGTCACTGGAGAGTGGCCGCCATGGTCACCACCCATCTTGAAAAGTTTCCCCCCTCACATATACTAATGTGCCACAAACAGGAAGTTAATATCACCTACCATTCCCATTTTATTAAGGTGTATCCATATAAATGGCACTCCTTGTACAATAAAAGCACACAGAGCTATGGGGACTGGGTGATTTGCTAACGGCGATCTTGCAACCCATGTCCTCAGCTCTATACCCAAAATCCAGATGACAGGTTCCCTTTAAGTTCAGAAAGAGCAGAGTGTTATATGTATAGATTACAGTTTTACTGATTGTTTTCTAACAAATCTGCTACGGTGACAGGTTCTCTTGAAGGAGAGAAACCCAATGCAAAACAAAAAACTGTCCGAAACTGGGATATTAGAAAGGCACGAGTCCCTCCTCCTGGATCCCCTCCTATCCACAGATTGGCCCCCATGAAGTGACAGAGTGAACTGCGCAAGCCCAGCCATTCACTGCCATGGTAGTATAGTAGTCTTCTGAAAGGTGTTTGCATCGAGACAGGATTCAAATTAACGAATCTTTCTTGAGGAACAGATTTGTCACTAACAAGACGTTGTTTTTCAAGATTTTTGGAGTTTGTAGTAAACTACTAGTCTGTAGATCAGTGCATAGTTTGTTACAAAGTTGTAATTTAGCATAGTGATGTAGGAATTAATATTTGGAAGTTTTTTTTTTTCTTTTTTTTTCTTTAAGGCTATTTTTACACTAGCGTTTCACGGATCCGTTTGAAATGGATCCGTCACGCAAATGACAAAATGGATGCGAACGGAAACTATTTAAACGGATCAGTCTGTAAAGCGAATCAGTTTGTCACATTTGTTTCCATTTTAGCTTCCGTTTAGCGGATCTGTTTTTGAGGAGGCGTGTCTCAAAGCGTCCACCCACTTTTACAGTGTATTTAAGCAGTGAAACCTCCATTTAGGCTTTTTGTGTTTTGGAACCATGTTGCCTGCACACTTACGTCTGCGATTGATGTTACTAATCCTGAAAGCGAGATGGAGAAGACTTGCCCAGGAAAGAAGATGCCGGTATTGGGTCCACCCGATAACTTCCAAACGGATGACGAGAGGTGTTTTTTTTTGTTGTTTTTTTCTTCTGTCCTGTATTTGGAGCTTCGTGCTTATCCAATAAAAAATTTCAGCTATATGCGCATGACTGTCGAGAGTTATGACCAGCATTTCGACAAACATCGAAAGACAGGATACCCGCTACAGAAGGGCAATTTCTCCTGCCAAGCGGCTAATGGTGACAATAAGATAAGGATTGTCCTAATGTTTTTTTTTGTTTTTTTTTTGTGCAGCTGTATATATGATTTTTTTTTTTTTTAATATTTATTTATATTTTTTGACTGGTTTCTTGCTACGGAAGAAAGTCTGTCATCGAAAATCTCCGGTATAGTCCGCGATATTTGTCATCCCTTGTGGGAGGTATTGCACGAGGATTACATCGCACATCCAAATACAGAACAGTGGCTTCAGATTGCAGAGAAGTTCCTGGAAACCTGCCAATTCCCTAATTGTGGATGGGAAACTTATACGGATTGTAAAACTTTCCGGAACTGGCTCTGAATTCTTCAACTACAAAAAATATTTCTCAATAATCTTGATGGCCATTTCGGATGCTTATTACCGGTTTATCGTCGTTGACATTGGAACTTATGGGCGGACAAATGACTCGATTGCTTTCAAAAACTCAACAAAGGGACGCCTCCTGTATTCAAAGGACTTTGGATTGCCACCTCTTAGACCTTTGCCAGGTACTGATGGACCTCGATTGCCACTTGTGGTAGAAGGGGACGAGGCGTTCCAAATGTGCGAGAACCTCATCAAGCCGTACTCTAGCCGTGACTTGAAAACTGCAAAGTGCGTGTTTAACTACAGACTGACATGAGCAAGACGACTGATGGGAGTGCGCCTTTGGCATTTTAGTTGCCAAATGGCGTATTCTCACCAAATCCATAAATCTTAATGTTGAAACCATAGACGATATAGTTAAAGCCTGTGTAGTTCTACATAACTATCTTTTATCAGAGGAACCACTGCACCTGGACCCGCAAGAGGTTGATTGCACACTCTGAAGGCTGCAACATCTCTGATATCGTTCAACCCTTGCCGTGGCCGGAATAAGGGATAGTTTTGCCGATTTTATTTTGTTTCTGAAGCAGGCAGAGTGAGTTGGCAGGATAATGTTTAATTGTTGTTTAAACTGTTTGATTTAGTAAATCAAAGATTTTGTGGTATACAACCTTGTGTCGTCTTCTTTTGTACACAAGAATGCTTCTGCTACACTGGCGATATCGTGTTTTCCTGAAAATAAGACATACACATAAGATGAGCTGTAGCAGGATTTCTAAATATTTGCGCAATATAAGACATAGTGATAGGTGTGGCTAAGCGTACCGGTGCGGAGCGGTAAAGACGACTGGCAGCCCTTAGCAGCTGTCACGATGGGGGCAGATATCTCGGAGGTGACCGGAGAGGTGCCAGCAGCGCCATCAACAAGGTCGGCTCCCCCTATCAGGTCCCGGTCCTTCTGTGTGTGCTGCAAGCTGAGGCATAGAGGGAGACATAGAAAGTGAAAGTAAAAGTCTCCTCAGTGAAGTGAGGAGCAGGAAGTTCTGCTTTAGGTATTGTGTGTCCTCAGGGGAAGAATAAAGCTGTGGCTACCGTTTTACTCAGCACTGTGGGTCTCTCACCCATCACCAACCAGCAAGAGTCTGGGGCTCTCACCCCCTACAAACACCAGTAAAGCTGCTGCTACCCAACACTGACCAGCAACAGTCTGTGGGTCTCGCTCACCCCACACAAACACCAGGGGAGATTGTTGTATCATATTTAATAAGAAGACAACATCCCCTGAAAATAAGCCATTGTGTGTCTTGAGGAAAAATAAATATAAGACCGTGTCTCATTTTCAGGGAAACGCTGTATATTTTTTATTTTTTTCACACAAGCTAATGCAACCCATGACGTCTGAATTTTGTGCATGGCATAGTTCACGTTGTAGCATCACTCTTGTGAACATGCACACGGTCCAGATCCTCGTGGGTGGCATTAGCTTTTGTGAAATAAACGTGAAGGGCAGTAGCCACATATATGGTTATTAAAGGGGGTGTCTCATCTTAGACATTGGGTGCATATTGCTAGGATATTCCCCCCCCTTTATAGGTGCGGGTCCCAACGCTGGGACTCGCATCTATATCAGTGACATAACCACACCATGTGTTTGCTGGAGGTGTCCGGTCCCGCAACCATCAAGCGCTTTCTCTATAGAAGTGAATTGGAGTACACCGCACATGACCGGCCACTGCTTCCGTTCACTTCTATGGGCCCGATGGAAACAGACTATCCAGTGTTCGGCTATTTTAGGAGGACCCATAGAAAAGCAATGGAGGGGATGATGTGCTTGCACAGTGCGCTCACCAGCACTTTCATGTTCTCGATATAGGTGCATGTACATGCGCTGGTGTACCCTACTATAAGCTATAAGTCAATGGTGGCATATCCTAGCGATATGCCCCCATCGTCTTTGTTGAGACAACCCCTTTAACCACCTCAGCCCCCTTAGCTTAAACCCCTTTAACCACCTCAGCCCCCAGTGCTTAAACACCCTGAAAGACCAGGCCACTTTTTACACTTCTGACCTACACTACTTTCACCGTTTATTGCTCGGTCATGCAACTTACCACCCAAATGAATTTTACCTCCTTTTCTTCTCACTAATAGAGCTTTCATTTGGTGGTATTTCATTGCTGCTGACATTTTTACTTTTTTTGTTATTAATCGAAATTTAACGATTTTTTTGCAAAAAAATGACATTTTTCACTTTCAGTAGTAAAATTTTGCAAAAAAAAACGACATCCATATAGAAATTTTGCTCTAAATTTATAGTTCTACATGTCTTTGATAAAAAAAAAATGTTTGGGTAAAAAAAAAATGGTTTGGGTAAAAGTTATAGCGTTTACAAACTATGGTACAAAAATGTGAATTTCCGCTTTTTGAAGCAGCTCTGACTTTCTGAGCACCTGTCATGTTTCCTGAGGTTCTACAATGCCCAGACAGTACAAACACCCCACAAATGACCCCATTTCTGAAAGTACACACCCTAAGGTATTCGCTGATGGGCATAGTGAGTTCATAGAACTTTTTATTTTTTGTCACAAGTTAGCGGAAAATTATGATTTTTTTTTTTTTTTTTTTTCTTACAAAGTCTCATATTCCACTAACTTGTGACAAAAAATAAAAAGTTCTATGAACTCACTATGCCCATCAGCGAATACCTTGGGGTCTCTTCTTTCCAAAATGGGGTCACTTGTGGGGTAGTTATACTGCCCTGGCATTCTAGGGGCCCAAATGTGTGGTAAGGAGTTTGAAATCAAATTCTGTAAAAAATGACCTGTGAAATCCGAAAGGTGCTCTTTGGAATATGGGCCCCTTTGCCTACCTAGGCTGCAAAAAAGTGTCACACATCTGGTATCTCCGTACTCAGGAGAAGGTGGGGAATGTGTTTTGGGGTGTCTTTTTACATATACCCATGCTGGGTGAGAGAAATATCTTGGTCAAATGACAACTTTGTATAAAAAAATGGGAAAAGTTGTCTTTTGCCAAGATATTTCTCTCACCCAGCATGGGTATATGTAAAATGACACCCCAAAACACATTCCCCAACTTCTCCCGAT
The DNA here is from genome assembly GCF_905171765.1 of Bufo bufo. Taxonomy (NCBI): domain Eukaryota; kingdom Metazoa; phylum Chordata; class Amphibia; order Anura; family Bufonidae; genus Bufo; species Bufo bufo. Next base: position 137,636,024 of record NC_053397.1, read on the forward strand.
TACGGAGATACCAGATGTGTGACACTTTTTTGCAGCCTAGGTGGGCAAAGGGGCCCATATTCCAAAGAGCACCTTTCGGATTTCACTCCTCATTTTTTCCTGAATTTGATTTCAAACTCCTTACCACACATTTGGGCCCCTAGAATACCAGGGCAGTATAACTACCCCACAAGTGACCCCATTTTGGAAAGAAGACACCCCAAGGTATTCCGTGAGGGGCATGGCGAGTTCCTAGAATTTTTTATTTTTTGTCACAAGTTAGTGGAAAATGATGATTTTTTTTTTTATTTTTTTTTTCATACAAAGTCTCATATTCCACAAACTTGTGACAAAAAATAAAAACTTCCATGAACTCACTATGCCCATCAGCGAATACCTTGGGGTCTCTTCTTTCCAAAATGGGGTCACTTGTGGGGTAGTTATACTGCCCTGGCATTCTAGGGGCCCAAATGTGTGGTAAGTAGGTAAATGACCTGTGAAATCCGAAAGGTGCTCTTTGGAATGTGGGCCCCTTTGCCCACCTAGGCTGCAAAAAAGTGTCACACATCTGGTATCTCTGTATTCAGGAGAAGTTGAGGAATGTGTTTTGGGGTGTCTTTTTACATATACCCATGCTGGGTGAGATAAATATCTTGGTCAAATGCCAACTTTGTATAAAAAAATGGGAAAAGTTGTCTTTTGCCAAGATATTTCTCTCACCCAGCATGGGTATATGTAAAATGACACCCCAAAACACATTCCCCAACTTCTCCCGATTACGGAGATACCAGATGTGTGACACTTTTTTGCAGCCTAGGTGGGCAAAGGGGCCCATATTCAAAAGAGCACCTTTCGGATTTCACAGGTCATTTTTTACAGAATTTGATTTCAAACTCCTTACCACACATTTGGGCCCCTAGAATGCCAGGGCAGTATAACTACCCCACAAGTGACCCCATTTTGGAAAGAAGAGACCCCAAGGTATTCGCTGATGGGCATAGTGAGTTCATGGAACTTTTTATTTTTTGTCACAAGTTAGTGGAATATGAGACTTTGTATAAAAAAAAAAAAAAAAAAAAAAATAAGCATTTTCCACTAACTTGTGACAAAAAATAAAAAATTCTAGGAACTCGCCATGCCCCTCACGGAATACCTTGGGGTGTCTTCTTTCCAAAATGGGGTCACTTGTGGGGTAGTTATACTGCCCTGGCATTTTCCAGGGGCCCTAATGTGTGGTAAGTAGGGAAATGACCTGTGAAATCCTAAAGGTGCTCTTTGGAATATGGGCCCCTTTGCCCACCTAGGCTGCAAAAAAGTGTCACACATGTGGTATCGCCGTATTCAGGAGAAGTTGGGGAATGTGTTTTGGGGTGTCATTTTACATATACCCATGCTGGGTGAGAGAAATATCTTGGCAAAAGACAACTTTTCCCATTTTTTTATACAAAGTTGGCATTTGACCAAGATATTTCTCTCACCCAGCATGGGTATATGTAAAATAACACCCCAAAACACATTCCCCAACTTCTCCTGAGTACGGCGATACCAGATGTGTGACACTTTTTTGCAGCCTAGATGCGCAAAGGTGCCCAAATTCCTTTTAGGAGGGCATTTTTAGACATTTGGATACCAGACTTCTTCTCACGCTTTGGGGCCCCTAGAATGCCAGAGCAGTATAAATACCCCACATGTGACCCCATTTTGGAAAGAAGACACCCCAAGGTATTCAATGAGGGGCATGGCGAGTTCATAGAAATTTTTTTTTTTTGGCACAAGTTAGCGGAAATTGATATTTTTAATTTTTTTTCTCACAAAGTCTCCCGTTCCGCTAACTTGGGACAAAAAATTCAATCTTTCATGGACTCAATATGCCCCTCACGGAATACCTGGGGGTGTCTTCTTTCCGAAATGGGGTCACATGTGGGGTATTTATACTGCCCTGGCATTCTAGGGGCCCTAAAGCGTGAGAAGAAGTCTGGAATATAAATGTCTAAAAAATTTTACGCATTTGGATTCCGTGAGGGGTATGGTGAGTTCATGTGAGATTTTATTTTTTGACACAAGTTAGTGGAATATGAGACTTTGTAAGAAAAAAAAAAAAAAATTCTGCTAACTTGGGCCAAAAAAATATCTGAATGGAGCCTTACAGGGGGGGGGGGGGGGGGTGATCAATGACAGGGGGGTGATCAATGACAGGGGGGGTGATCAATGACAGGGGGGTTGATCAATGACAGGGGGGTTGATCAATGACAGGGGGGTGATCAGGGAGTCTATATGGGGTGATCACCACAGTCATTGATCACGCCCCTGTAAGGCTTCATTCAGACGTCCGGATGCGTTTTGCGGATCCGATCCATCTATCAGTGCATCCGTAAAAATCATGCGGACATCTGAATGGAGCTTTACAGGGGGGTAATCAATGACAGGGGGGTGATCAGGGAGTCTATATGGGGTGATCACCACAGTCATTGATCATGCCCCTGTAAGGCTTCATTCAGACGTCCGGATGCGTTTTGCGGATCGGATCCATCTATCAGTGCATCCGTAAAAATCATGCGGACATCTGAATGGAGCTTTACAGGGGGGTGATCAATGACAGGGGGGTGATCAGGGAGTCTATATGGGGTGATCACCACAGTCATTGATCATGCCCCTGTAAGGCTTCATTCAGACGTCCGGATGCGTTTTGCGGATCGGATCCATCTATCAGTGCATCCGTAAAAATCATGCGGACATCTGAATGGAGCTTTACAGGGGGGTGATCAATGACAGGGGGGTGATCAGGGAGTCTATATGGGGTGATCACCACAGTCATTGATCATGCCCCTGTAAGGCTTCATTCAGACGTCCGGATGCGTTTTGCGGATCGGATCCATCTATCAGTGCATCCGTAAAAATCATGCGGACATCTGAATGGAGCTTTACAGGGGGGTGATCAGGGAGTCTATATGGGGTGATCACCACAGTCATTGATCATGCCCCTGTAAGGCTTCATTCAGACGTCCGGATGCGTTTTGAGGATCGGATCCATCTATCAGTGCATCCGTAAAAATCATGCGGACATCTGAATGGAGCTTTACAGGGGGGTGATCAGGGAGTCTATATGGGGTGATCACCACAGTCATTGATCATGCCCCTGTAAGGCTTCATTCAGACGTCCGGATGCGTTTTGAGGATCGGATCCATCTATCAGTGCATCCGTAAAAATCATGCGGACGTCTGAATGGAGCTTTACAGGGGGTTGATCAATGACAGGGGTGTAATCAATGACAGGGGGGGTGATCAGGGAGTCTATATGGGGTGATAACCACAGTCATTGATCACGCCCCTGTAAGGCTTCATTCAGACGTCCGGATGCGTTTTGCGGATCTGATCCATCTATCAGTGGATCCGTAAAAATCATGCGGACATCTGAATGGAGCTTTACAGGGGGGTAATCAATGACAGGGGGGTGATCAATGACAGGGGGGTGATCAGGGAGTCTATATGGGGTGATCAGGGGTGATCAGGGGCTAATAAGGGGTTAATAAGTGACGGGGGGGGGGTGTAGTGTAGTGTAGTGGTGCTTGGTGGGACTTTACTGAGCTACCTGTGTCCTCTGGTGGTCGATCCAAACAAATGGGACCACCAGAGGACCAGGTAGCAGGTATATTAGACGCTGTTATCAAAACAGCGTCTAATATACCTGTTAGGGGTTAAAAAAAACACATCTCCAGCCTGCCAGCGAACGATCGCCGCTGGCAGGCTGGAGATCAACTCTCTTACCTTCCGTTCCTGTGAGCGCGCGCGCCTGTGTGCGCGCGTTCACAGGAAATCTCGCCCATCGCGAGATGACGCATATATGCGTGACTCTGCGCAGGGCTGCCACCTCCGGAACGCGATCCTGCGTTAGGCGGTCCGGAGGTGGTTAATGACCAGGCAACTTTTTACACTTCTGACCTACACTACTTTAACTGTTTATTGCTCGGTCATGCAACTTACCACCCAAGTGAATTTTACCTCCTTTTCTTCTCACTAAATAGAGCTTTCATTTGGTGGTATTTCATTGCTGCTGACATTTTTACTTTTTTTGTTATTAATCGAAATTTAACGATTTTTTTTTGCAAATGATATTTTTCACTTTCAGTTGTAAAATTTAGCAAAAAAAACGACATCCATATATAAATTTTTCTCTAAATTTATTGTTCTACATGTCTTTGATAAAAAAAAATGTTTGGGTAAAAAAAAAAATGGTTTGGGTAAAAGTTATAGCGTTTACAAATTATGGTACAAAAATGTGAATTTCCGCTTTTTGAAGCAGCTCTGACTTTCTGAGCACCTGTCATGTTTCCTGAGGTTCTACAATGGCCAGACAGTACAAACACCCCACAAATGACCCCATTTCGGAAAGTAGACACCCTAAGGTATTTGCTGATGGGCATAGTGAGTTCATAGAACTTTTTATTTTTTGTCACAAGTTAGCGGAAAATGATGATTTTTATTTTTTTTTCTTACAAAGTCTCATATTCCACTACCTTGTGACAAAAAATAAAAACTTCTATGAAAGTATCACACATCTGGTATCCCCGTACTCAGGAGAAGTTGGGAAATGTGTTTTGGGGTGTCTTTTTACATATACTCATGCTGGGTGAGAGAAATATCTCGGCAAAAGACAACTTTTCACATTTTTTATACAAAGTTGGCATTTGACCAAGATATTTATCTCACCCAGCATGGGTATATGTAAAATGACACCCCAAAACACATTGCCCAACTTCTCCTGAGTACGGCGATACCAGATGTGTGACAGTTTTTTGCAGCCTAGATGCGCAAAGGGGCCCACATTCCTTTTATGAGGGCATTTTTAGACATTTGGATCCCAGACTTCTTCTCACGTTTTAGGGCCCCTAGAATGCCAGGGTAGTATAAATACCCCACATGTGACCCCATTTTGGAAAGAAGACACCCCAAGGTATTCAATGAGGGGCATGGCGAGTTCATCGAAATTTTTTTTTTTTTGGCACAAGTTAGCGGAAATTGATATATATTTTTTTTTTCTCAGTCTCCCTTTCAGCTAACTTAGGACAAAAATTTCAATCTTTCATGGACTCAATATGCCTCTCACGGAATACCTTGGGGTGTCTTCTTTCCGAAATGGGGTCACATGTGGGGTATTTATACTGCCCTGGCATTCTAGGGGCCCTAAAGCGTGAGAAGAAGTCTGGAATATAAATGTCTAAAAATTTTTACGCATTTGGATTCTGTGAGGGGTATGGTGAGTTCATGTGAGATTTTATTTTTTGACTCAAGTTAGTGGAATATGAGACTTTGTAAGAAAAAAAATAATAATTTCCGCTAACTTGGGCCAAAAAAATGTCTGAATGGAGCCTTACAGGGGGGTGATCAATGACAGGGGGGTGATCAGGGAGTCTATATGGGGTGATCACCCCCCTGTCATTGATCACCCCCCTGTAAGGCTCCATTCAGATGTCCGTATGTGTTTTGCGGATCCGATCCATGTATCAGTGGATCTGTAAAAATCATACGGACATCTGAATGCAGCCTTACAGGGGGGTGATCAGGGAGTCTATATGGGGTGATCACCCCCCTGTCATTGATCATCCCCCTGTAAGCCTCCATTCAGATGTCTGTATGTGTTTTGCAGATCCGATCCATGTATCAGTGGATCCGTAAAAATCATACGGACCTCTGAATGCAGCCTTACAGGGGGGTGATCAATGACAGAGGGGTGATCAGGGAGTCTGTATGGGGTGATCACCCCCCTGTAAGGCTCCATTCAGACGCCTGTATGTGTTTTGCGGATCCGATCCATGTATCAGTGGATCCGTAAAAATCATACGGACATCTGAATGCAGCCTTACAGGGGGGTGATCAATGACAGGGGGGTGATCAGGGAGTCTATATGGGGTGATCATGGGTCCATAAGGGGTTAATAAATGACAGGAGGGGGTGTAGTGTAGTGGTGTTTGGTGCTACTTTACTGAGCTACCTGTGTCCTCTGGTCGATCCAAATAAAAGGGACCACCTCAGGACCAGGTAGCAGGTATATTAACACTGTTATCAAAACAGCGTCTAATATACCTGTTAGAGGTTAAAAAAAATCGCATCTCCAGCCTGCCAGCGAACGATCGCCACTGGCAGGCTGGAGATCCACTCGCTTACCTTCCGATCCTGTGAACTCGCGCGCCTGTGTGCGCGCGTTCACAGGAAATCTCGTGTCTCACGAGATGATGCGTGACTCTGCGCAGGGCTGCCGCCTCCGGAACGCGATCCTGCGTTAGGCGGTCCGGAGGCGGTTAAGCTATCGGCTCAATATTGCAAAGCACAATTGTGTTTTTGTTGTTTGACAACATCACGCAATATGCCTTGTCACGAGAAATAATGCTTGTTAAAGGGGTTATCCAGGTTTAGAGCTGATCCCGGATATACCCATATTTTCACCCAGATCGGCCCACTAAGCTGAGCTGAATCGAGCAGGGCAGAGGCATTTTATGGAGAGTCGGTGACGTACTGGGGCCTTCATAGCACTGCCAGGTGGAGGCTTGCGCCCTAGCGCTGCCCTAGCCTGTAAAACGGGCTATTAGAGCCGGTGACGTCACCGAACACAGTTTGGCAGAATTCTGAGCCTAGCAGTGTTTCAACTCTTGCCCTGCCCGATCCTGCCCAGGTCACGGAAGAGCATTGGAGCTTGAAATTCTCAGTTTGGGCGCTGCCCGGGTGAAATTCTGTGTAGGTCCGGCTTCAGCTCTGAACCCGGACAACACCTTTTAACAGCAGAATGTCTCTTGCATGTCCCTTGTGCTAAATGCTAGTTATGTGAGAGCGTCATCTGGAAATCATTAACTAAAGAGTGAAATTTAAATTTAGCGCTCTGTAGTAAATGAATTCATGATAATGCTGATTCGCGTGGACCGTGACTCCCACAAGGGCTCATGTGAAAGGGCACAAGATTGACCAATGAACAAGCAAATGCTTGTTCATGTGCCAATCGAACGGAATACGATCAATAAGGAGTTAAAAGATAGCCCATTATTGATCATGAACACATATATACATAAATAACAAATGTTTTATTAAATAGTCACATAAAGGACAATCAGACAATAATAAATATAATTAGTACATAGCAGTAATGCAGTAGCGCAGCGAATCTGCCCTACGCCAAGGTTACACCGGATCACTGTACCCCCACAGTGCACCCCTCCTAATGGCCTGCAATAATGTAAGTGCAGAGATAAGAAATCTCCCCAGCAGGCCAAAGGAAAACGTGGATTGTGATAATCATACAGGTGATAACATGCTAACCAAGTTGCAATGGTAATTGGAAATAATATGTAATATCAGTATCAAAAACATCAGACACACTCATGTGCCAAATCCATCTGGAACCCAAATCACCGCAACAGGCATGTAAAACACTAATCAAGCATGTAAAGGGGGCCAAACCTTAGAGCCCTGGTGAGCGCACCCCGACGCGCGTTTCGCTAGGCTTTTTCAAAGGGGTGCCCCTTTGAAAAAGCCGAGCGAAACGCGCGTCGGGGTGCGCTCACTAGGGCTCTTGTTTATTGGGTATATTGAGTTTATGCTCACACATGATTTTTTCATCTTTGTTGATGATTATTTTGGTTATACCATTATTGATCATGCAACATGGGAATTTTAATTTCACAGTAAGGTTGCTGATCCCCTGTACTGGACATATATATATATATATATATATATATATATATATATATATAATTATACACAAAAAATAAATAAACTATAACTGCTGAAACTTAGAAGGGGAGGTGGACTGTTTTGGGCTGGCAATGCTAGCCCCCCTGTCCTCTGAGTTGGCTGAATAAAAAGAACGGGGCCCAGGAAAGGATGCAGGATGAATTTGTAGGTTGTGGAGAGAGGAAGGGTCAAAACTAGAGGGTTCCCGAGCATGTGTGGAGTAGGGAGTTTGGAAAGAAGTGGGAGGAAGATAGTGTGAAGGAGAAGAAGAAAATGAGGCAAAAGGAAACGCATGCTTGGGGGGGGGGGGGGGGGGGAGAATTGGGAAAGTTGTCGGAAAGGGGATGGGGGGCAATGCAAGATTTCCCACGATCCGTTCTCAACCATGTTTTTGAACTCGTGCACCTGCTCGGGCGACATTTGGTCCATCACGGGGACTAAGGTTGGTGCATAAAGGTGGTAAGGGCTGAGTTGATGCACCGACTCCGCCCCCTCCCAGCGGCATATCAAGTCATCCCTCATTAACTTTATCTCTTCCGCAAAACTTTCTAGAGCATCATACACAACCTCTACAAGGTTTACAAAGTAACTGTGATGGCTCCTACCGGATCTCTGGCTGTTTAACAGGGGTCTCAAATTCTGGCAGAAATTTAAGAGTCTCTGTTGAACATAGGGAACCGGGATTGTTCTGAGCAGGTGCATGACTGACAGGAGGGCTGGGGGTGGCGGTCGGTTCCGGATCCACCTCAAGAGGTGTGGCAGGCGCCCGAGTGCTGCTGGCAGTTCTGTAGGAAAAAAAAAAGTTTATAATTTTGCCTTCAAATACTGAATCTAGGTTTTATGCTATGGCTACCTCCGACCGTAGGGGGCTGCTAGAAACAGAGGGGCCAAACACTCCTCTGTCTCAGACAACCCCTTGCACTCAAAGGGAGAAGAAAGCAAATGCTTTTTCTAGTTCCGTCTTAGGAACCCCAAGGCCACACTATGCATATATGGCGACCTTGGGTTGCTGCGGATAGAAACATAGAAACATAGAATGTGTCGGCAGATAAGAACCATTTGGCCCATCTAGTCTGCCCAATATATCTGAATCCTATGAATAGTCCCTGGCCCTATCTTATATGAAGGATAGCCTTATGCCTATCCCATGCATGCTTAAACGCCTTCACTGTATTTGCAGATACCACTTCTGCAGGAAGGCTATTCCATGCATCCACTACTCTCTCAGTAAAGTAATACTTCCTGATATTACTTTTAAACCTATGCCCCTCTAATTTAAAACTGTGTCCTCTTGTGGTAGTTTTTCTTCTTTTAGATATGCTCTCCTCCTTTACCGAGTTGATTCCCTTTATGTATTTAAAAGTTTCTATCATATCCCCTCTGTCTCTTCTTTCTTCCAAGCTATACATATTAAGGTCCTTTAACCTTTCCTGGTAAGTTTTATCCTGCAATCCATGTACTAGTTTAGTAGCTCTTCTCTGAACTCTCTCTAGAGTATCTATATCCTTCTGGAGATATGGCCTCCAGTACTGCGCACAATACTCCAAGTGAGGTCTCACCAGTGTTCTGTACAGCGGCATAAGCACTTCACTCTTTCTACTGCTTATACCTCTCCCTATACATCCAAGCATTCTGCTGGCATTTCGTGCTGCCCTATTACATTGTCTTCCCACCTTTAAATCTTCTGAAATAATTACTCCTAAATCCCTTTCCTCAGATACTGAGGTCAGGACTGTGTCAAATATTCTATATTCTGCCCTTGGGTTTTTACGCCCCAGGTGCATTATCTTGCACTTATCCACATTAAATTTCAGTTGCCAGAGTTCTGACCATTCTTCTAGTTTTCCTAAATCCTTTTCCATTTGGCGTTTCCCTCCAGGAACATCAACCCTGTTACCTATCTTTGTGTCATCAGCAAAAAGACAAACCTTACCATCGAGGCCTTTTGCAATATCACTTATGAAGATATTAAACAAAATTGGTCCCAGTACAGATCCCTGTGGAACCCCACTGGTAACATGACCTTGTTTTGAATGTTCTCCATTGACTACAACCCTCTGCTGTCTGTCACTCAGCCACTGCCTAATCCACTCAACAATATGGGAGTCCATGCTCAATGACTGCAGTTTATTGATAAGTCTTCTATGTGGGACAGTGTCAAAAGCCTTACTAAAATCTAGATATGCGATGTCTACTGCACCTCCACCGTCTATTATTTTATTCACCCAGTCAAAAAAATCTATAAGATTTGTTTGACATGATCTCCCTGAAGTAAACCCATGTTGTTTTTCATCTTGCAATCCATGGGATTTTAGATGTTCCACAATCCTATCCTTTAATAGGGTTTCCATTAATTTGCCTGCTATTGATGTCAGACTCACTGGTCTATAGTTGCTCGATTCCTCCCTACTACCTTTCTTGTGAATGGGCACGACATTTGCCAATTTCCAATCTTCCGGGACGACTCCTGTTACTAATGATTGGTTAAATAAATCTACACTTGGGGCCTACACTTGGGGCCTGAACCTCCCGGTTGTAATCCCTCTTGAAGCGGTCCCGGATTGACTCCCACTGAATGAGTACCTTTTGAACTGTAAAATGTTTATTTTTTTAAAAAATTAGCTTGCGGTTAGGTTAACAGCAATATGAATGTGGTAAAAATACATATTGCTGTACTTACCACATTGCCTTTTGAGCCGCCGTGGTGAGATCCCCCAGGTGGTGAATAATGCCTCACCGATCTCCCTCCAGAGCCGCTAGGTGTGCTGATGGTCGGCATGGGGGCGGTCGGTGTGGTCCCATAAAGCGGAACGCGCCTCCACCAGTTGGATGAGGGGTTCATTATCGATGTGAGGGACAACAAACTCCTCATCTTCCCTGGTGGAGACTCTGGAACCCTGGAAGAAAAAGGAAAAACTAAATTTAGTGAAAGTCCAAAATCCAAATGCAAATTAGATATAACTACATATTCGATACTTGCACGTCCCCGACCGCCACAGACTCTCTCTCGAACTCGGGAGGAGACTGGGGGATCCTGCCTGGCGGCTCTAGGTGCAGGTTAAAAAAATAAATACATTTTAAATCATAATTATATTTATTTTTTAGAGAATATACAGTGTATATAAAGTCTACACACCCCTGTTAAAATGTCAGGTTTCTGTGATGTGAAATAATGAGACAAAGAGAATTCTTTTTTTCCACCTTTTAATGTTGCCTATAAACTACCACTCAATAGAAAAACAAACTGAAATCTTTTAGGTAGAGGGAAGAAAACAAAAAAAAACTAAAATGATGTGGTTGCATAAGTGTGCACAGCCTCTTATAACTGGGGATGTAGCTGTGTTCAGAATTAAGCAATCACATTCAAAATCATGTTAAATAGCAGTCAGCATACACCTTATATCATTTAAAGTGCCTCTGATTAACCCCAAATAAAGTTCAGCTGCTCTAGTTGGTCTTTCCTGAAATTTTCTTAGTCGCATCCCACAGCAAAAGCCATGGTCCACATAGAGCTTCCAAAACATCAGAGGGATCTCCTTGTTAAAAGGTATCAGTCAGGAGAAGGGTACAAAAGAATTTGCAAGGCCTTAGATATACCATGGAACACAGTGCAGACAGTCATCATCAAGTGGAGAAAATATGGCACAACAGTGACATTACCAAGAACTGGACGTCTCTCCAAAATTGATGAAAAGACGAGAAGAAAACTGGTCTGGGAGGCTACCAAGAGGCCTACAGCAACATTAAAGGAGCTGCAGGAATATTTGCCAAGTACGGGCTGTGTGGTACATGTGACAACAATCTCCCGTATTCTAATGTCTGGGCTATGGGGTAGGCGAAAGCCTTTTCTTACGAAGAAAAACATCCAAGCCAGGCTACATTTTGCAAGAACACCTCTGAAGTCTCCCAAAAGCATGTGGGAAAAGGTGTTATGGTCTGATGAAACCAAGGTTGAACTTTGTGGCCATAATTCCAAAAGATATGTTTGGCGCAAAAACAACACTGCACATCACCAAAAGAACACCATACCCACAGTGAAGCATGGTGGTGGCAGCATCATGCTTTGGGGCTGTTTTTCTTCAGCTGGAACTGGGGCCTTAGTTAAGCTAGAAGGAATTATGAACCGTTCCAAATGCCCGCAAACTAACAAGAATAGCGTGCTGTTAAACAGGCAGGAAGAGCACTTCCTGCCTGTTTAACACCACGCTATTCTTGTTAGTTTGCTTGTATATGGAGGTGTATAAACTCCAATTTAAATGTGCCTGTTTTCCATCTACAGGTTACATTTATGTGCACCTGTGAAGCCTGGGCCATACCAGCCAGTCTTGAGTGGGACTCGCAGACTCCTCCCTCCTCCCATTGCTAGCATGGTAGATGCTGGAGTTAACTGGTGAATTGTCTGAGTCGGTCACACTCCTGTAATTTGCCCACTGGCCCCTGGTATTGCCCATACGGCTCAGGTAGGTGAGTGTTAGGACCCGAGCTACTTGAGAAACCTTGGCGCGGTGCTTGGGCTCAGACATGTCCTCCTGATAGGACATGTTTGCTAATCTCTCAATTTTAACATCCGTTTTAGGGCTTAGGAAGATCGCAGAGTGCACCTGTCCTTGTTATTAGACAGTTCCAAATACCAGTCAATATTGGCTAGAAATCTGAACATAATGAGGAACTTCATTTTTCTGCATGACAACGACCCAAAGCATACATTCAAATCAACATGGGAATGGCTTCACCAGAAGAAGATTAAAGTTTTGGAATGGCCCAGCCAGAGCCCAGACCTGAATCCGAATGAAAATCTGTAGGGTGATCTGAAGAGGGCTGTGCACAGGAGATGCGCTCGCAATCTGACAGATTTGGAGTGTTTTTGCAAAGAAGAGTGGGCAAATCTTGCCAATTCAAAATGTGCCATGCTGATAGACTCATACCCAAAGAGACTGAGTGCTGTAATAAGCTCAAAAGGTGTTTCAACAAAGTATTAGTTTAAGGGTGTGCACACTTATGCTACCATATTATTTTATTTTTATATTTTTTTCTTTCTACCCAAAAGATTTCAGTTTGTTTTTCAATTGAGTTGTACAGTTTATAGGTCACATTAAAGGTGGAAAAAGTTCTGAAATGATTTATCTTTGTCTCATTTTTTTACATCACAGAAACCTGACATTTTAACAGGGGTGTGTAGACTTGCCAGCCCTGGTCCCTGCTTGGTCCACCTCCCCTTGGTGACGCCGAGGCCCCAGCAGGTGAGCCGGAGGATGATAATGAAGAAGACTAGAATAAAGCAAATAATGATTAATGCAGTGCAGATTAAAAACTGTATATGAACATGTTTAGAGCACCATTGACAGAGATATTATATTTATAAAATATTTATTTCAAGAACTTACTTTCGAGTAGATAAGCTGGTTCTTTTCCCATGGTCATGTTTTTGAAGTGGATAAAAGAAGTGACTGTAGATGAGTGGCATGGCAGAAAAAGTGAGGCTGATGAGAAGCATGGGGTCTGAAGAGAAGCACGGTGGCAGATATGAGGCATGGGGCTCTAAAATGAGGTCTGAATGGGGGTCATTCACATTAGGGTCTGAGCAGAGGTCTGATTGTGGGGCAGGGCAAAAAAAATAGGTTGTATATATATATATATACACTCACCTAAAGAATTATTAGGAACACCATACTAATACGGTGTTGGACCCCCTTTTGCCTTCAGAACTGCCTTAATTCTACGTGGCATTGATTCAACAAGGTGCTGATAGCATTCTTTAGAAATGTTGGCCCATATTGATAGGATAGCATCTTGCAGTTGATGGAAATTTGAGGGATGCACATCCAGGGCACGAAGCTCCTGTTCCACCACATCCCAAAGATGCTCTATTGGGTTGAGATCTGGTGACTGTGGGGGCCATTTTAGTACAGTGAACTCATTGTCATGTTCAAGAAACCAATTTGAAATGATTTGAGCTTTGTGACATGGTGCATTATCCTGCTGGAAGTGGCCATCAGAGGATGGATACATGTTCTCATTCTGTTTACGCCAAATTCGGACTCTACCATTTGAATGTCTCAACAGAAATCGAGACTCATCAGACCAGGCAACATTTTTCCAGTCTTCAACAGTCCAATTTTGGTGAGCTCGTGCAAATTGTAGCCTCTTTTTCCTATTTGTAGTGGAGATGAGTGGTACTCGGTGGGGTCTTCTGCTGTTACAGCCCATCCGCCTCAAGGCTGTGCGTGTTGTGGCTTCACAAATGCTTTGCTGCATACCTCGGTTGTAATGAGTGGTTATTTCAGTCAACGTTGCTCTTCTATCAGCTTGAATCAGTCGGCCCATTCTCCTCTGACCTCTAGCATCCACAAGGCATTTTTGCCCACAGGACTGCCGCATACTGGATGTTTTTCCCTTTTTACACCATTCTTTGTAAACCCTAGAAATGGTTGTGCGTGAAAATCCCAGTAACTGAGCAGATTGTGAAATACTCAGACCGGCCCGTCTGGCACCAACAACCATGCCACGCTCAAAATTGCTTAAATCACCTTTCTTTCCCATTCTGACATTCAGTTTGGAGTTCAGGAGATTGTCTTGACCAGGACCACCCCCCTAAATGCATTGAAGCAACTGCCATGTGATTGGTTGACTAGATAATTGCATTAATGAGAAATAGAACAGGTGTTCCTAATAATTCTTTAGGTGAGTGTATATTAGGGCTGCAGCTATCAATTATTTTAGTAATCAAATCTATCGATTTAATTGAGTATTCTAATAAGAAAGAACTAATAAAAAATAAAAAAAGGATTTCCTTGATACAATGTCTTCAGACCTCTGTGTCATCACTCCCAATGCCATTAGTCCTCAGTGCCATCGGCTCCCCCCAGTACCATCAGGCCATCAGCCCCCGCTCCTCCGTGCCATAATCTCTCCCAATGCCATCAGCCCCCCAGTACCATCAGCTCCTCCCAGTGATTGATTGATAGATGATAGATTGAGATAAAGAAAGATAGATAGACATTAAAACTTTCTATACTTACCAGTTTCTTTGCCAAGTTGATCTTCCAAGATGGTCGATCATCAGAATGGCTGCTGTGGGAGGGGACTATTCTTGAGCAAAACGTTTTGAAACTGATCCGCCTCAAACTGAGCCATTACATACTGATCCGTCCCAATTGACTTACATTGTGTGTCAGAACGGATCAGTTTGGCTCCGCTTCGTCAGGCAGACAGCAAAACGCTGCAGGCAGTGTTTTGCTGTCCGCTTCCAGAGCAGAATGGTGACTGAACGGAGGCAAACTGATGCATTCTGAGCGGATCCTTTTCCATTCAGAATGCATTAGGGCAAAACTGATCCGTTTTGGACCGCTTTTGAGAGCCCATGACGGATCTCGCAAACTGAAAGCCAAAATGATAGTCTGAAAGTAGCCTTAGTTGTTTTATATTATGTTCTAAACACTTCTTCAATTAAAAGAGGGAAAAGTGTTTAGAGATTCATATACTGTATCTTTTTTCTACTGTTTATCACCATTTAAGTATGTTCTCCATGGAAAAGGCTACAGTGCTGTGTCTTGTGCAATGTACTGTATGCATGCCTTGGACAGCCTTTGATACCCTGGCCAGTTTTACAAAAAGTATAACAGAAAACTGACAGATTACACCTGAAATCTGCTCCGGCTCATTGCTGGCGCAGATTTTATTTTCTGGTGCATAGAACTTCCACAGATGTACCAGAATTAAGAGGCCACCGCCTCTTAATAATTTTGACACATCTTAAAGGGACTCTGTCACCACTTTCTAACCCCCCCTTTTAAAAGTATTGTTCTCTCCATGGCGCCCTTGTGATTACAAAGGTGTTGTTATAACATAAATTCGCCGTCTCGTTTTGATAAAAATACCTTTTATCTAACCTGTCAATCTTGTGGATAAGGTGCCCAGGGCGTTTCTGAAGGTCTGAAGCTGCCGCCCGCCGCCGCCGCCGTTGGTGCCCAGCTCCTCCCCTGATCCTTTCAGCGCCGCCTGAATGTAAAGAAATCCGCCTCCGGCTCTCGCTCAGTGCCCCCTCCTCCTTTTCAAAGATCCCGCGCGTGCGCACAGGCCTGTGCCTGATGCGCCCGTGCGGACATTTAGAATCAGCCTCATTGAGCGAAGTGCGCATGCTTGGCAGGCTCTAAGTGGCTGGCTGCAGTGCTCGTCTTATGAGGAGGTTGAGCGAAGTGCGCGCATGCGCACTTCGCTCAATGAGGCTGATTCTAAATGTCCGCACGGGCGCATCAGGCACAGGCCTGTGCGCACGCGCGGGATCTTTGAAAAGGAGGAGGGGGCACTGTGCGAGAGCCGGAGGCGGATTTCTTTACATTCAGGCGGCGCTGAAAGGATCAGGGGAGGAGCTGGGCACCAACGG
Source organism: Bufo bufo (assembly GCF_905171765.1). Taxonomy (NCBI): domain Eukaryota; kingdom Metazoa; phylum Chordata; class Amphibia; order Anura; family Bufonidae; genus Bufo; species Bufo bufo. The sequence goes on from NC_053397.1 coordinate 137,652,105, forward strand.
CGGCGGGCGGCAGCTTCAGACCTTCAGAAACGCCCTGGGCACCTTATCCACAAGATTGACAGGTTAGATAAAAGGTATTTTTATCAAAACGAGACGGCGAATTTATGTTATAACAACACCTTTGTAATCACAAGGGCGCCATGGAGAGAACAATACTTTTAAAAGGGGGGGTTAGAAAGTGGTGACAGAGTCCCTTTAACCCATTGGATTTCTTTATTAAGACTGCCATAAGAAACATCAGTCTTAATACATGGAGGATGACTGCTCTAGGAAAGATGGGAATAGTACTGCAGCAAAGGCCAGGCAGATACTGGGTCATCTGGTGCTAAGACCGTAAATGCTGAACAGTAAGTTGTCTTTAGGGAATCTTCGTCTATGTTCACACGACCGTCACAACCATTCTTAGGGCTGATTGAAGTCAATGATGCTATTCACATGGCTGTGGATAAGAATTGTGATAAAGTGGAGGAATAGGGAGTTATTGTGGGTCAAAATTGTGAGGAAACAGAAGTGGAAGGTTAGCAGGCTGATTGTGTCAGGGTGACATGAATTGTTTTGGGGATTTTATTAAATGGTATCTGCCTGGGTGGGTTGATTTGCTTTCCTTTTGAATGGTGGATTCGTGGTAGACTGAGAACGGTTCCTAGTCTGCAAGAGTGGTGAGGAATTATTGGTGGTGGTTACTGAAGGAAGGGGTTATGAGATGGGAAGTGTTTGCAAAGATTTTATTAAAGGGATTCTGTCATCAGAAATGAGCCCTATAAGCTAAACATATGGCGATGTCCCTTGTAAAACACGGAATCCTAAAGTGAGTTTATCAAATGCCCCTGTGGTTTATATCACCTGTCAATCACTTCAAAATGTGTCCAAGGTGACGTCTCATGGTGAAAGGTGCCCGGCTGCAGCCATGTCGTTTAGGTGCCCAGCGCCGCCTTCTGAGCTGAAATAGCCTCCCTCCCTTTCATGCGATCCGCCTACCTCACGTCATCACTGCCTCTCTAACCACCGCTCACTTCATCCAGATCCTGCGAGCTTTGAACCAGGCTGTAGGAGGTTGGATGGCTGGGATGGGCTGTAATAGGGCAGTCAGTGTAGGTTCGAGCGAAGTGCGCCGGCCGGCGCATGCGCACTTCGCTATACGAGGCCGCTGCCAGTATTCCGCACCGGCGCATCAGGATATACCTAGTGCGCACGCGCGGGATCTGGATGAAATGAGTGGTGGTTAGAGAGGCAGTGATGACGTGAGGTAGGCGGATCGCATGAAAGGGAGGGCGGCGATTTCAGCTCAGAAGGCGGCGCTGGGCACCTAAACGACATGGCTGCAGCCGGGCACCTTTCACCATGAGACGTCCCCTTGGACACATTTTGAAGTGATTGACAGGTGATCTAAACCGCTTTTTTAGGAATATAGAGCCACAGGGGCATTTGATAAACTCACTTTAGGATTCTGTGTTTTACAAGGGACATTGCCATATGTTTAGCTTATAGGGCTCATTTCTGATGACAGAATCCCTTTAACTTCTCAAGAGGACAGCCTTATTTCACCTTAAGGACCAGGCAATTTTTTGCAAATCTGACCAGTTTCACTTTAAGTGGTGATAACTTTAAAACGCTTTTACTTATCCAGGCCATTCTGAGATTGTTTTTTCGTCACATATTGTACTTTGACACTGGTAAAATGAAGTCAAAAAAATTCATTTTTATTTATAAAAAAAATACAAAATTTACCAGAAAATTGCAAATTTCCAAGTTTCAATTTCTCTACTTCTATAATACATAGTAATACCTCCAAAAATAGTTATTACTTTACATTCCCCATATGTCTACTTCATGTTTGGCTCATTTTGGGAATGGCATTTTAGTTTTTGGGGACGTTACAAGGCTTAGAAGTTTAGAAGCAATTCTTGACATTTTTAAAAACCCAATTTTTAGGGACCAGTTCAGGTCTGAAGTCACTTTGTGGGGCTTACATAATAGAAACCACCCAAAAATGACCCTATTCTAGAAACTACACCCCTCAAGGTATTCAAAACTGATTTTACAAACATTCTTAACCCTTTAAGTGTTCTGCAAGAGTTAATGGCAAATGGAGTTAAAATTTCAGAATTTAGATTTTTTGGCCAAATTTTCCATTTTAATCCATTTTTTCCAGTAACAAAACAAGGGTTAACAGCCAAACAAAATGCTATATTTATTGCCCTGATTCTGTAGTTTGCAGAAACACCCCATATGTGGCCGTAAACTACTGTACGGGCACCTGGTAGGGCGTAGAGGCAAAGGTGCGCCGTATGGTTTTTGGAAGGCAGATTTTGCTGGACTGGTTTATTTACACCATGTCCCATTTGAAGCCCCCCAGATGCACCCCTAGAGTAGAAACTCCAAAAAAGTGACCCCGTTTTGGAAACTACAGGATAAGGTGGGAGTTTTGTTGGGACTATTTTTAGGGTACATATGATTTTTGGTTTATCTATATTACATTTTTGTGAGGCAAGGTTACCAGAAATGGAAATTCAGAAATTTAATCTCCATTTGCCAATAACTCTTGTGGAACACCTAAAGGGTAAACGACTTTTTAAAAATCAGTTTTGAATACCTTGAGGGGTGTAGTTTCTTAGATGGGGTCGCTTTTTTAGAGTTTTTACTCTAGGGGTGCATCAGAAGGCTTCAAATGGGACATGGTGCCAAAAAAAAAAGGCCATCAAAATCTACCTTCCAGAAACCATACAGCGTTACTTTCCTTCTGCGCCCTGCCGTTTGGTCATACAACAGTTTCCGACCACATATGGGGTGTTGGGTATGAGGGTAATAAATATAAAGTTTTGTTTGGCCTTGCTTTGTTATTGGAAAAAAAACTGATTAAAATGGAAAATTTGCCAAAAAATTGCTTTTTTGGTACTGTTTTTATTTTAATTTTTTTTACCGTGTTCATCTGAGGGGTTGGGGGGGTGTTTTTATAGAGCAGATTCTTACGGACGCGGCAATGCATAATATGTCTACTTTTTTTAAAATTTATGTTTTACACTATATTATCTTTTTATAAACAAAAAAATAACATTTTAGTATCTCCATAGTTTGTCATTATATTTTTTTAGTTTTTACCCGATTATCTTAGGTAGGGGCAAATTTTTTGCAGGATGAGAGGACGGTTTTATTGGCACTATTTTGGGGGGCATATGACTTTTTGATCGCTTGCTATTACAATTTTTGTGGTGTAAGGTGACAAAAACCTTTTTTTTGCACTTTTTTTTTTTTTTTTTTTTTTTCAGTGTTCATCTGAGGGGTTGGGGAGGATTTTTATAGAGCAGATTATTATGGACGCGGTGATACCTAATATGTCTACTTTTTTTAATTTTTTTATTTTCGTTTTACAAAATAATATTTTTGAAAAAAAAAAACATTTTAATTTTAGTGTCAAGTCTGAAAACCAATTTTTTTTTTATCCGATTGTCAGTGGCTAAATTGGGATATAAATTTAGTACTCCATGGAAGTGTGGTACTCCCTGAAGCAACCAATAATGCAGAGGCCTGGATGATTGGGGCACGTGTCACACTGAGTACTGGTGTCCTTCCGTATCCCCCTCCTGTGACACACTCTGCACTTTTTTTGGGTTCGTCCCTTCTTTCCAGTATGGGGGACCACACCTGGAAAGTGTTGGCCAGTGACGATCCGGGCACCTCCAGTTCCCGAGGTACTCCGGCCTGCTCTTTCCCGGTCCGAAAAGATCAGGGCCTTGAGGACTGCCTCATAGAACTGAAGGAATGTCCCTGTGTTGCCAGTGCTCCGGGACAGCACAAAAAAGTTGTACAAGGCAACCTGTACTAAGTAGACCGCAACTTTTTTGTACCATGCCCGGGTTTTGCGCATGGCGTTATATGGCTTGAGGACTTGATCAGAGAGATCAACTCCTCCCATACACTGATTGTAGTCGACGATACAATCGGGCTTGAGGACCGTTGCCGCGGTACCTCGCACAGGGACAGGGGTGATGCAGTTACCATGAATTGTGGACAGTACAAGGACATCCCTCTTGTCTTTATACCAGCAACAGGTTTCCAGTGCTAAGGGCACGGGTCTCACCCCTGGGGATAGGTACCTGGAGGGGGTAGGTAGGGAGGTCACGTTGATTTTTCAGCACGGTCCCAGAAGCGGACGTGGATCTGGCGGCGAGGGACTGGAACAAGGGGATACTAGTATAAAAGTTATCCACGTACAGGTGGTAACCCTTTATCTAGCAGTGCATAAGGTCCCACACAAGTTCCCACTAACACCCAGAGTGGGGGGACATTCTGGGGGTTGAATACGGGAATCTCGCCCCTCGTACACACGAAACTTGTAAGTGTACCCTGAGGTACTCTCACAAAGTTTGTACAGCTTCACGCCATACCTCACCCGCTTAGAGGGAACATATTGGCTGAAAAGGAGTTTCCCCTTGAACGCAAAGAGTGACTCCTCAACCGCGACATCCCTTCCAGGTACATAGGCCTGTACAAATTTGACCCCAAAGTGATCGATGACCGGCCTGATTTTGTACAAGGGGTCATAGGCAGGATCACCTTGGGGGGGGACATGCTGCATTATCTGAATAATGCAGGCATTTCTGGATGCCTCAAACAGGGAGCGTGTCATGGCCGTACTGTAAAGTGGGGCCTGGTAGAGGACGTCCCCACTCCAGTAATGCCTGACACTAGGTTTCTTGACTAGGCCCATGTGCAGCACGAGGCCCCAAAATGTCCCCATCTTGGCTGCACTGTCACGGATGTAGTAGGGGAGAACATCAAAAGACAACAAGAAGGAATGGGAAAGACACTAGGCCTCACCGCTAGGGAAGGAAAAGGGTCACCACCTATAAAACCCTGCTCCTGGCCCTAACTCTGGTGACCCTCAGATGCCCTAAAGATAATGACAGGGCAGAGACCACCCGTTCTTTCCCTGGTGAAGGAACTAGCGTCTCACTGAGGCCTAGTAAACAACCAGGGGGGGGGGGGGGGGGGGGGGGAATACAAAACGCAACAAGCGGAACACTTAACTTCAGAGGATGATGGATGAACAGGACTTCAACACGAACCACATTCCAGCTCTTCCAAGACCAAATGAAGCTATCCCAAGCAAGGAGTGATGGAAAAAGTCAGACTAAATAGGGTGAGGTAAAGGTCACATGAAAGAGGCTGTCAGATCACTAATGCGTAGATAATCTTTCAGACCTTCTGAGACCTTTCACAGATGTGACATGCACTGACAGGAGTCCAGCCACCGGGCCTAGCCAAAAAGGAGCCCGGGTGTTGAGCAACAAACTGTTGGGCGTACAGGTTTGTTTGCTCCACCGTTAGATTTACAAAGGGGTCACTGAAAAAAAGACTAATAGTCCTATTCAGTGAAGCCCACTGTGGAAATCTGGATTCCTGATTGGCCTACAAACTCAGGAATCGTGGGCTCAAAACGCTCTGCAGTATACCAGACAAGTTCACAGGCAAGGGGCTCCGGTGGATTTAACTGGTGGGCCGGAAAACAAGTACGAGCCCCAGAGCTGCTCGTACTAAGGTGGGCCACAGGGTCCCTAGCATGGCGGTCCTCTTGCTCCGCCTGGCGGCGTCTCCGCCACCTTGGGGGCTCATCATCGCTAGATGAGGAGGACGCGGATGACAAAAGGAAAGTGGGGTCATCCTCGTCCTCGCTGGGACTCGGAGACAAGCTGGGCGTATGCCTCCTCGGTCGAGAACATACGGCGGGCCATAGGGGCGTGTGTGTCTCCGTGTGTGTGTGTGTGCGTGCGTGTTAAACTTTATTTGGTGTGTGTGGGGGGGCACGGGTGTTCGCAAACTCATCCTAAACCTAACAGAGAAAAAATAAAATAAAAAAAGGGCAAAAAATTTGAAAAAATAAAAAAAATTTAAATCGCTGATCAACCGCCCGAAGTTGATCACGCTAAGAATGCCGGCCACAGTCAGCGTATGCACAAAAAATTTTTTTTTTTAAAAAAATGCTTGCGCCCCAAAAAAGTTGTGGAGGGGGGGGAAGGGGGGCAAACTGCCACCAGACACCTGATTTATTTATTATTTTTTTTTCTTCCACTAACTTTCCCTGAATATCCCTGCTTAACCTAACCTGTCCCTAGCCTTTCCCTAAAATACCTGGGTGGTGCTGGGGCACAGATGGGGTGCTGGCTGGAGATCATGCAGCTCTAGATCGACGTGCAGTGCTCCTCTCTCCTCGGGCTCCTGGACACAATTTGCAGCCAATCAGAGCCAATCCTGAGAGGTGATGTCACCATCACCTCTCAGGATCTAAGGACTGTGTTTGGTGGTGTTTTATCACACCATCGATCACCATCCTGTTAGGGACCCCCCTTGCCTACACAGGGGGGTCACAGGACCCCCCCCTCGCATTTAGCCAAGGTGCCTGCTCAATGATTTGAGCAGGCACCGGGTTCCGATCACCACCCGCCGAGCGGCGGTGATCAGAAATACATAGGACGTACCGGTAGGCCCTGTGTCTAGAACAGGTTAAAGAAGCAGAATGTATTCTGTCAGACCAATCAACCATGTATCAACCATATAGGTACATCAGAAATGAAGGCCAAAAGAAAAAAAAATAAACACATTGCGACTCTTTAAATCTTCACATTTGTGTGTTTTCTTAGGATATATTAAGTCATTTCTGACAATTAAGCTAATAACTAACACATTAACTATTGGCTGCCTATTGTCTTTTGATTTTGCTGATGTGAAAGGATGGGATGTCTAGCGGGCAACAGGATGGTGCTCTTTGCATCATGTCATCTATTGGGGATCCATCCTATCCCAACACTTAGATTTCTATCCTGATACCATGTATTGAGAGAGAAACAAGTATGCAGTTTGAATTGAATTGAATTGTCTGAGCTAAAAGAGCTATGAACTTTCCCCAGACTTCAAAAAAGTGTTTTATGTTACTTTCTTTATGGTGTGCTGCCTGTACCCAGTCCACTTTCTTTACATAGGACAGTTCATCCAAAAATAGAGTTGACGAGGGGGCTAATGGTTGTTTCCATACTTGCAGTATAGCTTTGTGGTCAGCTGCTACCATGTGTAGTATTCTATAGATAAACATATAAGGTTATTATGTTTTTTTATATATACTATGTTTTTCTATGAAGCTAAAAATAGCCCAGGTGGAGTCTAACGGGGCTTGTGGTGCGAGGTGTTTCGTGGTAAAGGGGTGTGTTCTCTTCCAGAATGCTTTTATTTGTGGACTTTCCTACATGCAGTTATAAAGTGAGGTGTCTGCAGCTTCCTATTTGAAACAGTGCGAGGTCAAATATAAACCAATCTTATATCCCAGTAACAGCGTTAGATATGATCTATGGGTAATCTTCAGCATAATTTCAGTATCTAGAAGAAGGGAGAAATCTATGTCTGGTCAATGGCCAGTAAGATCAGTGAAGGGGTAAGGTCAGGGTCCTCTTGTTGCCATTTGGTTAAGACCAGGTTAGAAGTAGAGTAGTCTGTGAACGTATTTATAGATTTGTGTTATAAGGGCTTTGCGAGTAGTCATGTTAGTAAAGTGGGTAGTGAAGGATCATGTCCACTCTTGCGGGGATATTTTTCGTAACACCTCTCTTACATAGCTTTGTGTTTGTAAGAAGTAGAAGAAAAGGAATTTAATGTTTGGAAATTTGTTTTGTAGCTCTTGTGGGATTTCCTCTGCTGAAATTGTGGGTTATTAGACAGGAGCGGGCATCATCTTTAAACACCTGCCCAGCGCTGTACATGTATGGCGCTGGGCGTGAGAGGGTTACGTTTTGAGAGCATTATAAAGATATCGTCTGAAATCCCTTGCAAGATGTCTGTGGTTTATAAATGGCGTAGTAGAGGGTCACGTGAGATGTTAAAAAGCAAGGGGGATAGGGGACAGCCTTGTCTAGTACCGCAAAATATGTCTATTGGGGTGGATTGTTTACCAAAAACTAATCAATGGCAGGTATGTTTATCGGGTCCGCCTTTACAGATCTTTTTTATTATTATTTATTATTAAAGCGCCATTCATTCCATAGCGCTGTACATACTGTATGATAAGCGGTGCACATACATAATACAGACAACTGCACTAATCATAAACAAGACAAGTTACAAAGTGGTACAGAAGGAGAGAGGGCCCTGCCCGTGAGGGTTTACAATCTACATGGTATGGGAGAAGGACACAGTAGGTGCGAGTTAAGTTGGTCATGGCGGTATAGAGGCAGCAGGGTCACCGGTTGTAGGCTTGTTTGAAGAGGTGGGTTTTCAGGTTTCTTTTGAAGGATTCCAATGTAGGTGAGAGTCTGATATGTTGGGGTAGCGAGTTCCAGAGTATGGGGGATGCACGGGAGAAATCTTGGCGTCGATTGTGGGAAGAGGCGATAAGAGGAGAGGAGAGAAGGAGGTCTTGTGAGGATCGGAGAGTGCATGTGGGGATGTATAGGGAAAGTAGCTCAGAGATGTAGGGAGGGGACAGGTTATGGACGGCATTGTATGTATTTGTTAGTACTTTGAAGTGATTTCGCTGGGCAATGGGGAGCCAGTGAAGGGATTGGCAGAGGGGAGAGGCAGAGGAGTAATAGGGTGAGAGGTGGATTAGTCGGGCAGCAGAGTTGAGGATAGATTGGAGGGGTGCGAGAGTGCTAGATGGAAGGCCACAGAGGAGAATGTTGCAGTAGTCTAGGCGGGAGATAATGAGGGCATGTACAAGAATTTTCGCAGATTCAAAGTTAATGAAAGCACGGATGCGGGAGATGTTTTTGAGTTGGAGGCGGCAGGTGGTGGAAAGAGCTTGGATTTGCGGTCGGAAGGAAAGTGCAGAATCCAAGGTCACTCCAAGGCAGCGGACTTTGTTGACCGGGGAGAGTGTGCAGCCATTGATCATGATAGATAGGTCTGTTGAGGGGGTTGAACAAGATGGGGGAAAGATTAAAAATTCTGTCTTATCCATGTTAAGTTTTAGAAAGCGAGAGGCGAAGAAGGATGATATAGAAGATAGACATTGGGGGATTCTTGATAGTAAGGTGGTGATGTCTGGACCAGAGAGGTAGATTTGTGTGTCGTCAGCATAGGAGTGATACTGAAAGCCATGGGACTCTATGAGCTGTCCCAGAACAAAAGTGTAGATAGAGAAGAGCAGGGGTCCTAGGACAGAGCCTTGCGGGACACAAACAGAGAGGGAATGAGACGAGGAGGTGATGCGAGAGTGGGAGACGCTAAACGTCCGGTCTGTGAGGTATGATGTGATCCAGAAGAGGGCCAGGTCGGTGATGCCAAGAGATGAGAGAGTTTGCAACAGAAGGGAGTGGTCAACAGTGTCAAAGGCAGAGGACAGGTCAAGGAGAAGGAGGACAGAGTATTGTTTCTTGGTTTTGGCTGTCAGTAGGTCATTGATGACTTTGGTAAGGGCATTCTCGGTCGAGTGGTGGGGTCGGAAGCCAGATTGTAGGCGGTCAAAGAGGGAGCAGGAGGAGAGGTGGGAGGACAGTTCTGAATGGACATGTTGTTCAAGTAGCTTTGAGGCATACGGAAGAAGTGATAGGGGGCGATAACTGGACAAGGAAGATGGGTCAAGTGAAGGCTTTTTGAGGATGGGTGTAATGGTAGCATGTTTAAAAGCAGAGGGGAAGACACCAGAGTTTAGTGATAGGTTGAAGAGATGAGTTAGGGTTGGGATAAACACTGTGGTGAGGTTAGGGATGAGGTGGGATGGGATTGGGTCAAGTGCACAGGTGGTCAGATGAGATTTGGAGAGTAGAGTGGAGAGTTTTTCTTCTGTAATGGTGGAGAAGCGGGTTTTGGGAGAAGAGGACCGAGCAGTTGTGTAGAGGGTCTGTGGGGACTGTGTAGTGAAGCTTTCCCTGATGTTGACTATCTTTAGTTTGAAATATTTGGCAAAGTCCTCAGCTGAGAAGAGAGGAGAGGGTGGGGGCGCTGGGGGACGGAGAAGGGAGTTAAAAGTGCTAAAAAGTTGTTTAGGGCTGTGTGACAGGGAAGATATGAGAGATGAGAAGTAGGCCTGTTTTGCATCAGCGAGTGAGGATTTAAATATGACTTCATAGAAGTCTATTGTTCTATGGCAGGGATCAGCAACCTTCGGCACTCCAGCTGTTGTGAAACTACAACTCCCAGCATGCTCTATTCATTTCTATGAGAGTTCTGAGAAGAGCAGAGCAAGTATGCATGCTGGGAGTTGTAGTTTCACAACACCTGGAGTGGCGGAGGTTGCCTACCCCTGTTCTATGGTATTGGGGTTACGTGTTGTGTGTCCTATAGTTGGATTTCTGATTTGCAGGATTGTGCGTTGTCTGTTTGGGTCAAGTCAGTTTTGCTAGAATGGAACCTACCCTGTTGCCCCTAAAATAGCAATGTTGTGTATTTTTGCAGATTTATCTTTCAAGACTTCAGCATGTAGTGGCTGAAATCGCTGCCTATGTTTTTTCCCTTTTATATGCAAGGTTACTGATAATGTGCCCTCGCATGACTGCCTTGGAGGTGGCCCACAATAATCCCTATGTCTTTTCAATGGGGAATGTTATCTTAAATGTAGTTTGCACAATTTATTTGTAGGTTTGGTCAAAAGTCCTTTGAATCATAAAGATAGGAAGGAAATCTCCATATGTTGATGTTAACACATGCAGGGCAACCGCCCAAACTGAGAGTGATCGGGGCATGATCTCATATAATTATTGGATAAATGTAAGTTTCTAATATGTCTTGAAACAGGTTATCAGAGGTAAGTAGTAAATGTATTCTAGAGAAAAAAATTATGGATAGAGTAATGTGTAAATTCTTTACTCGTTGGATGTAAGAGGCGCCACGGGTCACCTAACGCAACTTGGGACATGGGAATGGCTAGTTGGGGGTCAAGGGGGTGTTTGACTGAGGCGAGCGGTCTAGCAAAGGGTTTAGAGCTATATTAAAATCTCCCATCGCAATCAAATATGAGAGATCTTTCTGTAATAAGAGTGCCAGAATTTGGGGAAAGAGATCATGGTCAGGTTGGTTAGGTGCATAAATGTTTAACAATGAGAATCAGCAGTCTCTGCTTTGGATAACTAGGTAAATGAACCGCCCCCTTAACCTATGTAGGTATCCTTTAATGGAGTATAGCAGGCAATGTCTGAAATAAATCTCCACTCCCCTAGATTTGGAGGAATGCGTGGCTATGACAGGAGGATCTAACCAATGAGCCTTAAGAGGTACAAAGTGATCAGTTTTCCAATGAGTTTCTTGTAAGCAGATAATATCTGCCCTTAATTTTTTAGATGTGTGAGGACCTTTCTGCTTTTTTTCCCCAGGAATATTGAGGCCTGCCACATTCCATGTAATGAACTGTATATGAGTAGAAAGAGAACAATCAAAGGTAGGGTCACAGATATGGTACTCATTTGGTTCCAGTAGTGGAGACAAATACGTCGGGGGTCAGTCTTATAAGTGACTGGTCACTCTTCCCAGCGAGCGAGAGGCCCATCACGCGTCGGGTGGACATCGGGTCTATAAAGGGGATCTAATAACACATACGTCCTGGAAAGAATCAGTTGTAGACAGTTATGGCAGCCCATATACACAAACCAAACAAAACATCAAGCAAACAGATAGAAGTAGCCAACTGTGGCATGTAATAGGGTATCCTAGCAGCCTGAAGGCTGAAGAATAGAAGGTCTAACAGGACATTGTTAGGCTTAGATCAGCAAAAGTGTAAAGCCCTGTAAGGGAAGGGGGGGGGGGGTCCCTCCCATTATGATATTTAGTATTAAGGATCAGTCATTTGCAGCAAGATTAAAGTGACGACTGGCAACCGCAGGGTCTTCATAAAATCAAGGTCTTCCGTCTTCATTGTTCCATGACACTTAACTTAGCTGGGTAGAGGAGTTGGAAGCGAATATTGCTGTCATGTAGGAACTTGCAAATTGGATTAAACGCCTTCCGCTTTTGTGTCACTTGAGATGAAAAGTCCTGAAAGATAAGGATCTTACATTCCTGGATGATCACCGTTGCGGAGCGTCAATATACTCTAAGAATTTGATCTTTGATAGTCCAGTTATGATATCTTGCTGTTTCTGGTCTCGGACTCCCTGGTCTCATGGAGGTCCAATACAATGAGCCCTTTCTATAGTTAGCAGATCAAAAGGGCAGGGGAAATTTAAATCCCGTGGTAGGTCAGTGGTTAGGTATGCAATCAGTAAGTCTTGAGTTACTTCTTCAGGGATGCCGAGTTAAATCTGAGGTTATTTCGCCTCTCCCGATTCTCCAGATCATAAAGTTTGTCCTGAAGTGTATTGGTCGTAGTCTGATAGTATTTCCTTCTAACAGTGAAGTGTTTATTGTAGACAGCAGGCAGAGGTAAGAGTATTCATGCAGTGTTGGTGCCTCAAGTGCCCACTTGGATGGCAGCAGCTCACAGTTCGTGTGTGACCAGGGAGTACCCCAATGGTTGTTGTAGAGGTGGTCTCCCACAACATTCTTCCCCCTGTACCTTGTATCCACTGGGCTCAAGGACCCGTCCTACTCCCGCTCCTTTGCTGGGTCCTTTTCAGTGTTCTCTAGGCCACTTGCCTGTCCTCCTGCAGCCTCAGTAAATACAGGATTTCTATATGTCTTCCTCTCCTCTTGCCAGGCCACTCGGTGTACACCACAAGGTGCCTTATGAAGATGGGGATACGGATTGTTCCTTGGTGGTGGGGTGGCAGTGATGGCTGCTTGATTCTGCAGATGGGCTGGGGAGCTATGTTAAAACACGATCATACCAGAAGTCCCAGACAAACCGCTTTATAAACGCTTAAAGACTGAATAGAAGCTTTCTAGTCATTTATCAAAACAGCAGCCACCGACAAACTTATAAACAAAAAAGAAAAACTATTTCTCATGATCAAATGACCATCCCCTTTTTTACCACCCAAAATCTCCCCGGTAGCTTGATCATCTCAGGAATAGGCTCATTAACAAGTAATCTGTCCCATTTTCTTGATTTTACATTTACAAAAATGGGTAGTCACCCATCCCTCCTATGTAAAAGACTCCTCCTAAATCATTTGTGAGCTGAATTCAATTACCAGTACCACATATACACCTTGGTATATCTCTAATCACAGCAGATGTCGCCTCTTTGTATTCCAATATCCATCATAACAAAGGGATCTTGACTGTTGAACATACCTCTCTCTGGATCATAACATGCCTCCTGAACAGAAACAGTTTCTCACCAATGATATCTCTCTTATCCTCCACAACAATATGTTTGACTTTCAAGGCACCTTATACCAACAGACAAGGTGTTGTGCCATGGGCACTCGTTTCACTCCATCTTATACAAATTTGTGCATGAACCTTTTTGAACCACTGCACATTCATTACCAGGATACATACAAGAACAATATTACAATATACCACCGCTATATAGATTACCTGTGGTGTGGTTTCCCTGAGGATATTGTTTCATTTTTCAATGCTCTTAATAACAATGACTTTGGGCTTTCCTTGTTCCTTGATCTCCTACTTACTAAGAAAGATACAAAAACTCTTGAAACCAGTACACATTTTAAAAAAGTTAACAGATTTTACAGTGCCCTCTATTTCCACCCCTCCCCCCCCCCCCCCCTTACTTTGGACAAATCCAACGCATCCACAGAGACTGCTCAAGTGACAGTACTTTTACACAACAAGCCCAAATCCTAGAAAACTGCTTGAGAAAAACATTATCCCTCACAACTAAACAAAATTTCCATCTAGAAAAACACTGCTTTGATCCAAGCTGACTGCCTCTTCCCCCTCCAAAAAAATCTTTTCAAACTAACACAGGTTCTTTCTCTCATAATTTCATCAGCACATACAATTCAGGTCACACTATATTATCATAAAGATCCTCCATTGCCACTGGCACATGTTGAAGAGCGATAACATCCTAGGCAAAGAGATTCCAACCTCCCCTAATCACTTTGGGCAACATCCTAGCCCTCAGTTATTTACGTAGACCCCTCTGCTACCAAGTCATTAAACCATTTTACAAACATCACTACAGATGTGGTTCCAAACGGTGTCTTCATTGCCAAACCGTACCACACAGAACAAAATCCTTTTCATCAACGGTAACTGGTGAATACTTCTCGATCAAGACCTTGGTGAACTGTAATGCTGAATCTGTCATTTTGTTTACACCAGTGCCTATGCAATCTTCAATATATTGGCTGGACCACACAACTATTTCACTGTTTGAATAAACAAAGATCAAACGTATTGAATAACTACCCAAAGCATAGCGTTTCCAGACATAACTCTCAAACAGATAACAGTAAGGTCTCATTCAGATGACAATATGTGCTTTGCGGTCTGCAAATTGCCTATGATAGAGATGCTTAGGACATGTCTTAGGACATCTTTTTGCGGGGTCGCGGAACGCATCTTTTGTGGCCCCATTGAAATGAATGGTCCGCATCCATTCCGCAAAATTGCAGAACGGATGTGGACACAAATTCAGTAGTGTGAAATGAGCTCTAAATTTGACTCTTATAATATTCTTTCCCATTGAACAAGTTGATTTCAACTGATAACCCCAACAGACTGAAGCAACGGGAAGCTTTTTGGATCTTTGAGCTGTCAGCTTTACAGCCTAATGGACTGAATGAGAACATTGATACCTCATTTTGAACTCTTTGATTTGTTTTAATATTCCTGATGTATGTACATATATTTGTATATCTCCACTTTTGCTTATTACTTGTAAGGGAGAGTTCACCTCACTGTTATTTTTCTGTTCTTCTGATCCGTCAAAAAAAAAAAAAAAGCTGGTCCTGTAAAAAAAAAAAGACCCTGTGCATCAGTTTTTTACAGAATTAAGTCATACATACAGTTTTCTTTTTTTGTTTTCTGTTCTTCTGACTGATCAGAAGGAAAAATAGTGATGTGAACTCTCCCTAACCTATTTTCCCACTACTACTACTCCCCGCCCTATCCACACCACCTACCTCGTCAATAACCTTTTATAAACTCTGACTTTGTGCATTTTTATATATGGCCTGTTGAAATGACTACTATTCCAGTGAGGAAACCATTGCCAAATAAAGCCTAAGTTTTCTCCTATCAACACATTCACCATTGGAGTGTTCTTTCAACTTGGCAAGCACCCTTCACCTGTTTTTCACTTTTCTCTAATATGTCCTGTTTTTGGCTGTTTTCACAGCTAGACAAACCACATTGAAAACAACTGTACTGTTATAAACATCCGTTTAGACAGGAGTGCACCCGTTTAATGGCCGTTAACAATGAGTACACTAGTGAAAAATGGTTAAAAAAAAATAAAAAATCATGTCATCCACTTTCATGCATAGACAGGTGTTCCTGTCTTGATGCAGAAGGACTTGCATCTCCAGCGTGGTGACATCCTTCTGCATCAAGTGAAGAACAGCTGTCCCTAGCTGTGCAAGTAGATGAGGTATTTTTTTTCCTGAATAATAAAAACGCACATTATTATGGGATCGAGGCGTGGGTTAGCAGAGTAACGGGGGGGGTTCCAAAAGTCCAACTTTTGAGGGTGATCTGAATGGCCACCCTAGTTTCACTCGTGTTTTTGGCTTTTAATTACGGATTCAAAATACTGATCAAATACGGACTATGTGAAAGTGACCAGAGGGTGGATGCAAGAATAAATAATTTAGCACGCACATAGCTCAAGTGAATTATTAACATTTAAGTGGTCATACAAAGCAAATATTACTAACCGTGGGGGAGATTTATCAAACTGGTGTAAAGTAGAACTGGCTTAGGCTACTTTCACATCTGCGCTTTCCCTTTCCGCTATTGAGATCCGTCATGGGATCTCAATAGCGGTGGAAAACACTCTCGTTTTGTCCCCATTCATTGTCAATGGGGGCAAAACTGAACTGAACGAAACGGAATGCACCAGAATGCATTTCGTTCTGTTTGGTTGCGTCCCCATCGCGAACAGAATAACGTTGCAAGCAGCGTTTTTCTGTCCGCGATGTGGTGCGGAGCAAGACTGATCTGTCATGACTCACATTGTAAGTCAATGGGGACGGATCCGTTTTCTGACACAATAGAAAACTGATCCGTCCCCTATTGACTTTCAATGATGATCATTACTGATCCGTCATGGCTATTTTAAAGATAATGCAACCGAATACGTTCATAACGGATGCAGACGGTTGTATTATTGAGACGGATTCGTTTTTGCTGATCCATGACTGATCCAGCAAAAACGTTTGTGTGAAAGAAGCCTTAGTTGTCCATAGCAACCAATCAGATTCCACCTTTCATTTATGACAGCTCCTTTGGAAAATGAATCTGGTTGCTATGGGCAACTAAGCCAGTCCTACTTTACACCAGTTTGATGAATTTCCCCCCAGTATTTTTACATGGTCTCCATGTTGTCTGATCTGAATGAGGCCCGCTATTGTTTATTATAACGCCAAGATCATAAGGGTTCCAGCTGAAGGTTGGATGTGAGAATAAATAGGTTCACACACATAGATGAGTGAATTAATTTTAAGTGATTATACAATGCAAATACAGGATATTCAAATACTACATCCTAGTATCAGTTGTGAGTAGTACGTCAGTGATCTCTCTCAGGAATTTTTGTCCTGACAATATAACATAATTAAATAAAATTGCTTGGGTGCTGTTAAAGGGGTTTCTCACTTCAGCAAATAGCATTTATTATGTAGAGAAACTTAATACAAGCCATGTACTAATGTACAGTCGTGGCCAAAAGTTTTGAGAATTACATAAATATTGGAAATTGGAAAAGTTGCTGCTTAAGTTTTTATAATAGCAATTTGCATATACTCCAGAATGTTATGAAGAGTGATCAGATGAATTGCATAGTCCTTCTTTGCCATGAAAATTAACTTAATCCCAAAAAAAACTTTCCACTGCAGTTCATTGCTGTCATTAAAGGACCTGCTGAGATCATTTCAGTAATCGTCTTGTTAACTCAGGTGAGAATGTTGACGAGCACAAGGCTGGAGATCATTATGTCAGGCTGATTTGGTTAAAATGGCAGACTTGGGGGCGTGGTTTGCCGGCCGAGCAAGATGGCTGCGTGAGTTTGAGCTCCGGCACTACCTCAGCGACAGCGGGATAATATAACCCACAAACAAGATTTCAACTGCAGCCGAGAGACCACAGACGGTCCGGATGATGACTAGAGGCAAGAGATCCATGAAAAACCAGGGAAAGCTGGACTTTTACCTGGGTAAAGGCGTCCCTCCTAGAGATGCTTCTCCTCAACCCGGCCAGCAAAGCCTCGATGTTCCAGAGGCCCGGAACTGCTCTCAGGTTGACACGACAGTTGACTCAGCAGACGCCACGTCTGACCAGCTACCACCTGCCTCATTCGGATCCCCGACGGGGTATGTGCAGCCCGGAGCGTCCCGCGGATCACAAGCAGGGAGCCCACAGAAGCGCGCCAATACACCGGCGCCATCTTCAAACTCGCCTAAAGCAGGTCAAACACGAATGCAGCAGGCCAAAGAGGCACCGAACGGGGAGGTGAGTGACCACACTACCCTGGCTATACAGGCGATTCTGACTGATGATAAGCCTGCTTCCAGCAACCTATTAAAGGACATGTTAGTCCTTCTTAGTGAGTCCATGCATAAGGACTTAACCGCCCTAGTCCGTCCACTTCAAGCTGCAGTGCTGGCGGTGGAGGGCAGAGTGGATCATATTGAGACCAAGATGGGGGATTTTGCCTCATCACACAACCAGCTTATTGATTCCCACAACGATTTATCTGAAGAAATAGACCGGCTCAAGGCTAAAGTAGTGGACCTGGAGGACAGGTCACGCCGGAATAATCTTAAATTCCGGGGGGTCCCCGAGGAAATAGCACCTAAGGATTTAACCCCTTATCTACAGAGCCTCATGTCAGCCCTGATACCAGATCTCTCTCCTCATGATCTTACCTTGGATAGAGCGCACAGGGTGATGAGGCCAAAACACCTTCCCAGCACGTCGCCGAGAGATGTCCTGGTGCGGGTCCATTTCTTCCATATTAAAGAAGCCATATTAGCAGCATCCAGGAAACTAGGCGCACTGCCTTCTCCATACAGCCAAATCAAGATCTTCGCGGATTTGTCGGCCGTTACTCTTCAACAGCGGAGATCCCTCAGTGCCTTTACTTCCACTCTACGGCACAATACCATTCCATACAGGTGGGGGTTCCCGACCAAAGTCTTGATCCATCACCAGGGAGCCGTCCACGTCGTCACCTCCTTAGAATCCGGGAAGAAACTTCTGGACTCTTGGAACATCCTGATGGAGGTCCCAGACCAGGGACACAGCCCATCTGCTCCCCTGGACTCTGGTTGGCAACTAGTATCCCAGAAGAGGAAATTCCACCGTGACAGGTGATCGTGGGTTTACAGACACACTACTGATCGCGGTAGTGTTGTGCAGTCCTTCCCGGCCAGGAGCCGTGATATTTGCCCTAACGAATGTTTCGCGGCACCATATGCCGTGTTTTTGTTAGTCTCTTTCCAGTTTTGATTTTGATTTTGTTATCTGAGTTATGCAGATATGTTTTTCTTTGTATGTCCTGTTACTCAGTACACTCACATGATGGGAAGTTAATAGGCTCTACTGCTATAAATTGCCTTTATTTGCAATGCTCTATATCTTATTGGTGCGCTACACCTGCACAGCATAGTCTTCTTCCAACATGGTCTTTAAAGTGATTGCCATCAATACTAAGGGCCTGAACAGCCCATTTAAGAGGTCTATGCTGTGGAGGGAGACGAGAGCTTTGGGAGGGGATATCATCTGCGCAACTGAGACACACCTGTTGAAAGAGGATGCCCATAGACTCAAAAATACTCATTTCCCCCATATTTTCCATTCACATTTTAAGAAAAAACAGAGGGGTGTGATGGTTGCAATCAAGGATTCGGTTGTGTTTCAGTTGTCCAGATCTTTAGAAGATCAGAATGGCCGATATATTATACTGATAGCATCTATAAATAATGTGACATACACGATGGTGTTTGTATATGTCCCTAACAAACACCAATTGCACTTTTTACGTAAATTAATGAATAAGGTGAACGCAGTGAAGGAAGGCTTGGTCCTCTGGGGGGGAGACTTTAATTCCATTTCAGATCCTCGCTTGGATTCAACATCCAAGACCAGAGCTCACCCACAGAGTCTCAACCAGATTTTACTGAGGGAGGATCTCTATGATATTTGGAGGTTACACCATGATAGAGAAAGGGACTATTCGTTCTTCTCGAATGCCCACCAAACCTACTCCAGAATTGATATCTTCCTAGTTGATCGCCACCTCCTGCGAAATGCCACTCACTCCTCCATAGAATTAATCACATGGTCTGACCATGTGCCCATCACTTTGACTATTAGTGAAACCACCAATAGACCCCCCTACTCCCCATGGCGCAATAATACGTTCCTGTTGGAACATCCTAAATACAAACTAACACTGCTTGAAGGCCTGGAGGAATTCTTCCGCATTAACGATGGGTCTGTATCAAACCCATTCTCGTTGTGGAATGCCCACAAGGCATTCATGCGGGGACTATTTATAAAAGCTGGATACAGGGCAAAAAAAAGATAGAGAGGAGCGAATTCATACGTTAACCCAACAGATCAGATCCTTAGAATCCTGCAATAAAACCAACCCTTCCGATACTGTTGGAACCCAACTGCAGAACCTGCGCCTCCAACTAAAAGAATGTCTCCTCTATAAATATGAGAAACACCTAAAAACAGTTCGTGCGACATATTACGCGCAAGACAACAAATCAGGAAAGTTACTAGCTCGTAGATTGAAGGAGAGATCCGCTAAAGCTAAGACCCCCTTCATTACGGAACAACAGACGGGTAAAAAGATAATTAACCCTCAGGGAATTGCGAATTCCTTCAAAAGCTTTTATGAAGCTCTCTACAACTTGAAGCCACAGCACGACACTCCCCCTCAAACAGCAACAGCGGTTGACCAATTTTTAAGCTCTCTTGCTCTCCCTAGCCTCACCAAGACCCAACTAGAAGCCATAAACTCTCCCATTACACAACAGGAAATCCTTGGTGTCATTTCTAAGCTGCCTAATAACAAAGCTCCCGGCCCAGACGGGTTTTCGAATGCATATTACAAGAAATTTAAAAAGGAACTTTCCCCATACTTAGGCCAAATTTTCTGCCAAACTATGAACACAGGCAGTCTCCCCAAAGAGATGTTAGAAGCGACAATAGTCACTATACCTAAAACTGACCCCCCCGCGGATGACACAAAAAAATACCGCCCGATATCGCTCTTAAACACTGACACAAAAATATACGCGAAGATCCTAGCGAATCGCTTAGCACCCTATATGTCAATCCTTACCCACGCTGACCAGGTAGGTTTTGTAAGAGGCAGACAGCTACAAGATAACTCCAGACGTACCCTAAATATATTGGACTATGTACAGAGATCGAAACTTCCTACTCTGCTGGTCACATTAGATGCCGAGAAGGCATTTGATCGTATTAACTGGTCATTTGCCTTCGCAGTCTTATCGAAGATGGGATTCTCTGGGGCCATCCTGGCGGCTATCAAAGCATTATATACCCAACCTAGTGCTAGGGTGTGGGTCAATGGGGCACTTTCAGACCCATTTGACATTTCCAATGGTACCCGCCAGGGTTGCCCCCTATCCCCTTTGATATTCATTTTGACTATTGAGCCCCTAGCCCAGGCCTTGAGACAGTGCCAGGGAATAACAGGCATTAATATAGGAGACAAAGAACACACGGTCAGCCTATATGCTGACGACATTATTCTGACATTGACAAATCCCCAAACGTCTCTTACAGCAGCTATCAACATTATATCTCAATTTGGAGACCTCTCCTTTTATAAACTTAATGCTGCCAAGTCCCAGGCCCTCCCAATAAATATTTCCCCTGAACAGGTAAAAACGCTTAAAAATACTTTTGACCTGGATTGGCAAGATAGCCAGATTGACTATCTAGGGATAAAGCTGTCAACATCATTCAAGAAGCTATATGTCATAAACTATATCCCATTCTTAGAAATATTAGAGAAAGACCTCTCCAATCTCTCCAAATACGAAATGTCTTGGGTGGGTAGAATCGCCTCGTTCCAAATGTTTATCCTTCCCAAACTTTTGTTCCTATTTAAAACATTACCTATTACTCCACCTGATAGTTTCTTTAGGAAATGCACTTCGCTGATTAGTAAACTAGTATGGAAGGGACACAGGCCTAGGATTGCAACTACGATAATGCAGCGAGACAGGCGTCGTGGGGGACTTGGCCTCCCTCATATATATGAGTACTTTTTGGCCTCACAAATCTCCCAGTTGAGAGAATGGTGGATAGACAACCAATCCAAACAGTGGGTACAAATGGAAGCAACTCTATCCTCGGTTGGTAGCCTTAAATCTCTCCTGTTGGCAGCTCTCCATCCATCATTCCACCGACCCTCCTCATCCTCGACTCTAGTTTCCATGGCGTTAGAAAAACTGGTCCCAATTCCACAAATTAAGCTCCCCGGTATCTGGACCCTTCCTACCCTTGACTCCAATAATGGTACTCAACCATCTAATCCCCAACATTTCAATCTCATCCTGGGCGACAAAGGGATTGGATCTCTTCTCAAAGCTATTTTCATCTGACACCCTATGTTCCTTTGAGTTACTGCACAAGGAATTCCAGATCCCAAATACAGATTTCTATAAATACCTGTGTATTAGGCACTTCCTTACAGCCAATGCTCCCCTCACGCTTCTATGTAACCAGGAAGTATTCAAAATCTGGTCACTAGCTCCCCCATATTGCACACGCCTCCGGCCCCTATACAGTATGCTCAGAGATAAAGGATCTTTTACTAAAACGTCCCCTCTGCACTCCTGGGAAAAAGAGCTGGGACTATCGTTTTCAGATGAGCAGTGGTCCTCAGCATTTGCCTTTATTTCCAAAAACCTTAGATGCACTTTACATTATGAATCTCTAATGAAAACAACGTTGAGATGGTATTACACCCCTGACCGCCTATGCCATATCTTCCCAGGATCCTCACACCTTTGCTGGAGGGGTTGTGGCCAGAGAGGCACATTATATCATATTCTTTGGTCTTGTCCATTGCTGCAGGGTATTTGGGGATCCACTTTCTCCCTGGCTTCGGATCTATTGGGTAGCCAGCTCCCGCCGACTCCTGAACTTGCCCTCCTTTACATTGATTTGAATAAAATGCCATGTGGCGTCAGGGTGGTGCTGGGACATCTCTTCCTATCTACCAAATTGGCTATCACCCAAAACTGGAAAACCCAAACTATCCCTAGCTTAACAGATATCACCCGCAAACTTAACTCCACCTACATACACGAGAAGATGTGGGCGAGGGCTGGTTGCTCATTCGCAGCGTTTGAGAGAGAATGGATTTCATGGAGCTCTTCCCCGCTTGCATTGCAATCCTCTGACTGACCTTGCTTTGACTGACCTTGCTTTGTCTGCTTGTTCAATCTAGACCTGATGTACAGTGGGGGAAATAATTATTTGACCCCTCACTGATTTTGTAAGTTTGTCCAATGACAAAGAAATGAAAAGTCTCAGAACAGTATCATTTCAATGGTAGGTTTATTGTAACAGTGGCAGATAGCACATCAAAAGGAAAATCGAAAAAATAACTTTAAATAAAAGATAGCAACTGATTTGCATTTCATTGAGTGAAATAAGTATTTGAACCCTCTAACAAAAAAAGACTTAATACTTGGTGGAAAAACCCTTGTTTGCAAGCACAGAGGTCAAACGTTTCTTGTAATTGATGACCAAGTTTGCGCACATTTTAGGAGGAATGTTGGTCCACTCCTCTTTGCAGATCATCTCTAAATCCCTAAGGTTTCGAGGCTGTCTCTGTGCAACTCTGAGCTTGAGCTCCCTCCATAGGTTTTCGATTGGATTAAGGTCCGGAGACTGACTAGGCCACTCCATGACCTTAATGTGCTTCTTCTTGAGCCACTCCTTTGTTGCCTTTGCTGTATGTTTTGGGTCATTGTCGTGCTGGAACACCCATCCACGACCCATTTTCAGTTTCCTGGCAGAGGGAAGGAGGTTGTCGCTCAGGATTTCACGATACATGGCTCCGTCCATTTTCCCGTTTATGCGAATAAGTTGTCCTGTGCCCTTAGCAGAAAAACACCCCCAAAGCAAAATGTTTCCACCCCCATGCTTGACGGTGGGGACGGTGTTTTGGGGGTCATAGGCAGCATTTTTCTTCCTCCAAACACAGCGAGTTGAGTTAATGCCAAAGAGCTCTATTTTGGTCTCATCAGACCACAGCACCTTCTCCCAGTCACTCTCTGAATCATTCAGGTGTTCATTGGCAAACTTCAGACGGGCCTGCACATGTGCCTTCCTGAGCAGGGGGACCTTGCGAGCCCTGCAGGATTTTAATCCATTGCGGTGTAATGTGTTTCCAATGGTTTTCTTGGTGACTGTGGTCCCTGCTAATTTTAGGTCATTAACTAACTCCTCCCGTGTAGTTCTAGGATGCTTTTTCACCTTTCTCAGAACCATTGACACCCCACGAGGTGAGATCTTGCGTGGAGCCCCAGAGCGAGGTCGATTGATGGTCATTTTGTGCTCCTTCCATTTTCGAACAATCGCACCAACAGTTGTCACCTTCTCTCCCAGCTTCTTGCTAATGGTTTTGTAGCCCATTCCAGCCTTGTGCAGGTCTACAATTTTGTCTCTGACATCCTTGGACAGCTCTTTGGTCTTTCCCATGTTGGAGAGTTTGGAGTCTGCTTGATTGATTGATTCTGTGGACAGGTGTCTTTTATACAGGTGACTAGTTAAGACAGGTGTCCTTAATGAGGGTGACTAATTGAGTAGAAGTGTCTAACCACTCTGTGGGAGCCAGAACTCTTAATGGTTGGTAGGGGTTCAAATACTTATTTCACTCAATGAAATGCAAATCAGTTGCTATCTTTTATTTAAAGTTATTTTTTCGATTTTCCTTTTGATGTGCTATCTGCCACTGTTACAATAAACCTACCATTGAAATGATACTGTTCTGAGACTTTTCATTTCTTTGTCATTGGACAAACTTACAAAATCAGTGAGGGGTCAAATAATTATTTCCCCCACTGTATAAGGCATTTCATAGGTACACGTTTACCCCATGGATGTACTGAGAACTTTTTGTTGTTCATTATTATTATTTATTATTTGTTTGTTTGTTTTATGATTATGCAATGATGTACCGCAATACGGTTCAGTGGGCGCTGCCAATGTGGCTATGTGAAGCGCCGACTCTGTAACTGTCCAGTGTTGATCAGTAATATGTCTAAAAGTCAATAAAAACACATTAATTAAAAAAAAAAAATGGCAGACTTGATATATTAACCCCTTAAGGACTCAGCCCTATTTCACCTTAAGGACTTGGCAATTTTTTGCAAATCTGACCAGTGTCACTTTAAGTGCTGATAACTTTAAAACGCTTTGACTTATCCAGGCCGTTCTGAGATTGTTTTTTCGTCACATATTGTACTTCATGACACTGGTAAAATGAAGTCAAAAAAATTTTTTTTTTTGCTCAAAATAATACCTAATTTACCAAAAAATTTGAAAAATTTGCAAATTTCAAAGTTTCAGTTTCTCTACTTCTGTAATACATAGTAATACCCCCAAAAATTGTGATGACTTTACATTCCCCATATGTCTACTTCATGTTTGAATTGTTTTGGGAATGATATTTTATTTTTTGGGGATGTTATAAGTAGGGTTGTCCCGATACCACTTTTTTAGGACCGAGTACAAGTACCGATACTTTTTTTCAAGTAGTCACCGATACCGAATACCGATACTTTTTTTAAATGTCATGTGACCGTTTTGGGGGATCTGTGGATCTGTGGATGACGCACTGTCATGTGGGGGATCTGTGGATGGCACTGTTATGGGGGACCTGTGGATGGCACTGTTATGGGGGATCTGTGGATGGCACTGTTATGGGGGATCTGTGGATGGCACTGTTATGGGGGATCTGTGGATGGCACTGTTATGGGGGATCTGTGGATGGCGCTGTTATGGGGGATCTGTGGATGGCGCTGTTATGGGGGATCTGTGGATGGCACTGTTATGGGGATCTGTGGATGGCACTGTTATGGGGATCTGTGGATGGCACTGTTATGGGGGATCTGTGGATGGCACTGTTATGGGGGATCTGTGGATGGCACTGTTATGGGGATCTGTGGATGGTGCTGTTATGGGGGATCTGTGGATGGCACTGTTATGGGGATCTGTGGATGGCACTGTTATGGGGGATCTGTGGATGGCACTGTTATGGGGGATCTGTGGATGGCACTGTTATGGGGATCTGTGGATGGTACTGCTATGGGGTGGGATATCTGTGGATGGCATTGTTATGGGGTGGGGGGATCTGAGGATGGCATTGTTATTTGGTGGGGGATCTGTGGATGGTGCTGTTATAGGGGATCTGTGGATGGAACTGTTATGGGGAGGATCTGTGGATGACACTGCTATATGTCATCCACAGATCCCCCTCATAACAGTGTCCCCCAATACACCGGGCCCCGCCGCTCACCGAAGTATTTATAAACGTGAATCCTTATCCTGTTGTTAAGTTGAACTAACGCTGCCCTCTCCCATGTTCCCCTGTATCCCCCTGTATCTCCACAGCACTTACTTAAGCTTCCATAGCAGGCAGAGCGGACGGCACCAGTAACGTCACTCACTGACGTTGCGCGCCTGCTCCGCCTGCTTCACTCATAAAGTGGGCGGAGCAGGCGCTCTACGTCAGTGAGTGACGTTACTGCTGCCGTCTGCTCTGCCTGCTATGGAAGCTTAAGTAAGTGCTGTGGAGATACAGGGGAACATGGGAGAGGGCAGCGTTAGTTCAACTTAACAACAGGATAAGGATTCACGTTTATAAATACTTCGGTGAGCGGCGGGGCCCGGTGTAAGAGTACAGTGACTGCACCGGGCCCCGCCCATAGTTACGCCCATAGTATTCTATTTATGTATCGGGGCGGGGTATCGGCGGCTGAGTACCGCCGAGAAAACTCGGAATCGGTCCCGATACCGATACTAGTATCGGTATCGGGACAACCCTAGTTATAAGGCTTAGAAGTTTAGAAGCAAATCTTGAAATTTTTCAGAAATTTACAAAAACTCAATTTTTAGGGACCAGTTCAGGTCTGAAGTCACTTTGCGAGGCTTACATAATAGAAACCACCCAAAAATGACCCCATCTAAGAAACTACACCCCTCAAGGTATTCAAAACTGATTTTACAAACTTCGTTAACCCTTTAGGTGTTGTACAAGAGTTATTGGCAAATGGGGATGAAATTTGAGAATTTCATTTTTTTGCCTAATTTTCCATTTTAATCCATTTTTTCCACTAACAAAGCAAGGGTTAACAGCCAAACAAGACTGTATCTTTATTGCCCTGACTCTGCCGTTTACAGAAACACCCCATATGTGGCCGTAAACTACTGTACGGCCACACAGCGGGGCGTACAGTGAAAGGTGCGCCGTTTGGTTTTTGGAAGACAGATTTTGCTGGACTGGTTTTTTGACACCATGTCCCATTTGAAGCCCCCTGATGCACCTCTAGAGTAGAAACTCCATAAAAGTGACCCCATCTAAGAAACTACACCCCTCAAGGTATTCAAAACTGATTTTACAAACTTTGTTAACCCTTTAGGTGTTGCACAAGATTTAATGGAAAATAGAGATACAATTTCAAAATTTCACTTTTTTGGCAGATTTTCCATTTTAATATTTTTTTTCCAGTTACAAAGCAAGGGTTAACAGCCAAACAAAACTGATTATTTATGGCCCTGATTCTGTAGTTTACAGAAACACCCCATATGTGGTCGTAAACCGCTGTACGGGCACACGGCAGGGCGCAGAAGGAAAGGAATGCCATACGGTTTTTGGAAGGCAGGTTTTGCTGGACTGTTTTTGTCCCATTTGAAGCCCCCCTGATGCACCCCTAGAGTAGAAACTCCAGAAAAGTGACCCCATTTTAGAAACTACGGGATAGGGTGGCAGTATTGTTGGTACTAGTTTAGGGTACATATGATTTTTGGTCGCTCTATATTACACTTTTTGTGCGGCAAGGTAACAAGAATTAGCTTTTTTGGCACCGTTTTTTTTTTTTTGTTATTTACAACATTCATCTGACAGGTTAGATCATGTGGTAATTTCATAGAGCGGGTTGTCACGGACGCGGCGATACCTAATATGTATACAATTTTTTTAATTTATGTAAGTTTTACCCAATGATTTCATTTTTAAAACAAAAAAAAGGTTTTTGTGTCTCCATAGTCTAAGAGCCATAGTTTTTTCAGTTTTTGGGCGATTATCTTAAGTAGGGTCTCATTTTTTGCGGGATGAGTTGATGGTTTGATTTGCACTATTTTGGGGTGCATATGACTTTTTGATCGCTTGCTATTACACTTTTTGAGACGTAAGATGACAAATTGCTTTTTTTACACCGTTTTTATTTTTATTTTTTTACGGTGGTCACCTGAGGGGTTAGGTCATGTGATATTTTTATAGAGCCGGTCGATACGGACGCGGCGATACCTAATATGTATACTTTTTTTTAATTTATGTAAGTTCTACACAATGATTTCATTTTTGAAACCAAAAAAAATCATGTTTCCATAGTCTAAGAGCCATAATTTTTTCAGTTTTTGGGCGATTATCTTAAGTAGGGTCTCATTTTTTGCGGGATGAGATGGCTATTTGATTGTTACAATTTTGGCGTACATGCGACTTTTTTGATCACTTTTATTACCTTTTTTTGGGAAGTAAGGTGGGCAAAATTTCAATTTCATCATAGTTTTTTATTTTTATGGCGTTCACCGTTCGGGTAAAGTAACATGACCGTTTTATAGATCAGGTCGTTACGGACGCGGCGATACCAAACATGTGTAGGGAATTTAATTGTTTTCATTTTTAATCAGTGATAAATGTGTTTTTTGATTTTTACTTTTTTTTTCACTTTTTTTACTTTTTTTTTTACCCAGACCCACTTGGTTCTTGAAGATCCAGTGGGTCTGATGTCTGTATAATACAGTACTGTACTCTATATAGGGTACTGCACTGTATTTTACTTACACTGAACAGATCTCTGCCTTCAGCACAGATCTGTTCAGCACCATGGACAGCAGGACGCGTGAGCAGGCGTCCTGTTGCCATGGGAACCTTCCCCGTCTGCTCAGAACTTCGCAGACGGGGAAGGGTGAGCACGGGGCTGCGGGGGGCTGTCTGGGGGCTCTCTCCCTCTCCATCGGGGGGCTGCAAAGGCACAGCAGCCCCCCGATCGGAGAGGGAGGGAGCTCCCTGAGCTGTTAACCTTTTCCATACAGCGGTCTGTACGGACCGCTGTATGGAAAGGGTTAAACGGCTGACATCGCATCACCGATGTCAGCCTTTATACCAGGGTGCCAGCAATGTGCTGGCACCCTGGTATATCCACTGTACACCAACGATTATTCAATGGGAGGCGGGCGGGGGATCGCGATCCCGCCCGCCTCCCGCACCGCCCCCACCGCCCGCAACCCCCCCCCTGCACCTCCCACCGGGCTAAAATCATTCTGAGGTGCAGGGGGGGTGATAAATATATATTTTTGCCATACTAAAGTTTCTGATCGCCGCGGTCAGGGACCGCAGCGATCAGAAACTGCCGAAAGCGCAACAAACCGCAGGTCTGAATTGACCTGCGGTTTGTTGCGATCGCCGACATGGGGGGGTCACGGGACCCCCCCCGCGCATTTAGCCGAGGTGCCTGCTCAATGATTTGAGCAGGCACCGGGTTCCGATCACTGCCAGCCGCACGGCAATGATCGGAACAACACATGACGTACCGGTACGTCATGGGTCCTTAAGGACTCGGGAAACATGCCGTACCGATACGTCATGCGTCCCTAAGGGGTTAAAAGGAGGGTGATGCTTGAAATCATTGTTCTTCCATTGTTAACCATGGTGACCTGCAAAGAAACACGTGCAGCCATCATTGCGTATAAAAATGGCTTCACAGGCAAGGATATTGTGGCTACTAAGATTGCACCTCAATCAACAATTTATAGGAATATCAAAAACTTCAAGGAAAGAGGTTCAATTCTTGTTAAGAAGGCTTCAGGGCGTCCAAGAAAGTCCAGCAAGCGCCAAGATCCTCTCCTAAAGAGGATTCAGCTGCGGGATCAGAGAGCCACCAGTGCAGAGTTTGGTCAGGAATGGCAGCAGGCAGGTGTGAGCGCATCTGCACGCACAGTGAGGCGAAGACTTTTGGAAGATGGCCTGGTGTCAAGAAGGGCAGCAAAGAAGCCACTTCTCTCCAAAAAAAACGTATGGTGAATGGACTGCTGAGGACTGGGGCAAAGTCATATTCTCCGATGAAGCCTCTTTCCGATTGTTTGGGGCATCTGGAAAAAGGCTTTTCCGGAGAAGAAAAGTTGAGTGCTACCATCAGTCCTGTGTTATGCCAAAAGTAAAGCATCCTGAGACCATTCATGTGTGGGGTTGCTTCTCATCCAAGGGAGTGGGCTCACTCACAATTTTGCCCAAAAACACAGCCATGAATAAAGAATGGTACCAAAACCTCCAACCTCCAACAGCAACTTCTTCCAACAACAGTTTGGTGAAGAACAATGCTGTCACTACCAGAGCTTTGGGACGTTCTCACAGCTCTGTTTCTCCACCCCTGTGATGATGTCACTACTAGAGCTGGGAGGCGTTCTCACTACTCTGTTTACTTCTGGTTTCTTTCACCACAGCTGTCCTTCATGTGTTTGATTTCCCTCTCTTTATATCACCCCTCCTCCTATGATAGGATGTGGATTATAGTTCTCACTTCAGTTGTGGCTCTAGCTTTGGTTTCTTCACTTGTGGCTATCAGTCCACTGGACCTGTGTTCTGCTGCAGCTAGCACTCCGGATTTTGCCAGCCTGTCCTTGGATCCGTCTTCTCTGCGGCTACAACACCTTCAGCTAAGTCTGCAGACATTGTTGTATTCCTGTTTGTTTTCTGACTGGATCTGAGGTGGCCACGGTTCCCTCCATATACTGAGTAGGGCACTGGTGGCCGTGCCCCTTCCACTATTGTAGGGGTTACAGTGGTCATTAGTCTTAGGCACGTGGGCATGCCTCGTTCCGCCTTTTGGATCCGGGCATGTGCTGTAGCAGAATAGGGAAAGCGTTGAGGGTCGGACAGGGGTCACCCTTTATCCTCCCTAGTTCTGGGTCCAGTCAGTTGCTCTGTACTGTGAATTACTATCGTTGCTCACATACACCCGTGACATTATAATCCACCAAAACCGTCCTTTTTTGACATGGATCCGCTTTCTGACCTGGTTGACCGCATGCAGGGTCTTTCTTTGGAAGTAGCGGATCTCCGTCAATCTATGATCCAGCTTCAAGCATTGGGCCCTGCTCCGGCTCATGGAGTCTGTTGCGAGCCAAAAGTCTCACTTCCGGAGACGTTCTCCGGGGGCAGTGAGAATTTTGTTCGTTTCAGAGAGGCATGCAAACTCCATTTTTGCTTGTGTCCCCACTCTTCTGGTAATCAAGAGCAGAGGGTGAGGATTGTCATCTCCCTGCTCAGGGGTAATGCTCAGACTTGGGCTTTTTCGCTGCCATCAGGGGATCCCTCCCTTCGATCCGTGGAGGGATTTTTTGTGGCCCTGGGGCAGATTTATGATGACCCGGATCGTGTTGCTCTGGCCGAATCTAACCTACGTGTTTTATGCCAGAACAAACTGTCTGCGGAGCTTTATTGTTCTGAATTTCGGAGATGGGCAGCTGATTCGGGTTGGAATGATGCTGCACTC
Organism: Bufo bufo; assembly: GCF_905171765.1. Taxonomy (NCBI): domain Eukaryota; kingdom Metazoa; phylum Chordata; class Amphibia; order Anura; family Bufonidae; genus Bufo; species Bufo bufo. The sequence goes on from NC_053397.1 coordinate 137,682,935, forward strand.
CGGAGTCAGTTCTGTCATGGTCTCTCGGAGAGATTAAAAGATGCGTTTGCTTTCCATGAGAGACCAACGTCCTTAGAGTCTGCCATGTCATTGGCGGTACGCCTTGACAGGCGTCTAAGAGAAAGAAACGAGACCTCTCTGTCCAACCATTGTCAGTCTAGGGGCAGTGGTGCGGACTCATTCAGTGTGCAGGGGCCTCATCCTGTCTCGCTCCCCTCTGAGGAGGAGCCCATGCAGCTAGGTCGACTTGCCCCTGATAAAAGAGGATTTAGTCCTCAGAGTATGGTCTGTTTTTGTTGTGGGGGAATAGGTCATTTGGCAAATGTTTGTCCGTCTAGGAGATTCTTGAACTGTACTAAGAGCGATAATAAGAGAAAAATCTCAAAAGGTAAATCATCGAGTTGTGCTTCATCTGCTACTTTGGGCAAAGTTGATGTAGGATTTGATGCTTTTCCTCTGACCTGCAGTTCCCGTTTTCTCCTGTCTGCCAGGGTGGCGCTAGAGAGCAAAGTCATTTCTTGTGAGATTTTTGTCGATAGTGGAGCGGCCGTCAATCTTATTGATACTCAATTTGTAGCCATGCATGGTTTTCAGGTTTGCACATTAGATAAAGATATACCTGTTTTTGCTATTGACTCTGCTCCACTCTCACAGAGATCTCTGAAGGGCATTGTTCACAATATCCGGCTAGCTGTAGGTGACACTCATGTGGAGGATATATCTTGTTTTGTCCTTAACGGATTGCCGTCTCCTCTAGTTTTGGGGTTACCCTGGCTCACTAGACATAACCCCACTATTGATTGGCAAGGAAGGCAAATAAATGAGTGGAGTGATTTTTGTAGAGAGAATTGTCTCACAGCGACTTTTGCAGAGGTGTCTACTAAAACGGTGCCATCATTTCTCTCTGATTTCTCGGACGTGTTTTCCGAGAGCGGTGTTCAGGAGCTACCTCCTCACCGGGAGTTTGACTGTCCCATTAACCTCATTCCCGGCGCCAAGCTGCCAAAAGCACGCCTCTACAATCTCTCACAACCGGAAAGAATCGCAATGCGAACTTACATCTCCGAGAGTCTCGAAAAGGGGCATATTCGTCCCTCAAAGTCACCTGTGGCCGCGGGTTTTTTTTTTGTTAAAAAGAAAGATGGCTCTCTGAGACCTTGCCTAGATTTTAGGGAGCTGAACCGTATCACGATTCGCGATCCCTATCCCCTTCCTCTGATCCCGGACCTCTTCAATCAAATTGTTGGGGCCAAGGTGTTTTCCAAATTGGATTTGAGAGGCGCGTACAACCTGGTCAGGGTCAGAGAGGGGGATGAATGGAAAACGGCCTTTAATACCCCTGACGGGCATTTCGAGAATCTCGTTATGCCTTTCGGCCTGATGAATGCTCCGGCCGTCTTTCAGCATTTTGTTAATAGTATTTTCTATCATTTAATGGGGAAATTCGTATTGGTATATCTTGATGATATTTTGATTTTTTCCCCTGATGTTCAGACCCATCAGGATCATCTTTTTCAGGTTCTGCAGATTCTGCGGGAAAATAAATTGTACGCCAAGCTCGAGAAATGTCTTTTTATGGTATCGGAGATTCAATTTCTGGGTTTTCTCCTGTCTGCTTCTGGTTTTCGCATGGATCCCGAGAAGGTCCGTGCTGTACTTGAGTGGGAGCTTCCTGAGAATCAGAAGGCATTGATGCGCTTTCTGGGTTTTGCGAACTATTACAGAAAGTTCATTTTGAATTATTCCTCTGTTGTCAAACCCCTCACTGACATGACGAAAAAGGGGACGGATTTTTCCTCTTGGTCGGAGGAGGCGCTTGCAGCCTTTTTTAAGATTAAAGAAAATTTTGCGTCTGCTCCCGTCTTGGTGCATCCCGATGTTTCCTTACCTTTTATTGTTGAGGTGGATGCTTCCGAGGTGGGTGTGGGTGCGGTTTTGTCCCAGGGCCCTTCCCCTGCCAAGTGGCGACCCTGTGCCTTTTTCTCTAAAAAACTCTCCCCGGCAGAGAGAAACTATGATGTGGGAGATAGGGAGTTGTTGGCCATCAAGTTGGCTTTCGAGGAATGGCGCCATTGGTTGGAGGGGGCCAGGCACCCTATCACCGTTTTTACCGACCATAAGAATCTGGCATACTTGGAGTCGGCCAGGCGTATGAATCCGAGACAGGCCAGATGGTCTCTGTTCTTCTCCAGATTCAATTTTGTTGTTACATTCCGACCTGGGATAAAAAATGTGAAGGCTGATGCTCTCTCTCGCTGTTTTCCGGGAGGAGGAAACTCCAAGGACCCGGGTCCCATTTTGGCGGAGGGGGTAGTTGTTTCTGCTCTATATTCCGATTTGGAGGCCGAGGTCCAGGCTGCCCAGACTGAGACACCTGCCCGTTGTCCTTCTGGGAAGTTGTTCGTGCCTCCTGAGCTACGTCACAAACTCTTTAAGGAGCATCATGATACGGTTCTTGCTGGTCACCCCGGGAGTAGAGCCACGGTGGATCTCATTGCTCGGAGATTTTGGTGGCCGGCTCTTCGTAAGTCGGTGGAGGGTTTTGTGGCTGCTTGTGAGACGTGCGCTCGCGCTAAGGTCCCTCGTTCACGGCCTTCAGGTTCCCTTCTCCCGTTACCCATTCCTTCCCGTCCTTGGACACACCTGTCCATGGACTTTATCACGGATCTTCCTCGTTCCTCGGGGAAGTCGGTGATCCTGGTGGTGGTGGACCGTTTTAGCAAGATGGCTCATTTCGTACCTTTCCCTGGTTTACCCAATGCTAAAACGTTGGCGCAAGCTTTTGTCGACCATATTGTTAAATTGCACGGCATTCCCTCTGATATTGTTTCCGATAGAGGCACGCAGTTTGTGTCCAGGTTCTGGAAAGCTTTCTGTTCTCGCCTGGGGGTTCGGCTGTCCTTCTCTTCTGCTTTTCATCCGCAGTCGAATGGTCAGACTGAGCGCCTCAATCAGAATCTGGAGACATATTTGCGCTGTTTTGTTTCAGAGAACCAGGAGGATTGGTGTTCATTTCTCTCTCTTGCTGAGTTTGCTCTGAACAACCGTCGTCAGGAATCTTCTGATAAGTCACCATTCTTTGGTGCATATGGGTTCCATCCGCAGTTTGGTACATTCTCGGGAGGGGCTCTTTCTGGTTTACCTGAGGAGGAGAGATTTTCCTCGTCTTTGTCTACCATTTGGCAAAAGATTCAGAGTAATCTTAAAAAGATGAGTGAGAGGTATAAGCGTGTGGCTGATAAGAGACGTGTGCCTGGTCCGGACCTGAATGTGGGTGATCTGGTGTGGTTGTCTACTAGAAACATTAAGTTGAAGGTTCCCTCCTGGAAATTGGGTCCCAAGTTTATTGGGCCTTATAAAATCTTGTCAGTCATCAATCCTGTTGCCTTCCGTCTTGATCTTCCACGGGTTTGGAAGATACATAATGTATTTCACAGATCTCTCTTAAAACCATATGTCCAGCTCACGGTACCCTCCTCTTTGCCTCCTCCTCCGATTTTGGTTGATGGCAATCTGGAGTTTGAGGTTTCCAGAATTGTGGACTCTCGCATGGTCCGCGGTTCTCTTCAGTACCTCGTTCATTGGAAGGGTTATGGTCCTGAGGAGAGGATGTGGGTTCCGGTGTCAGACATTAAAGCCACTCGCCTCATCAGGGCATTTCATAGGGCTCATCCTGAGAAGGTGGGTCCTGGGTGTCCGGAGTCCACCCGTAGAGGGGGGGGTACTGTCACTACCAGAGCTTTGGGACGTTCTAACAGCTCTGTTTCTCCACCCCTGTGATGATGTCACTACTAGAGCTGGGAGGCGTTCTCACTACTCTGTTTACTTCTGGTTTCTTTCACCACAGCTGTCCTTCATGTGTTTGATTTCCCTCTCTTTATATCACCCCTCCTCCTATGATAGGATGTGGATTATAGTTCTCACTTCAGTTGTGGCTCTAGCTTTGGTTTCTTCACTTGTGGCTATCAGTCCACTGGACCTGTGTTCTGCTGCAGCTAGCACTCCGGATTTTGCCAGCCTGTCCTTGGATCCGTCTTCTCTGCGGCTACAACACCTTCAGCTAAGTCTGCAGACATTGTTGTATTCCTGTTTGTTTTCTGACTGGATCTGAGGTGGCCACGGTTCCCTCCATATACTGAGTAGGGCACTGGTGGCCGTGCCCCTTCCACTATTGTAGGGGTTACAGTGGTCATTAGTCTTAGGCACGTGGGCATGCCTCGTTCCGCCTTTTGGATCCGGGCATGTGCTGTAGCAGAATAGGGAAAGCGTTGAGGGTCGGACAGGGGTCACCCTTTATCCTCCCTAGTTCTGGGTCCAGTCAGTTGCTCTGTACTGTGAATTACTATCGTTGCTCACATACACCCGTGACAAATGCATTTTCCAGCACGATGGAGCACCGTGCCATAAGGTAAAAGTGATAACTAAGTGGCTCGGGGACCAAAACGTTGACATTTTGGGTCCATGGCCTGGAAACTCCCCAGATCTTAATCCCATTGAGAACTTGTGGTCAATCCTCAAGAGGCGGGTGGACAAACAAAAACCCACTAATTCTGACAAACTCCAAGAAGTGATTATGAAAGAATGGGTTGCTATCAGTCAGGAATTGGCCCAGAAGTTGATTGAGAGCATGCCCAGTCGAATTGCAGAGGTCCTGAAAAAGAAGGGCCAACACTGCAAATACTGACTCTTTGCATAAATGTCATGTAATTATCGATAAAAGCCTTTGAAACGTATGAAGTGCGTGTAATTATATTTCACTACATCACAGAAACAACTGAAACAAAGATCTAAAAGCAGTTTAGCAGCAAACTTTGTGAAAACTAATATTTGTGTAATTCTCAAAACTTTTGGCCACGACTGTAGTCCCAGCTCTCTTTAGGTCACTGATCAGGTCCTCCCTTGTAGTTCTGGGCCGATTCCTGATCTTTCTAGGAATCCTCCTTACCCCATGAGACAAGATCTTGCATGGAGCCCCAGACCGAGGAAGGTTGTGTTTCTTCCATTTTCTAATAATTACGCCAACAGTTGTTGCCTTCTCACCAAGCTGCTTGTATATTGTCCTGTAGCCCATCCCAGCCTTGTGCAGGTCTATAATTTTGTCCATGGTGTCCTTAGACAGCTCTTGGCCATGGTGGAGAAGTTAGAGTGTGATTGTGTGGACAGGTGTCTTTTGTACAGGTAACGCGTTCACACAGGTGCAATTAATACTGGAAATGAGTGTAGAGTAGGAAGGCTTCTTAAAGAAAAACTAACAGGTCTGTGAGAGCCAGAGTTCTTGCTGGTTTGTAGGTGATCAAATACTTTATTTCATGCCATAAAATGCTAATTAATTATTTAAAAATCATACAATGTGATTTTCTGCCCTTTTTTCTGATTCTGTCTCTTACAGTTGGAGTGTACCTATGATAAAAATTACAGACCTCTCCATTCTTTGTAGGTGCGAAAACTTGTAAAATCGCCAGTGTATCTTTTCCCCACTGTATTCATTTTGAGCAAAAATAAACACAGCCGTAAAAGGATACACACAATACATTTCCAAAACACAAATGTTAAAAATTAAACATAACTCATTACTGAGCACCTTACCATCTATTTAATATGTATATCATGAAATAGCCCAGTTTTACCAAAGAAACAATGAGGCTGTGGTGGCTGCTTTTTTGGAAGTGTCTGGCCTTCTCAAAGAAGAGTTGGCAAGTCTATATTTACCAGCTACTCTAGACTTCTTGATCATGCTGGCCACTCTCATAGATCTCCACTTCAGGGAGCGTCTCAGGCAGTCTGCTTGAGAAGCTTCAAAACTTGTACTGTCCTTTTAAAGGCCCTTGGTCCCTGGTTTCCCCAGTGGAACATATCCAACTGGATATGGTCAAGTTGTCAGAGGAGGAGCGCCAACACAGACACTGTAATAACTTGTGTCTTTACTGGGAAGGTAGAGGCCATTTTGTGATGGTGACTTTGGCATAATCTGTAGAGAACTGGTGGGCTTGGAATTGAAGTACACTGACTAAGGCTTGGTAGGTCCTGGGATTTTCTTCATAATGTGGAATCATTTGGAGGTGTAATCTGATACTGCTGTAATGAGAGGTATACAGTGGCTAATGAACAAGAGCTATGGCTTGAGGAAACAGACATGCAGAGATGATCATATATTGGACAGAAAAATGTATTGCAGCACACCATTACACATGCAAACAATAGAACTAGTGATTAGGGATTATTCTGGATTAAAATGGTACTATACCTACTATACAACATAGAAACATAGAATGTGTCGGCAGATAAGAACCATTTGGCCCATCTAGTCTGCCCAATATACTGAATACTATGGCCCTATCTTATATGAAGGATGGCCTTATGCCTATCCCATGCATGCCTAAACTCCTCCACTGTATTTGCAGCTACCACTTCTGCAGGAAGGCTATTCCATGCATCCACTACTCTCTCAGTAAAGTAATACTTCTTGATATTACTTTTAAACCTTTGCCCCTCTAATTTAAAACTATGTCCTCTTGTAGCAGTTTTTCTTCTTTTAAATATTCTATCCTCTTTTACCTTGTTGATTCCCTTTATGTATTTAAAAGTTTCTATCATATCCCCTCTGTCTTGTCTTTCTTCCAAGCTATACATGTTAAGGTCCTTTAATCTTTCCTGGTAAGTTTTATCCTGCAATCCATGTACCAGTTTAGTAGCTCTTCTCTGAAAACTCTCCAAAGTATCAATATCCTTCTGGAGATATGGTCTCCAGTACTGAGCACAATACTCCAAATGAGGTCTCACTAGTGCTCTGTATAGCGGCATGAGCACCTCCCTCTTTCTACTGGTAATTCCTCTCCCTATTCACCCAAGCTCTTTGCGCACATTTGTGATCAAACGTGTGTCGGGCCCATCTACCGGCGTCAAGCTGGCTTCTGCAGATGGGTACCTAACACTAAGAGAACTGCCTCTCCTGGACCTAACCTGAGCCTACAATGTTCAGGGTGGTGTGGCAGTTTAGGAACCAGCTATATTTGTACTCTGAATAAAAAATAATAGTAGAAACGTACAGTGGTTCTACCACACTGTGCAAAAATGGTCAAGGTGCTCACTCCACGGCACACCCACTGCTGAATAAATATAAATATAATGTTTAAAAAAAATACAGATTGGTAGTTTGGAGGGCACTCTACTGTCCGGTTCAGCATGGAGATGGACGTATACGGTATTCAGCAATAGACCTTTTAATTTAATAAGGAATAAATGAAAGTAGTAAAACTGTAATAAAATATAAAAAAAAATCCTAATAAGCTAAATTAATCCTAAATATACCTCTAATACATCATGATTATAAATACATTTTACTTGGTGACATCATGATTATTTCATATATACATAGCATACTAATTTCATATATACAGTTGCAAGAAAGTATGTGAACCTCTTCGAATGATATGGATTTCTGCACAAATTGGTCATAAAATGTGATCTGATCTTCATCTAAGTCACGACAATAGACAATCACAGTCTGCGTAACCACCTGCCGCCACGCTAACGCCGAAAGGCGTCATTGCTGTGGCGCTCCCAGGTCACACTAACGCCAATAGGTGTCATCTCGCGTGAGCCGAGATTTCCTGTGAACGCGCGCACACAGGATCGGAAGGTAAGCGAGTGGATCTCCAGCCTGCCAGCGGCGATCGTTCGCTGGCAGGCTGGAGATGCGATTTTTTTTTAACCCCTAACAGGTATATTAGACGCTGTTTTGATAACAGCGTCTAATATACCTGCTACCTGGTCCTCTGGTGGTCCCTTTTGCTTGGATCGACCACCAGAGGCCACAGGCAGCTCTGTAATAAGTAGCACCAAACACCACTACACTACACCCCCCCTCACTGTCACTTATTAACCCCTGATCACCCCATATAGACTCCCTGATCACCCCCCTGTCATTGATCACCCCCCTGTAAGGCTCCATTCAGACGTCCGTATGATTTTTACAGATCCACTGATACATGGATCGGATCCGCAAAACACATACGGACGTCTGAATGGAGCCTTACAGGGGGGGTGATCAATGACTGGGGTGATCACCCCATATAGACTTCCTGATCACCCCCCTGTCATTGATCACTGCCCTGTAAGGCTCCATTCAGACGTCCGTATGATTTTTACAGATCCACTGATACATGGATCGGATCCGCAAAACACATACGGACGTCTGAATGGAGCCTTACAGGGGGGTGATCAATGACGGGGGTTATCACCCCATATAGACTCCCTGATCACCCCCCTGTCATTCATCACCCCCCTGTCATTGATCACCCCCCTGTAAGGCTCCATTCAGACGTCCGTATGATTTTTACAGATCCACTGATACATGGATCGGATCCGCAAAACACATACGGACGTCTGAATGGAGCCTTACAGGGGGGGTGATCAATGACTGGGGTGATCACCCCATATAGACTTCCTGATCACCCCCCTGTCATTGATCACTGCCCTGTAAGGCTCCATTCAGACGTCCGTATGATTTTTACAGATCCACTGATACATGGATCGGATCCGCAAAACACATACGGACGTCTGAATGGAGCCTTAAAGGGGGGTGATCAATGACGGGGGTTATCACCCCATATAGACTCCCTGATCACCCCCCTGTCATTCATCACCCCCCTGTCATTGATCACCCCCCTGTAAGGCTCCATTCAGACGTCCGTATGATTTTTACAGATCCACTGATACATGGATCGGATCCGCAAAACACATACGGACGTCTGAATGGAGCCTTACAGGGGGGGTGATCAATGACGGGGGTGATCACCCCATATAGACTCCCTGATCACCCCCCTGTCATTGATCACCCCCCTGTCATTGATCACCCCCCTGTAAGGCTCCATTCAGATGTCCGTATGTGTTTTGCGGATCCGATCCATGTATCCGTGGATCCGTAAAAAACATACGGACGTCTGAATGGAGCCTTACAGGGGAATGATCAATGACAGGGGGGTGATCACCCCATATAGACTCCCTGATCACCCCCCTGTAAGGCTCCATTCAGACATTTTTTTGGCCCAAGTTAGCAGAAATTTTTTCTTTATTTTTTTTTCTTACAAAGTCTCATATTCCACTAACTTGTGTCAAAAAATAAAATCTCACATGAACTCACCATACCCCTCACGGATTCCAAATGCGTAAAATTTTTTAGACATTTATTTCCCAGACTTCTTCTCACGCTTTAGGGCCCCTAAAATGCCAGGGCAGTATAAATACCCCACATGTGACCCCATTTCGGAAAGTAGACACCCCAAGGTATTCGCTGAGGGGCATATTGAGTCCATGAAAGATTGAAATTTTTGTCCCAAGTTAGCGGAAAGGGAGACTTTGTGAGGAAAAAACTAAAAAAAAAATCAATTTCCGCTAACTTGTGGCAAAAATTTTTTTTTTCTATGAACTCGCCATGCCCCTCATTGAATACCTTGGGGTGTCTTCTTTCCAAAATGGGGTCACATGTGGGGTATTTATACTGCCCTGGCATTTTAGGGGCCCTAAAGCGTGAGAAGAAGTCTGGGATCCAAATGTCTAAAAATGCCCTCCTAAAAGGAATGTGGGCCCCTTTGCGCATCTAGGCTGCAAATAAGTGTCACACATCTGGTATCGCTGTACTCAGGAGAAGTTGGGGAATGTGTTTTGGGGTGTCATTTTACATATACCCATGCTGGGTGAGATAAATATCTCGGTCAAATGCCAACTTTGTATAAAAAAATGGGAAAAGTTGTCTTTTGCCGAGATAATTATCGGCTTTCACCGGCCATTTTTTACAGATTTTGATTTCAAACTACTTCTCACACATTCGGGCCCCTAAAATGCCAGGGCAGTATAACTACCCCACAAGTGACCCCATTTTGGAAAGAAGACACCCCCAGGTATTTTGTTATGGGCATAGTGAGTTCATGGAATGTTAGTGGAATATGAGACTTTGTAAGAAAAAAAAAAAATCATAATTTTCCGCTAACTTGTGACAAAAAATAAAAAGTTCTATGAACTCACTATGCCCATCAGCGAATACCTTAGGGTGTCTACTTTCCGAAATGGGGTCATTTGTGGGGTGTTTGTACTGTCTGGCCATTGTAGAACCTCAGGAAACATGACAGGTGCTCAGAAAGTCAGAGCTGCTTCAAAAAGCGGAAATTCACATTTTTGTACCACAGTTTGTAAACGCTATAACTTTTACCCAAACCATTTTTTTTTTTACCCAAACATTTTTTTTTTTATCAAAGACATGTAGAACAATAAATTTAGAGAAAAATTTATATATGGATGTCGTTTTTTTTGCAAAATTTTACAACTGAAAGTAAAAAATGTCATTTTTTTGCAAAAAAAACGGTAAATTTCGACTAATAACAAAAAGTAAAAATGTCAGCAGCAATGAAATACCACCAAATGAAAGCTCTATTAGTGAGAAGAAAAGGAGATAAAATTCATTTAGGTGGTAAGTTGCATGACCGAGCAATAAACCGCTAAAGTTGTGGAGTGCCGATTTGTAAAAAAGGGCCTGGTCACTAGGGGGGTATAAACCTGTGGTCCTTAAGTGGTTAAACTAATAACACACAAATAATTAAATGTTACCATGTTTTTTATTGAACACACCATGTAAACATTCACAGTGCAGGTGGAAAAAATATGTGAACCCCTAGACTAATGACATCTCCAAGAGCTAATTGGAGTGAGGTGTCAGCCAACTGGAGTCCAATCAATGAGATGAGATTGGAGGTGTTGGTTACAGCTGCCCTGCCATATAAAAAAAACACACCAGTTCTGGGTTTGCTTTTCACAAGAAGCATTGCCTGATGTGAATGATGCCTCACACAAAAGAGCTCTCAGAAGACCTATGATTAAGAATTGTTGACTTGCATTAAGTTGGAAAGGGTTATAAAAGTATCTCCAAAAGCCTTGCTGTTTATCAGTCCACGGTAAGACAAATTGTCTATAAATGGAGAAAGTTCAGCACTGCTGCTACTCTCCCTAGGAGTGGCCGTCCTGTAAAGATGACTGCAAGAGCACAGCGCAGACTGCTCAATGAGGTGAAGAAGAATCCTAGAGTGTCAGCTAAAGACTTACAAAAGTCTCTGGCATATGCTAACATCCCTGTTAGCGAATCTACGATACGTAAAACACTAAACAAGAATGGATTTCATGGGAGAATACTACAGAGGAAGCCACTGCTGTCCAAAAAAAACATTGCTGCACGTTTACAGTTTGCACAAGAGCACCTGGATGTTTCACAGCAGTACTGGCAAAATATTCTGTGGACAGATGAAACCAAAGTTGAGTTGTTTGGAAGAAAAACAGAACACTATGTGTGGAGAAAGAGGCACAGCACACCAACATCAAAACCTCATCCCAACTGTGAAGTATGGTGGTGGGGGCATCATTGTTTGGGGACATTTTGCAGGCGAACGTAAGGCCATCTGTCCACCAGCTAAAGCTCAACAGAAGATGGGTGTAGCAACAGGACAACGACCCAAAGCATAGAAGTAAATCAACAACAGAATGGCTTAAACAGAAGAAAATACGCCTTCTGGAGTGGCCCAGTCAGAGTCCTGACCTCAACCCGATTGAGATGCTGTGGCATGACCTCCAAGAAAGCGATTCACACCAGACAGACCAAGAATATTGCTGAACTGAAACCGTTCTGTAAAGAGGAATGGTCAAGAATTACTCCTGACCGTTGTGCACGTCTGATCTGCAACTACAGGAAACGATTGGTTGAAGTTATTGCTGCCAAAGGAGGTTCAACCAGTTATTAAATCCAAGGGTTCACATACTTTTTCCACCTGCACTGTGAATGTTTACATGGTTGTTCAATAAAAACATGGTAACATTTAATTCTTTGTGCGTTATTAGTTTAAGCAGCCTGTGATTGTCTATTGTTGTGACTTAGATAAAGATCAGATCACATTTTATGACCAATTTGTGCAGAAATCCATATCATTCCAAAGGGTTCGCATACTTTTTCTTGCAACTATATATCCAGAATAAAATAATAATTTATCAATATACTGTAATTGTGAATTTATAGATGGTTGGATATTAGTGAAGTATGATTGATAAAGAAAAAAACAATTTATAAAAAAAAAAAGGAATCATCTCCAATAATATATTGAAATTAATTGATTGTGCTTGTTTATAGTTTTTAGTTTAGCCTTTACTTAGCTTAAAAAAATACTACATTTTTTTTAAGTAAAACACTTATGGGGGCCCAGAGTGTCAAAAGAGGTGTGGTAGGGGGTCCTCTGTGCCCTCCAGACCGTAACACCTCTCCCATGTGAAGTCACACCCGCTCCTTTGGTTGACACCAACGGCTCACTTGACAGGGACGTGTTGAGATCCTGTGCATGTTCCATGAATGGGGATTGTGGTACACAAATGTGGAGTCTGTAGGAACTTGAGACTGTGCATGCACCGCAATCCCCATTCACAGCGCATACAGGATGTGTGTGTGTCAAAGAAGGTGCAGGCATTAACTCACAGGGCAAAAACAATGGTGCTTATAGAACAGACTACACAGTGTAGAGATATACTGTATATTGTGTGGCACAGTGTATGTGCTATGTGTATAACAAACATATTTCACATAAAAACGTACATTTACTTGGGGGAGTAATAAAGCCCACCATAATGCCCCCCCCCCCCCCAATAGAAATAATTCTCCTTATAATGTGACAGTGCAAAAAATACTGCCTTGTAATGCCCTCAGTTATGCTAATTTCCCCACAGTGCCCTCGTAATGTGCCAGTATAAAATACCCCTATATAGTGCCCCCAGTAAATGCCTCCATAGTGCTCCTCTCTGCCCTTCCTCCTAGTGCCCCCATAATGTACCAGTATAAAATGCCCCATATATAGTGCCCCAGTAGATGCCCTCAGTGTCCCCCATAATTTGAAAGTAGAAAATACCCCTCTTAGTGCCCCCCGTAGATTACCCTATAGTACTCCTCTCCCCCACAGTACCCACCATAATGTGTCCCAGTATAAAATGCTACGGTACAGAGCCCCCCATATAAAATACACCTTCTTTGTGGCCTCAGTAGATGCCCCTATAGTGCCCACCAATAATGTGCCAGTAAAAAGTGCCCCCATAGATGCCCCTCAATCATGTGCGAGTAACAAGAGCACCCCCCCCAATCATGTGCCAGGAACAAGAGCATCCCCCCTTATAATGTGCCAGTAACAAGAGCCCCCCCTAATCATGTGCCAGTAACAAGAGCCCCTTCCAATCATGTTCCGGGAAAAAGAGCACCCCCCAGGTCCCCAATCATGTGCCAGGAACACGAGAACCCCTCCCCCAATCATGTGCCAGTAACAAGAGCACCCCCCCAATCGTGCCAAGAACACGAGAACCCCTCCCCCAATCATGTGCCAGTAACAAAAGCACCCCCCAAATCATGTGCCAGTAACCAGAGCCCCCCCCCATCATGTGGCAGTAACCAGAGCACCCCCCCATCATGTGGCAGTAACCAGAGCCCCCCCCATCCGGTGCCAGTAACCAGAGCCCCCCATCATGTGCCAGTAACAAGAGCACCCCCCCATCATGTGCCAGTAACAAGAGCACCCCTCTTAATCATGTCCCAGGAACAAGAGCCCCTTCCAATCATGTGCCAGGAACAAGAGCACCCCCCAGGTCCCCAATCATGTGCCAGGAACAAGAGAACCCCCCCCCCAAATCATGTGCCAGGAACACGAGAACCCCTCCCCCAATCATTTGCCAGGAACACGAGAACCCCTCCCCAATCATGTGCCAGTAACGAGCACCCCCCCAATCATGTGCCAGAAACACGAGAACCCCTCCCCCAATCATGTGCCGGTAACCCGAGCCCCCCCCATCATGTGCCAGTAACAAGAGGGCCCCCCCATCATGTGCCAGTAACAAGAGCCCCCCATCATGTGCCATTAAAGGGGTTGTCCGAGTTATGAAAAAAAATATATAGCACTGAAAATCTGATGGGCAGCAATATATAACTAAGCTAAGCAAGTTTCAGGCAAAAAATTTATATATATTTACTTATTTCCCTGGTTCTCTTCTGGCCCTTGTTTACATACAATAAAAATAATCTCTGCCCCTCCCCCTTCTCTGCTAAGGGAGTGGATACAAGAGCTGCCCTGAGTGCTGGGAGAATCAGCAGCATGTTGTATGTGTAGGACTACAAGTCCCAGCTGTATAATGACACTGCTAATACACACAGGATCTTCCCCCTACCTTCTTGTGCAATGCTCTCTAGTCTGTCAGCTCCTGTGCCCAGCATTGTCTCCTCACTGCTGCAGCTACCCAGTCTGTGCAGCTGAAGGGGTTAAGAATCCTAGGACAGAGCAGACTGCAGTGAAGGGGGGGCTTGGCCAGCACAGTGATGTCTGTTTACAGGCTTGAAAACTAACTTTATCAGAGCAGGGAGAGAAGCTGACATGACAGGTCATGTGACCCTCAGTGAAATCTGAGAAACCAGGCACTGGAGATAGTGAGTGAATTGGAAAGCTGTTACATTTGCTTAGTTAGGAACATAGAAAGAATAAAAAAAATAACTCTGACAACCCCTTTAACAGGAGGGCCCCCAATGCCCCATCATGTGCCAGTAACAAGAGGCCCCCCCATGCCCCATCATGTGCCAGTAACAAGAGGCCCCCCCATGCCCCATCATGTGCCAGTAACAAGAGGCCCCCCCATGCCCCATCATGTGCCAGTAACAAGAGGCCCCCCCATGCCCCATCATGTGCCAGTAACAAGAGGCCCCCCATGCCCCATCATGTGCCAGTAACAAGAGGCCCCCCATGCCCCATCATGTGCCAGTAAAAAGAGGTGCCCCCCCCCCCCCCATCATGTGCCAGTAAAAGACTTTTACTAAAAGTATGGTATTACATATATAAAAAAATAAAAAAACACTTATACTTACCTCCATCTCAGCAATGCGATGCAGGCCTCTTCCGGCCTGTGTCCTGCGCTGTACGGCTCAGACGGCGCAATTACGTCATCGCGCCGCCTGCACCGGCCTCTGATAGGCTGTCGACTCTAGGCCGGCAGCCTATCAGAGACACAGGGGAGGGACACGCCTCTCCCTGCCCTGCCGCAGCACAGCCATCTGTATCGCGATCTGAGGACAGCGATACAGATGATTATGGAGATGAGCGCTTCCACAATGGAAGCACTCATCTCCCTGTGACGGCACAGCGCCCCCCACTTTAAGTTTTCACCAGGAACAGGGTTTAGGGCCAGCTCGGGGGGGTGGGCAATTGCGGGCTGCTGCCCTGCTGGGCCTATTTGCACGCAGGGGCCTGGAGCTGCAGCTGCATCCGCCCCTACGTTATTCCGTCCCTGACTCTACCTATGAAATAAATATATATATATATATATATATATATATATATTTATAGAAAGAAAGCTGATATTGAAACTGAGGTATTGACTATATTCAGTGAGACTTGGATAAACTAGTGCTTGCATCGAGTAATATGGAATTCAGATATCATTATTAAAAAACTATATACAAGCACAATCAATTAATTTCAATATATCATTGGAGATGATTCATACTTTTCATTTACAGAGTGATTCATTTATTAATTCGTGCATATAAAACAGCGCTATTATATGGACATTTTTCATAATTACCTTTTTTTTTAAATAAATGTTTTTCCTTTATCAATCATGCCTCACTAATATCCAACTATCTATGAATTCACAATTATATTGATATTTTATTCATTTTTTATTTTGTGTATATATGAAATTAGTATGCTATGTATGTATGAAATAATCATGATATCACCAAGTAAAATGTATTTATAATCATGATGTATTAGGCTAAATTTATCCTAAATATACCTCTATTAGTTTTTTTTTTATATTTTATTACTGTTTTACTACTTTTATTTATTCCTTATTAGGATACTTTCAGACTTGCGATGTTGGATTCCGGCAGGCAGTTCCATTGCCGGAACTGCCTGCCTGATCCGGAAATTCGTATGCAAACGGATAGCATTTTTTTCCGGAACCGGCTGACAAATGCATTGAAACACCGGATCCATCTCTCATGGTGTCATCCGGAAAAACAGATCCAGTATTTTTTATTTTATTTTTTTCACTTTTTTAAAGGTCTGTGCATGCGCAGATCGGGAAACAAGATCCGGTTTTCCGGAACACTTGGTACCGGATCCGGCATTAATACATTTCAATGGAAATTAATGTCGGATCCGGCATTCCGGCAAGTGTTCCGGAATTTTGGCCAGAGAAAATACCGCAGCATGCTGCTGTATTTTCTTCGGCCAAGTACTGTAAGAGTGACTGAACTAAAGACATCCTGATGGATTCTGAATTGAAAGCATTCCGTTCAGTATGCATTAGGATAAAACTGAAGCATTTTTTTCCGGTATTGAGCCCCTGTGACGGAACTCAATACCGGAAAACTTTAACCCAAGTGTGAAAGTACCCTTAATTAAAGGCCTATTATTGAATATATGTCTGTCTTTATGCTGAACCAGATAGTAGAGTGCCCTCTAATCTACCAATCTGTATTTTTTTTAAACATTAGAAGAGAAGACCAGTCTTAGTTTGAAAAAAAGTGTTGGAGAAATATCCAACAAAAGGGAACAGGCTTCTTAAATTTGTCACATCTTCTGCTGTCTGTGTGGCAGAAGCCTTAGGCTACTTTCACACTAGCATTTTAGTTTTACGGTACCGAGATCCGTCATAGGGGCACAATACCGGAAAAAAACTCTTCAGTTTGGTCCCCATTCATTGTCAATAGGGACAAAACTGAACAAAACGGAATGCTCCAAAATGCATTTCATTCCGTTTAGTTGCGTTCCCATACCTGAGAGCAAACCGCAACATGTTGTAGTTTGCTTTCCGTCCTGGGATGCGGAGCAAGACGAAGCCAGCATTACTCCCAATGAAAGTCAAAACGGATCTGTTTTCTCTGCCACAATCTTCCACAATAGAAAACTGATCCGTCCTTCATTGACTTTCAATGGAGTTCATGACTGATCCGTCTTGGCAATGTTAAAGATAATACAACCGGATCCCTTCATAACAAATTCAGATGGTTGTATAATCAGTAATTGGAAGCGTTTTTGCTGAACCCTGCCAGATCCAGCAGAAACGCTAGTGTGAAAGTAGCCTTAGGAGCTGGAGTAGATTTCAGTTATAATTAATGCAGTTTTATGGCCTAATAAACTCCGCCCACTTTTTTAAATGAAGTGTCGCACTCTTTTATGCAAAATAACTTTTTGTACCAAATTTTGCAACTTTTTTACACCTAAAACCAAAGAATTTGTAAATGACCCCCCACTGTGTATTGTTAGTTTAGTTTGATTGCGTTTGTCTACAACTGTGATAACACATTTCATTAGTATTATCATGCAGAAATTCTGTTAATTCCAAAGAGCTCATTTATCCTTTTTTCTTGCAACTGTAAATATGTACTGTTTTTATGTTAGAAATGTTTATTTAATATTTTCATGACGGCCCTGGAGCATTTTTTGGGCCAACAGCTGCTATCATTAACCATCTTCAACCTTCTAGTGGATGGAGCTTGTTACGACAGTGCTGCTCCCATTGACGTCATTGTGAGCACCATTGCAATGGCTAGCTCTCACCACTACACAGTTAGAGCTGTCTAGTTCCAGCAACAACTTACAGTAACAGAGCTACGGTAAACCTGAACAGCTAATCAGTGAGGGGTGTCACTCATCTAGTGATGACTTATCCTGAGGATATGCAATCCCTTAGTAAAATCTGGACAACCCGTTAAATATACAGTATAATTAAAATGCTATAATACAACAACATGCTATCTTACTCCTGCCTTTCTAGAATCACTATAGGAAGAAATAAAAGAGCACAATACCATTTCCCCCATCAGGATTGATTAAATAGCAGTGTTTAATGACATTCCTTCCTCTACCTGTAATTATTATTAGGAAAGAAGTTTAGTCGTGTGATGGATTGTGGCTTCATAAAAACAATGCTCCTATTGTGAAGGAGAAGAAAAATATGTTCAGTTTTACATCTGTAGTCTCCTTATAAGAAGAAACAATCCATTAAAAGGAATCTGTTGCCAATTTTAAAGTGTCCTCCCAAAGCGCAGCATAGACTTGTGACAGATCCCCTTTAAACTTCTAGGACATTTTAAGAAATGTCTTTTCAAAATTGTGCTGGTTTTATATTCTTTTCTACTGTGATCTCTAAACCTATATTCATAGTCAGTTTCTGACTTATCTTTTTGTAAAAATGATGGAAAAAATACTGTTCTTTATTCTTGAAAAAGAAAAAAAAAAACATTTGGATAGTGGTGAAAATTTGTTAATGTAACGTTTTACTTTCATTAGGCGTAGTTAATGTCCTCGTCACAACTCCTCTGTGGGTGGTAAATACAAGACTGAAACTTCAAGGCGCCAAGTTTAGAAGTGTTGATATAAAACCTACAACATATACTGGAATTTCAGGTAACTTTATACAAATGTTTTCGCATGCGTAACTTGTATAATTGCACTTTTTTTTATTCAGTTTTATGCACAGGCAAAATTGATTTGGAAAAAGGCAAAAGGTAGTCAGACTAGCAATTCGACTTAAAGGTCATCAATATACAGTATATTGCTGCACAACCCATTATTTTTTTTTTATTCTTCTGAAAATCCTTAGAAAAATGAAACAACGTATACATAATTTGAATTGTGAACTTTTAGATTTGTACTCTCCACAAAAGGGTTTAATATGTGTTTTAATGAAATGCATCTTGAACCATCTACTGATGTTATGGAGCAGTTGCATATTTGTTTGACTCATTTTGAGGAAATGCTATAAGATTGGAGAAACATACAGAATAAGAAAAATAAGTAATAGTTATCGTGGCCAAGCTTAGAACAGTATTCACCAGGTTGACGTTCAAAAATACTGTGTGTGTGTGTGTGTGTGTGTGTGTATATATGTGTGTATGTATATATATATATATATATATATATATATATATATATATATATATAGTGCTCCAGAAAGCCGAAGTAAACTTTGCAGACCACATTATAAAATGGATTTCCTTCTGCCGAAAAACGATATCAATAAAACTGCATATTTTTATATTGTGCTTCCCCAGAGAAAAGCCTTAGGCCTCCTGCACATGACTGTATCCATTTTTGCAATCTGCAAATTGGAGATTCCCAAAACATGGATACCACCCATGTGTGTTCCACATTTTGCGGATTACTACATACTGCCGTCTGTTAGAAATGCCTTTTCTTGTCCGCAACACGGACAATAATAGGACATGTTCTATTTTTGTTTTTTTACAGAGCCTTGGAACGGAAATATGGATGTGGACAGCACATGATGTGCTGTCCGAATCTTTTGTGGACCCATTGAAATGAATGGGTCCCCATCCAATCCACTTGTGTGCATAAAGGCCCTAGGTTCTATTTGGGTGGTGTGGTAAAGCCACATCAAAAACTAATTGGAAAAAAAATGAATTACTAATTTCTTAATGCATCAAGACATGCCATTCCTTTAGGTTGAAATTGAGGGAGCATCCCACCATTTAGCAGTACTGAGAGCACTCCTAATGGCCATGGAGTCTAATGGTGCCTTTACACGGAACAAGAATCAGGCTAATTATCGGGAATGAGCGTTTGTAGAAACAATCGTTCATGACAATTGGCGTCTTTATGGGGTCATAGTGTTCGCCTGACACTTAAACCATTGTTTCTGTGCATTGTTTCAGATTGGCCTTGTATAAACAGGGATCTTCTGCCCAAAAAAAATTATTTTCCCCGGCACCTTCACAAAGGCACTGACAGGGGGGTGTCCCTGCCCCCAGGACAGGAAACAACGCAGGAGCACATGACTTAAAAGGCCTCCTCCCCCTTACCTATCCAGTCGTTGTTTCCTGTCTTTGGGCTACGTAGAAGCCGCTCCTGCAGTGCTGTGGGAGGGCTGGTGCAGGGGACGAGTCTCCCGGGGACACACGTTCCTCCCTTTCCCATCCCTCTGAGTAAGACCTGCGTGCAGGCATCCCCGGGCTCATGATTTTTCCCATGAGAAGAGGGAAATCGCACTGGATCTATGTCGTCACCAGGTGAGATTCTCCTTGGGCAAGATAATCTCGCAAGATTTCCGCCTAATTCCGGGAATAAGAGGCGGGCTAAGATGCCGGCATTTGCGATGAAGTCTGCCATCCAGCTCACCGATTGCTGCCATGCTCGCTCCAGTAGAGGACACCGCTAAAAAGCCTGGTGATCCCGATGCCTCTGCCCTCAGCCCAGTAAGCCTCCTCTCCTGGGGGATGATTATGCTACCTGCTACTGTACAATCTAACCCTGTTGTTTGAATCACTATTGGGGAAGTATTGTTATGGGAAAAAAAAATTTACTCTGGTGAGGTGGTGGCCCTAAGTGCAAGTGTCGGGTTCATGATCCTACTGCACTGAGACCATGACTCCCAAGCCAGCCAGTGGGGAAGCAGGACGCAGAAAATGCGCCATTTGCAAGAAATCCTTTACCTCAAAAAATTGAAAACCCTTGTGCCAGAAATGCACAGAAAAGGTTGTTTCTGAGGAGTCTCCCTCCCTCCTAGAGTCCCTGAGAGCGATTATTAAGGAGGAGGTTAATACGGCTGTGGACTTAAAAATTGGTCGTGGAGATCACCACATCCCAGATATCCCATACCTCTGAATTGCCTTTTGATCTTGATGAGGGAGAGTTGGTTTCTGAATCCGATTCGGCCTCTTCTGATGGCTCAGGCAGGCCCTTATTTCTGTCTCCTAAAAACCATTCGTGCTACTATGCACATTGAAGATATTGAAAAGAGTCGCATTCTAACATGGCCATGCTACGCCCTAGCAGTGCCTCTACTTGTACGGCCAGAACTCTATCGATCTGGCTTAATCAGCTAGAAGAACACATTGCTGCGGGTACCCCTAGGGAAGAAATCCTTGCATCCCTACCCATGTTAAAAAAAAGCTTCAAACTTTCTAGCGGATGCCTCTGCCGACTTAGTCAAATTTTCCGCTAGATCAGCTGCACTTTCAAAAGAGGCCCAAAGAACAATTTGGCTTTGATCCTGGTCATGGGACGCAGGCTCAAAAAGTCACCGGTGTTCCATCCCCTGTGAGGGGGACAGATTATTTGGTTCTGGGTTAGATGACATCCTTGAAAAGGTGTCTGATAAAAAGAAAGGATTCCCCCTGGAAAATAGGTACTTTCATCAGAGACGGTCCTTTCAAAACCAAAGAAGGGCCTGAGTGGGCTCCAGAAAGTGGCAATCTTCCAAAGGCAGAGGTAGAGGGTTCTTACTTAACCCCGAAAGTTCTTCTCGCCCTACCCAATGATGCCAGAAGTCAGGTAGGAAGCAGGTTAACGGGTTTCATTCCTGCTTGGGAACAAATCCATGCCTCCCCGTGGGTAATAAACACTCTAAAGGAATGATTAAAACTGGAGTTTTTATCCCCCTCCGTTAAATCAGTTCACAATAAACAAAAAGCTGTCTCCTCTACAAAAACAACTTTGTCTAGAGTCAGAAATCTCCTTAATAGAAAAGAAGGTACTCCTTCCTGTCCCAAAAGATCAATACAGAAGGGGGTTCTATTCTCCAGTCTTTTAGTACCAAAACCAAACGGGGCCTTTCAGTTGATAATAAATCTAAAATCCCTAAACAGGTCAATTTTATATACAAAAAGTTCAAGATGGACACCATAAAATCTACCGTAAATCTGCTCCCTCAAGATTGTTTCATGGCAACAATAGATTTACAGGATGCCTATTACCATGTTCCAATATATCCACCACAGCAAAAATATTTACGAATCGCTGTTTTCATGGGAGAAAATTTGTGCCACTTCCAATTCAGAGCCCTTCCGTTCGGTCTCTCTTCAGCCCCAAGAGTGTTTTCCAAATTCATGTCCGAAGTCCTAAAACACCTACATCTCCAAAAAATTCTAATACCATATCTGGACAACTTCTTAGTAGCATCTCGCTCAGAATAACTCCTCAGACTCCATCTCTCCCTGGTTCAGGACTGTTTCACCATCCTGGGGTGGATCATAAACTTAAAAAAATCTGATCTGTCCCCAGACAGAAGAAAGATCTTCCTTGGGGTTCTATTGGACTCTCATCTACTAATGCCCTTTCTACCCACAGAAAAGAGGACCAAGTTGTTGGACAGTTCTGGGCCTTCTCACTTCCACAATCCCGTCAGTCAGATGGGCGCAGAGCCATACTCGAGTCCTTCTTTCCTCGTGGGACGGAACAGTCTCTGCCCTAGAAAAGAAGATTTACATCCCAAATTCTGTAAGAAAAATCCCTCATGTGGTGGAAAGTAGGAAAAAACCTAAACACAGGGGTTTACTGGAGACAAAAATATCAAATGATAATCACCACAGATGCCAGCGGATCAGGATGGGGAGGCCATGCAAATGGTAAGATAGTACAAGGCAGATGGGGCCAGGATATGTTAAAAGCTTCTTCAAATCTAAAAGAGCTTACGGCCATTTACAAAGTCATCACTTCTCTACAGACGCCCTCATCCTCAAAACACGTAAGTGTTATTGGACAACACCACAGCGGTCGCTTACCTCAACAGGCAGGGCGGAACCAGAAGCCACTCCCTAGCAGCTGTAGCTCGCGACATATTTCTCTGGGCAGAGAAAAATCTTTTGTCCTTATCCGCAGTCCATGTCAAGGGAGAACAAAATTTTGTTGCAGATTTCCTCAGTCGAACAACCTTGAAGGAAGGGGAATGGTCTATAAATCCCCAGGTGTTCTGCAAGATCTGTGAAAAGTGGGGAAATCCGGACTTGGATCTGTTTGCCACAGGCGTCAACAGGCAGACCGAAAAATTTTGCTCTGTCTCCTGGCAAGATCAGCCACTTTGGATAGATGCCATATCCCAGCCTTGGCCAAACACTCTTTTGTATGCATTCCCTCCTTTCAGTCTAATGTCAAGGACGCTTATGAAAATAGAGGAACAGTCTCAGGTGATCCTCATTACACCGTTTTGGCCGACGAGGGCCTGGTTTCCCATGCTCCTCAAACTATCTGCGGGGGTGTTCTGGACCTTGCCACAAATCCCGGACCTTCTCCATCAGGGTCCGATTTATCATCCAGGACTAAAACAGCTCAACCTGACTGCCTGGAAGTTGAACGGTCAGCCTTAAAAAAGAAAGGATTGTCAGATGAGGTCATTTCCACTCTTATGCTGAGTCGTAAACCAATTACCTCAAAAATGTATTTAAGAGCCTGGAAAGCCTTCCTGTCCTTCTCAAAAAAATATCTTTTTCCCGACATACATCAAATACTTAAATTCTTACAATTTGGTTTGAACAAAGGTCTTTGACCCGCCACTCTAAAAGTGCAAATATCTGCCCTAAGCACCTTCTTAGATAAAAAAAAATTAGCTGACTCACCCCTTATTAAACTCACAGAATGAAGATAACCCTGTTCAAGGGAATATAGTAGAATTAGGTCAGTTAGTAAACCGATTTCACAGAATTACCATTAATTCTAAGACATAGCTTTTAATAATCATTGTTAAAATATTGGACCCTTTTGATACAAAAATAAATAATAAATACAAAGTTAAATCAAAAAACCTATGTGCCACTTGTCTCCTTTATGCAGGAAAGGCAGCCAAGTATGATTTTGATAGGCTAAAGGGGCAATGTCCCTAATGCTCCCCCTATTCAGGTAGCCCTGCCTACAAACGGAATAGCCGCCCCGATAGGGGCGATCCCGTATCTCGTACCTCCTATTGATCCCTGGAGGGCCCTAGTACGGGTGAATAAGGCTATTCCTAGTTGGAGACCTGGACTAGTCTATACAATTACAAAAAACAACAAACAACATGTATAGAACACCCCCCGTGTGGTGGTAAATAGACCAACCATTGATAGATTGTGCAAGGAATAAATCGTGAAAAATGTAGTAATAATGTAGGTCAAGTGTCAAACTGGCACTTCTCACCCTCCCGTCCCAACGCGTTTCGCCTCGTTGGTGTTAGGCTCCTCAGGGGGCAAAAAAACAAAAACAGCAGAGTGTCCTACACCATAGATTATAACAACAAAGAAGAAAGAAGAGAAACCACGATATGTATTACTCTCCTAAAATAGAGCCCTCCAGGGATCAATAGGAGGTACGAGATATGGGATCGCCCCTATCGGGGCGGCTATTCCGTTTGTAGGCAGGGCTACCTGAATAGGAGGAGCATTAGGGACATTGCCCCTTTAGCCTATCAAAATCATACTTGGCTGCCCTTCCTGCATAAAGGAAACAAGTGGCACATAGGTTTTTTTATTTAACTTTGTATTTATTATTTACCCCTTATTAAGCGCTTCATTAAAGGGGCCACAAGAATGTTACCAACTGTCTGTTCTGTAATCCCACCATGGGATCTAAACTTGGTCCTCTCCGTATTGATGGAGCATCCGTTCGAACCAGTGGACAAAATTTCCTTGAAGCTACTAACCTACAAAACTGTATTTTTAGTTTCAATAACCACTGCGAGAAGGATTTGGGAAATACAAGCCTTTTCCTGTAGACCACCTTACCGAACAGGTCAGAAGCACAGAGGTTAAGAAATGATAAGCTCAGAGTCCTGTCTACAAATGCTCGCAGTTTAGGTAAAAAAATCTATGAACTTGGGTCAATAATGGCATCTGAGAATGTAGATTTAGTGGCTGTTACGGAGACATGGTTTAATGAAAGAAATGACTGGGACATAACCATACCAAGGTACTCTTTATACAGAAGAGACAGAGAAGGCAAGAAAGGAGGAGGAGTGGCCCTGTATGTGAAAGATAGCATTAAATCTAACCTAATACAAGTTGGTGAGGCCAACATAGAGTCAGTTTGGGTTACGTTGCAGTTTGCTAACCATGCAGTAACTCGTGTAGGTGTGATATATAGACCACCTGGTCAAGTTAAAGAACTAATTGATCTACTAGTTGAAGAAATAGCTAAAATGACAATGAAAGGAGAAGTTATCATTATGGGAGATTTCAATCTTCCAGATATAAACTGGAAAACCAAAATAGCAAGTTCTACCAGGAGTACAGATATTCTAAATTCCCTACTGGGGTTATCTCTACAACAAGTGGTTGAGGAGCCAACCCGGAGGGAGGCCATTTTGGATTTGGTATTCACAAACGGGGATTCGGTATATGATGTCATTGTAGGCGAAACCTTGGGATCTAGTGATCACCAGTCAGTGTGGTTTAATATAAGAACTGTGAAAGAGTCCCACCACACAAAAACAAAAGTTTTATATTTTAGAAAAACAGACTTTTCAAAAATGAAATTAGTCATAAATGAGTCCTTATCAGACTGGAACGGATTACATGGAGTCC
The DNA here is from genome assembly GCF_905171765.1 of Bufo bufo. Lineage (NCBI taxonomy): Eukaryota > Metazoa > Chordata > Amphibia > Anura > Bufonidae > Bufo > Bufo bufo. The sequence goes on from NC_053397.1 coordinate 137,708,289, forward strand.
AGGAGAAATGGGACTACTTAAAAGGTGCATTATTGAAGGCAACAGAAAATTGCATTAGACTTGTCAGTAAAAACAAAAAAAGGAGGAGACCACTGTGGTACTCAGCAGAAGTGGCCCAAATCATTAAAAATAAAAAGCTAGCATTTTGTAATTATAAAAAAACCCAGAGCAATGAAGATAAGGAAATCTACAAGATTAGGCAGAGAGAGGCCAAGCAAGTTATAAGAACTTCTAAAGCGCAGGCAGAAGAAAAACTAGCTCAGTCTATGAAAAAAGGGGATAAGACATTCTTCAGATATATAAATGAAAAAAGGAAATTAAAACAAGGAATAACTAAATTAAAAACAAAGGACGGAAGGTATGTAGAAGAGAATAAAGGGCTAGCCGACTGCCTTAATGAATACTTCTGTTCAGTTTTTACAAAAGAAAAAGGAGAAGGACCTCCACTAGAAAGAATGACTAATAAATCGTTTGATGCATGTATCTTTACAGAGGAAGATGTTCTAAGTTTGCTGTCTAAGGTGAAGACAAATAAGTCACAGGGGCCTGATGAGATACACCCAGAATTATTAAAAGAGCTTAGTGGTGAGCTGGCAAAACCGTTAACAGATTTATTTAACCAATCATTAGTAACAGGAGTCGTCCCGGAAGATTGGAAATTGGCTAATGTCGTGCCCATTCACAAGAAAGGTAGTAGGGAGGAATCGAGCAACTATAGACCAGTGAGTCTGACATCAATAGTAGGCAAATTAATGGAAACCCTATTAAAGGATAGGATTGTGGAACATCTAAAATCCCATGGATTGCAAGATGAAAAACAACATGGGTTTACTTCAGGGAGATCATGTCAAACAAATCTTATAGATTTTTTTGACTGGGTGAATAAAATAATAGACGGTGGAGGTGCAGTAGACATCGCATATCTAGATTTTAGTAAGGCTTTTGACACTGTCCCACATAGAAGACTTATCAATAAACTGCAGTCATTGAGCATGGACTCCCATATTGTTGAGTGGATTAGGCAGTGGCTGAGTGACAGACAACAGAGGGTGGTAGTCAATGGAGAACATTCAAAACAAGGTCATTTTACCAGTGGGGTTCCACAGGGATCTGTACTGGGACCGATTTTGTTTAATATCTTCATAAGTGATATTGCAAAAGGCCTCGCTGGTAAGGTTTGTCTTTTTGCTGATGACACAAAGATAGGTAACAGGGTTGATGTTCCTGGAGGGAAACGCCAAATGGAAAAGGATTTAGGAAAACTAGAAGAATGGTCAGAACTCTGGCAACTGAAATTTAATGTGGATAAGTGCAAGATAATGCACCTGGGGCGTAAAAACCCAAGGGCAGAATATAGAATATTTGACACAGTCCTGACCTCAGTATCTGAGGAAAGGGATTTAGGAGTAATTATTTCAGAAGACTTAAAGGTGGGAAGACAATGTAATAGAGCAGCACGAAATGCCAGCAGAATGCTTGGATGTATAGGGAGAGGTATAAGCAGTAGAAAGAGTGAAGTGCTTATGCCGCTGTACAGAACACTGGACCTCACTTGGAGTATTGTGCGCAGTACTGGAGGCCATATCTCCAGAAGGATATAGATACTCTAGAGAGAGTTCAGAGAAGAGCTACTAAACTAGTACATGGATTGCAGGATAAAACTTACCAGGAAAGGTTAAAGGACCTTAATATGTATAGCTTGGAAGAAAGAAGAGACAGAGGGGATATGATAGAAACTTTTAAATACATAAAGGGAATCAACTCGGTAAAGGAAGAGAGCATATTTAAAAGAAGAAAAACTACCACAAGAGGACACAGTTTTAAATTAGAGGGGCAAAGGTTTAAAAGTAATATAAGGAAGTATTACTTTACTGAGAGAGTAGTGGATGCATGGAATAGCCTTCCTGCAGAAGTGGTAGCTGCAAATACAGTGAAGGGGTTTAAGCATGCATGGGATAGGCATAAGGCCATCCTTCATATAAGATAGGGCCGGGGGCTATCCATAGTATTCAGTATATTGGGCAGACTAGATGGGCCAAATGGTTCTTATCTGCCGACACATTCTATGTTTCAATATTGGACGACCATATAATCCTAAGGCATTGCCCTTCGTTCCTTCCCAAAGTGGTCTCTAGATTTCACTGTGATCAGGAAGTCCTCGTTGCCTTCATTTTGTCCACACCCAACTACCTAAAAAGAGAAGAACTTCCACAACCTGGATGTTAGGAGGACTGTGTTGGCTTACCTAAAAGCCACAGAGTCCTTCAGACTCTCAGATCAACTTTTCCTTCAATACCAAGGTCCCAACCAGGGAAACGGGGCCAGCAAGTCATCTATAGCAAGATGGATTAGAGATGTCATTGCAACAGCTTATATCAAAAAGGATCTCCTTCCTTCTACAGGAATAAGAGCTCACTCTACAAGGACCGTGTCATCCTCTTGGACAGAGTCGGCCTCGTCTCCTTAGACCAGATCTGCAAAGCGGCCACGTGGACAAGCCCTATGACCTTCTACAAACATTATGGACTTGATGTTCAAAAAAATCGAGACTTACCCTTTGGTCGTAGAATTCTTGCTGCTGTCGTCGTCGTTTCCCCCCCCCCCCCCAGTGGATTACTCTGTTAATCCTCCTGTCAGTGCCGTTGTGGAGGTGTTGGGGGGGAAAAGCAGAAAGGTAGAAATTGCTCTTGCCGATAATTGGTTTTTCCAATAACCTCTACATTTTTCCCTCCCTTGTAGATTTATATTATGTGATATTATGCTTCTATTATGTTATCCTTTTGTCAAATGATGTAATTTGATATTTAATACAATTTTTCCCTGGCACCTCCACAACGGCACTGACAGGAGGGTGTCCCTGCCCCCAGGACAGGAAACAACGCAGGAGCAACTATTTAAAAAGGCCTCCTACCCCTTACCTCCCCAGTCGTTGTTTTCTGTCCTCTGATCGTAGGAGCGCTCCTGCAGGGCCAGGAAGATCTATTTTGCCCAGCCTGGATCTATTCCCCACGTGTTGGGAGGGCTGGTGCAGGAGACAGGTTCCCCGGGGTCGCGCTCGCCGTCCTTTCCCGTCTCTGGAGTAAGCCCTGCTTGCAGGCATCCCCGGGCTTTACAAGTCCCGTGCGCATGTGGGAATCGCACGGGATTTCAGGTCACCAGGCGAGATTCTCCTTGGGCAAGAGAATCTCGCGAGATTTCGGGGGCGTCGCTTCCGGGTTAGGGGTGAGGAGCTGCGATGCCGGCGTTTTGTGACTGCAGCCGGCCATCCAGCTCATGCTCACCTGCGGCCAAGCATGCTTGCCTGAGGAGAAGATACCGCCAGGAAGCCTGGTGATCCTGCCTCTGCCCATAGCCCGGTAAGCCTCCTTCCCCAAGGGAGATAAATTTTAATATATATGCACAGATGTTTTATGAACAATCGCCCTATATTGGGTACTTGTGTGCACATCTAGTGAGGTGGTGGCCCTGGTTTTATTATGGTGTTTTATGGTCCTATTACCCCTATGTCTCCCTTTTAGGGCAGTGAGAACATGACTTACAAGCCAGCCAGCGAAGTGTGTCGCAAAAGATGCGCCATTTGTAAAAATACTTTGCTTCAAAGAGCAAGAAAGCTTTATGTCAAAATTGCACAGAAAAGATAGTGTCTGAGGAATCACCATCTCTCCTTGAGTCTGAGAGCAATTATAAAGGAGGAAGTTAATTCCGCTGTTGATTTAAAAAGGACTTCAGTCACCACGGCCATCTACCTCACAGAGATCCCACACCTCTGATGTTCCCCTTGAATTTGATGAGGGAGATTTAGTTTCTGACTTTGAATCATCCTCTTTGGATGACTGCTCTGGCAGACCCCTATTTCTTCCAGAAGAGACTGACGGTCTAGTAAAATCTATCCGTGCGACCATGCATATTGAGGATGTTAAAGAGGTCCACTCCATACAGGATCACATGTTTCCGGGGCTGGGTTAAAAACGTAGAAGGGTCTTCCCGATCCATAATAATATTAAAGCTTTAATATCGAGAGAATGGAAAGACCCTGCAAAAAGAACCATGGTCCCCAACTCCTTCAAAAGGAAATATCCCTTTTGAAGAATCAAACACATTTATGGGACAAAACACCTAAGGTGGACATTCCAGTTGCCTGGATTTCATCCATGGATCCCATGGATAAGAAATCTGAAAGCATGTTAAAAAAATCCTGGGAAACAAATACAGCAATGTTACGTCCTAGCATTGACTCTACCTGTACAGCCAGAACCCTCTCGGTCTGGCTATATCAGTTAGAGGAACACATTGCAGCAGGTACCCCTAGAGAAGAAATTTTGGCGTCCCTTCCCATGCTTAAAAGAGCATCTAACTTTTTAGCAGATGCCTCGGCTGACCTCGTCAGACTCTCAGCCAGATCTGCCGCACTCTCCAATGCGGCTAGTAGGACAGTCTGGCTTCGCTCATGGTCGGGAGACGCAGGCTCTAAGAGTCGCCTGTGTTCTATCCCCTGTGAGGGAGACAGACTGTTTGGTTCTAGAAAATAAATACTACCATCAAAGGCGGTCCTTTCAGAATCAAAGAAAGACCAGAATAGACCCTAAAAAGAAAGAGGGCTCCACGAAACGGCAACCTTCCAAAGGTAGGGGTAGGGGTTTCCTACTTAACCCCGAGAGTACTTATCGCTCCACCCAATGACGCCAGAAGTCCTGTAGGGGTCAGATTGAGGGCTTTTTTTTCCAGCCTGGGAAAACATCTATACCTCCCAGTGGGTTTTAAATACTCTAAAGGAGGGTCTAAAACTCGAATTTACCTCCCTTCCCCCAGATCGATTTACAATAAACAAGAGACTCTCCATAAAGGGAAAACATCTTTGTCTAGAGTCAGAAGTATCTTCCCTAATAGAAAAGAAAGTACTCCTTCCTGTTCCAAAAGATCAATACGGGAAGAGGTTCTATTCTCCGGTCTTCCTAGTGCCAAAGCCAAATGGGTCCTTCCGACTGATAATAAACTTTAAATCCCTAAACAGATCAATCGTTTACAAAAAGTTCAAAAAGGAAACCATAAAATCAACAATAAACCTCCTTCCTCAAGACTGGTGGCTACAATAGATTTACAAGATGCTTACTATCATGTCCCAATATATCCACCCCATCAAAAATATCTAAGAATCGCAGTCTTTATAGGAGACAAATTGCGCCACTTCCGATTTCAAGGTGCTTCCTTTCTGGCTTGCCTCAGCTCCAAGAGTATTTTCCAAAGTCCTGTCCGACGTTATAAAATACCTACATCTCCAAAAGATATTAATAATACCTTACCTGGACGATTTTTTGGTAGCAGCAAGCTCCAAAGAGATGTTCCCGGGTCCAAGCCTGCTTTACCACTCTAGGGTAGATCATAAACTTCAAGAAGTCGGATCTGTCCCCAGAAAGAAGAAAAGTCTTTCTCAGGGTTCTTCTGGACTCTCATCTTCTGATGTCCTTTTTACCGGCAGACAAGAAGGCGAAAATAATGCTGGAAGTGTACAGATTCTGCTCCCAAAGGACGGCCACCCTCAGGAACATAATGACGATCCTGGGCCTTCTCACCTCCACGATTCCATCTGTCAGATGGGCTCAGAGCCATACTCGGGTAATCCAGTCTTTTCTCCTTTCTTCATGGAACGGAACGATCTCTGCCCTGGAGAAAAAGGTTTACCTCCCGAGTGAGGTAAAAACATATTTAAGATGGTGGCAAGTACAGAAACGCCTAGTCCCGGGGGTCTATTGGAGACAGAAGGACGTGATGCTAATTACCACAGACGCCAGTGGTTCAGGATGGGGAGGCAATGCAAACGGAGGGTACATACAGGGCGAATGGGGCCCAGACATGATAGATGCCTCATCAAATGTAAAAAAGCTCATGGCCATCTCAAGGTCGTTACTTCTCTTCACACGCTCTCTTGCTCAAAGCACGTGAAAGTATTGTCCGACAATACTACAGCGGTCGCCTACCTCAACAGGCAAGGGGGGACAAAAAGTCGCTCTTTAGCAGCCGTAGCTCGGGACATTTTTTTTCTGGGCAGAAAGAAACCTATCATCCCTTTCGGCAGTTCATGTGCCGGACAACAGTCAAAGAAGGAGAATGGTTTTTAGATCCCCAACTATTCATTTCTGCGAAAAATGGGGCTGTCCGGAAATAGACTTATTCGCCACAAGGGTAAACGAGCAAACCAAAAAATTCTTCTCCCTCTCCGGGCAGAGTTGCCGCTTTGGTTAGATGCCCTAGCCCAACCTTGGCCGAGCACACTATTGTATGCTATCCCCCTTCCTTCAGCCTAATACCGTCAACGCTGATGAAGATAGAGGAAGAGCGAGCTTGTGTGATCCTCATCGCACCTTACTGGCCAAGGAGGGCTTGGTTTCCTCTACTGCTGAAACTGTCTGAGGGGATTTACTGGACATTTCCACAGAACACTGACCTTCTTCATCAGGGTCCCATGAGGCATCCAAACTTAAAACAACTGAACCTGACGACCTGGAAATTGGACGGTCAGCGCTAAAAGAGAAAGGTCTGTCAGATGAGGTGGTTGCTACTCTCATGCTGAGCCGCAAACCAATTACCTCGAAAATATACCTAAGGACCTGGAAAGCCTTCCTGACCTTTTCAAAAAATTCTCTTTATCCTGACATCCCTCAAATTTTGGAGTTCCTGCAAGCAGGTCTAAACAAAGGTCTTTGTCCTATTACTCTAAAGGTTCAGATATCTGCCCTCAGCGCCTTTCTGGATTTTAGACTAACCGATTCCCCTCTTATTAAACGCTTTATCAAGGGGGCTACCAGAAAGATTCCGACTGTTCGTTCCATGGTTCCACCTTGGGATCTGACTCTAGTCCTCTCTGTGTTAATGGAGCCTCCATTTGAATCGGTGGATGAAATCTCTCTAAAACAATTAACTTAGAAGACAGTATTCTTAGTGGCAATAACCACCGCCAGAAGAATTGGGGAGATACAAGCCTTCTCCTGTAAGACACCCTATTTGTCTATACTAGACGATCGTATAATTCTAAGGCACTGTCCCTCATTTCTTCCTAAAGTGATCTCCCACTTCCATTGTGGTCAAGAAGTCTCGCTGCCATCCTTTTGCCCACATCCTTCCTCTGAAAAAGAGAAGAAATTTCATAACCTGGATGTAAGAAGATCTGTCTTAGCCTATCTAAAAGCCACGGAGGCTTTTAGACGATCGGACCAACTTTTTCTTCAAAACCAGGGTGCCAATAAAGGAAAAGCCGCCAGCAAGTCTTCCTTAGCCAGATGGATTCGGGATATCGTCTTCACTGCTTACATCAAGAAAGGCCTTTTACCTCGTGTAGGAATAAGAGCCCACTCCACTAGGGCAGTTTCATCCTCCTGGGCAGAATCCGCCTCGGTCTCTTTAGATCAGATTTGTAAAGCGGACACCTGGGCGAGTCCCATGACTTTCTACAATCACTATAAACTAGATGTGCAAAAGAACCTGGACTTATCCTTTGGGCGTAGAGTTCTTGCCGCTGTTGTCCCGCCCTAGTAGATTACTCTGCTATTCCTTCTGTCAGTGGCGTTGTGGAGGTGCCGGGGAAAAGTGTAAATTACTCTTACCGGTAATTGGATTTTCCATTAACCTCCTCAACGGCACTGCATTTTCCCTCCTAATTTAAATGCAAGTATTATGTTTATGTTGTCAAATGATGTAATTTTGATATTTAATACCATTTTCTTTTGCATCTTCTTCGAGTACTCTCTTACTGACTGGTGAGGTAAGGGGGAGGAGACCTTTTTGAATAGTTGCTCCTGCGTTGTTTCCTGTCCTGGGGGCGGGGACACCCTCCTGTCAGTGCCGTTGTGGAGGTTACTGGAAAATCCAATTACCGGTAAGAGTAATGTACACTTTTCTTTTTGCATCACTTCCGAGTACTCTCTTAGTGACTGGATAGGTAAGGGGGAGGAGACCTTTTAAATTATGTGCTCCTGCCTTGCTTCCTGTCCTGGGATATCCTCCTGTCAGTGCCGTTGTGGAGGTTATTGGAAAAACCAATTACCAGTAAGAGTCATTTCTACTTTTCTATGGGGACAACCGACTGCTGCTTGTCCCAAACAGCGGAGATGATTGCTGCATAAAAATGCAGCCATCATTTCCGCTTACTATCAGACAGTTATTTGGTTTATTCGCGATAATTGCCTGAAACATTGATATGTGTAAAAGGACCTTAAAAGGGGTATTCCGTGTTTTGGTTTTTATGTAATTGTTTATATAAAAAAAATTAAATATACGGTTGTATTAAAAAATTTGCTTACATACCTTTCTTGTAGCAGGTTTTTGACACCTATCTGTACATTACTATAAAATGGTATACCCCATGAATCGGTCAGTCTTGTGTAATACATATTTTGCCTATCTGAAACATGGCATCAGTCTTGTGACACCCCACTGACATTCAAGTAATAGTGTTACATGGCATATATACTACTCCCAAAAAGTTAGGGATATTTGGTTTGTGGGTAAAATTTCAGGATGAACCTAAAATGCACTCTACCCTTTACAGGTAAACTTAATGTGACCTTCTCTATACTTTTGAATGCACATGTCCAGCTGTTCAGTGTTTCAGTACTTTTTGCACAACTTGCTGTTCTAACAAGAAGCTGAACGGCAAAATTCACAACAGGTGTTTGATCCATGAATCACCCATTACATTTCCTGGTTTAATTAGAATTGGTATTTAAACAGTCCTCCTCATCATGCTGTTCACATTTTGACATCATGAGACCAAGACAACACCTAACAATTGATCAACAGTACCTCGCCATTGCGAAGCTTTAAGCAGAATGTTCTGACAACCTGTAAGGGTTCCTGACCACACCAACAGGCACAGGTGTCAACATCTTGCATGGGCCACGGAGCATCTACACTGGACGAGGGACTAGTGGGCCTCAGATCTGTTCACTGATTGAAAGTCGATTCACGCTGAGCAGAAATGATAGCCGCCAACGATGTTGAAGTCAAGGATACATTACATACATGTACTGCACTATGGACAGTGATTTAAGTCCAAGTGCCGTACATCTATGGCTCACAGGCCTCTGCTGAAACGCTGCAACGGCGTGGTTCTGATGGCTGCTATGGTAGCCCAATGCCTTACACAGGCCACAAGAGTATGTATTGTACTGCATTGAAACACAGATCAGACCCTAAAAAAAAAAATAGGAGCCATAACAGCCATTTTTTGTCACCTTTCCTCACAAGAAGTTCAATTTCGAGCAATCAAAAAGTTTGTATGTACCCCAAAAGGGTACCAATGAAAAACGTCACTTCACCCCACAAAAAATGAGCGGCTGGCTCTATAAAAATATCACATGATCTACCCTGTCAGGTGTATGCCATAAAAAAAAAAGATAAAAATGGTGCCAGATCAGCCATTTTTTAATCATATTGAATATTAAGCAATCAAAAAATGTAATATCAAAGGATCAAAAAGTCGCATGTACCCCAAAATGGTACCAATGAAAATGTCGCCTCATCCCGCAAAAAACAAGCCCCCACACAAGTCAATCAGCAGATAATTTTTTTTTAAAGAAGACCTTTCATGGGTCCAAACATTATAAACTTAGTATCAGAATACGTAGGGCATAGTGCAGGAAACTAAGACAATCGGTCAAAAAATAAAAAAGCTTTGACTGTGGCTCTTTTTTGTGTTTCAAAAATGCTATTATTGTGTAAAATGTAAATAAATAAGAAAAAGTATACATATTGGGTATCGCCACGTCTGTAACGATCTGCACTATAAAAATGTCACATGACCTAACCCCTCAGACGAACACTGTAAAAATAAATATATAAAAACTGTGCTAAAACAACCAATTTTTTGGTCACCTTTTCCCATAGTGTTATAATGATCAAAAAATCATATGTACCCAAAAATGGTACCAATAAAAACGTCAACTCTTCCTGCAAAAAAACGAGCTCCTGCACAAGACGATCGGCAGAAAAATAACAAAAAATATGGCGTTCAGAAAATGGAGACACAAAAACATAATTGTTTTTCAAAAATGCTTTATTATGTAAAACTGAAACAAAGTAGACATATTTGATATCATTACGTGGGCTTCAAATGGGACATGGCATCTAAAAACCAGTTAAGCAAAATCTGCCTTCCAAAAACCATATGGCGCTCCTTTTCTTCTGTGCCCTGCCGTGTGCCCTTATATCAATTTACGACCACATGTGGGGTGTTTCCGTAAACCGCAGAAACAGGGTAATAAATATTGAGCTTTGTTTGACTGTTAACCCTTGATGTGTTAAAGAAAAAAATGGATTAAAATGGAAAATCTGCCAAAAAAGTAAAATATAAAAATTTGATCTCCATTTTCCTTCAATTCTTGTGGAACACCTAAAGGGTTAACAAAGTTAGTAAAATCAGTTTTGAGTAACTTGAGGGGTGTAGTTTATACAATGGGGTCATTTATGGGGGTAAACACTATGTAAGCCCCAAAGTGACTTCAGACCTGAACTGATCCTTAAAAAGTGGGTTTTGACAATTTTCTAAAAAAATTCTAAGCTGCCCAACGCCCTAAAAAAATAAAATAAAATAACATTTACAAAATGATTCCAACATAAAGTAGACATATGGGGAATGTTAAGTAATCAATATTTTATGAGGTATCACTCTCTGTTTTTAAAGTAGAGAAATTGAAATTTTGAAAATTGCGCATTTTGAAAATTTATGGGTAAATTTGGGATTTTTTTTCATAAATAAAGGTGCAATATATTGACTCAAATTTATGACTATCATGAAGTACCATGTGTCACGAGAAAACTGTCTCTGAATGGCTTGGATAAGTAAAAGCGTTCCAAAGCTATTACCACAAAGATTTGCAAAATTAGGCCTGGTCAGGAAGGGGGCAAATGGCCCAGTTGTGAAGTGGTTAAAAATGGCCTTAAGAAAATGGTGATGCAAAAAAGAATTTTTTTTCTTAAGTGCTTTGTGTAAAAGTGGCAAAACATAAAAAAAACTATATTAAATTGGTATCACTTACCAGCAGAATTAAGATAACATGTCATTTTTCCCGCACGGTGTATACCGCAATAATAAAACCCAAAAAGTAATGGCCGACAGAATTGCTGACTTTTTTCTTTATTTTGCTTCCCAGCAAAATAAAATAAATAGTAATCAAAAAGTCATATGTACTCCGAAAATAGAACCAATAATGATGGCAACTCATCCTGCAAAAAAATAAGCCCTCACACAGCTCCATTGGGAGAATAATAAATGTATGGTTGTCAGAAAATGGCTGTACTGGTAACTTAGACACTGGTCAATAGCAACATGGCACCCATAAACCAATCCATCAAAACCTGTGCTGCAAAAAGCAACAGCAGTTTTCATCCACATTTATGGCATTTCCGTACCCAGCATTTCCGTACCCATTTCCTCACAATGTAAAGGGTGTGATGTCTCAGATGTCACATCCGCAAAAAAAAAAAATGTAAATGACTGCATTTCGTTTCCATATGTCCACATGGCTGTTCTACAAAAAAGATAGAACGTGTCCTCTTCTTGTCTGTTTTGTGGACAAGGATAGGCAGTTACAATGGATACGCAAAAAAAATGCATGCAGTACAGATGTCACATAGAAGTCATCCGTATATTTTGCAGATCCGTGTTTTGTAGATCGCGTGCATGAGCCCTAATAAATACCTTGATGGGCGGAGTTTTCAAAATAGGGTACACTTCTTGTGGGTTCCATTAATTATTTTACCCCATAGCCACTACAGTTTTCTGAACAAGATGTGCAAATCACCATATGCGGCCTCAAATGCACGTGATGCGCTTTTACTCCTGAGCCCTGGTATATGTCCAGACAAAAGATTAGAGACACATTTATGGAGTTTATAAAAGCATAATAATAAAAGGACTTGCTTTTCGCATTGGCACATGCTGGGTACAACATATTTGGCACTGAAATGGCATATCTGTGTAAAAATTTCAATTTTCATTGTCACCATCTGCTGTGAAGTAAAGGGAATGTGTCATCGGAAAATGACCTATTGTATAAATCACAATTTTATGTTTAACATATTTTTAAAGAATTTTTGGTGGTTATTTAAAATTTTCCATGTCATCTATATTTAAACAGAAACCATAAAATCCTTAAGACTGACCACTAAGCCTAATAATAGGCACCATTTCTTGGTCTGTTCAGATCACTTTACTTTAGTTATATAATATTTTAAGGGCCCTAATATACAGGCAGATATAAGGGCTATTACATGCAGCAATCTCCTCCTCCATATAGGGACGAGCGATTGCTAATGCATCGCCCGTCCCTATACTTTCTCATTGTTTGCCAGCAGCAGAGTGTCTATTACAAAGTGGGATCTGCCGCCGGCAAACCAGGACTTTTTAACATGTTAAAAGATTCCGATTACCTGATGAATGAGGGTTACACTGCCAGATGATCACTAAGGCCCCTTTCACACGGGCGAGTATTCCGCGCGGATGCGATGCGTGAGTTGAATGCATTGCACCCGCACCCATTCATTTCTATGGGGCTGTTCACATGAGCGGTGATTTTCACGCATCACTTGTGCGTTGCGTGAAAATCGCAGCAAGCTCTATTTTGTGCGTTTTTCACGCAACGCAGGCCTCATAGAAGTGAATGGGATTGCGTGAAAATCGCAAGCAAGTGCGGATGCGGTGCGATTTTCACGCACGGTTGCTAGGAGACTATCAGGATGGAGACCCGATCATTATTATTTTCCCTTATAACATGATTATAAGGGAAAATAATAGCATTCTGAATACAGAATGCTAAGTAAAATAGCGCTGGAGGGGTTAAAAAAAAAAAAAAAAAATGTAACTCCCCTTAATCCACTTGCTCGCGCTGCCCGGCATCTCCTTCTGTCGTCTTTGCTGAACAGGACCAGTGGTGACGTCACTCCGGTCATCACATGATCTTTTACCATGGTGATGGATCAGGAGATGCCGGGCTGCGCGATGAAGTGGACTAAGGGGAGTTAATATATTTTTATTTTTATTTTTTTTAACCCCTCCAGCGCTATTTTACTATGCATTCTGTATTCAGAATGCTATTATTTTCCCTTATAACCATGTTATAAGGGAAAATAATACAATTTACAGAACACCGATCCCAAGCCCGAACTTCTGTGAAGAAGTTCGGGTTTGGGTACCAAACATGAGCGATTTTTCTCACGCGAGTGCAAAACGCATTACAATGTTTTGCACTCGCGCGGAAAAATTGCGCGTTTTCCCGCAACGGCCGTGTGATAGAGGCCTAAGAGCGTTCATACGAACTCTTGTTAGCGATTATCTTAACAATAATTTGTCAGTGTAACAGGACCTTAAACCTGCCTGTAATAAGGAGATATCACCTCTATGTACATATAAGACTGGATCCACCATTCACAGTAGGTGATTGTCAAAGCTTATCTATTCTTTATTTGTACAATGACTTCTGAATAGAGCATGCCTAGAAAACTTTCTCATAGAAGTTAATGAGGTCCCCTGCCAATCTATGGACCATGGGGCTACCTTAAAGCAATTTTTTGATGCTTTGTAAATGCTGTTAAGAACAGCTCAGGCAAGATGGCCGCCCCCATAATCATGTTCAGTAAAAAGAATTAAAAATACCGTATTTATCGGCGTATAACACGCACTTTTTCCCCCTGAAAATAGGGGGCAAATGATGTATGCGTGTTATACGCCGATATTCATTGCGGCCCGGCAAAGATGCAGCATCGCAGACTGCGCTGTATGAGCCGGGAGAGAGGAGGGGCTGGAGTCCGTAACTAGGGGCGGGGCCCGGTGCAGTCACTGTACTCTTACACCGGGCCCCGCCGCTCACCAAAGTATTTATAAACGTGAATCCTTATCCTGTTATTAAGCTGCCCTCTCCCATGTTCCCATGTATCCCCATAGCACTTACTTAAGCTTCAATAGCAGGCAGAGCAGACGGCAGCCGTAACGTCACTCACTGACGTCGAGCGCCTGCTCCGCCCCCTTTATGAATGAAGCAGGCGGAGCAGACGCGCAACATCAGTGAGTGACGTTACTGGTGCCGTCCGCCCTGCCTGCTATGGAAGCGTGTGAATCGTAAGTGCTGTGGGGATACAGGGGAACATGGGAGAGGGCAGCGTTAGTTCAACTTAATAACAGGATAAGGATTCACGTTTATAAATACTTTGGTGAGCGGCGGGGCCCGGTGTATTGGGGGACACTGTTATGAGGGGGATCTGTGGATGACATATAGCAGTGTCATCCACAGATCCTCCCCATAACAGTTCCATCCACAGATCCCCCCCACCCCATAGCAGTACCATCCACAGATCTCCCACCCCATAGCAGTACCATCCACAGATATCCCACCCCATAACAATGCCATCCACAGATCTCCTACCCCATAACAATGCCATCCACAGATCTCCCACCCCATAACAATGCCATCCACAGATCCCCCATAACAGCACCATCCACAGATCCCCCACCCCATAACAGTGCCATCCACAGATCAACAGTTGCTTTTACTGTCCTTTTACATTATTTACCTTATAAGTGGTAATAATATTAATAAAAAAAAGTTCTGAGCTACCCTTATTTTGCTTCAAAGTTCTTTATTTGAAATTTAATTTTTTTTCCTGAAATTTCCCTTTAAATGAAGGTGCGTGTTATATGCCGATAAATACGGTATATGAAATCAGAAAATAAAATCATATTAGATAAAAAGGATGTCTCACTATCTGGTTTTAACTGGCAGATACTATTTTTTTCGTGACACATTTCCTTTTGATTTTTGCAAAGCACTTGTGGGGTCAAAATGCTCACTACACACATTGATAAATTCTGTGAGGCGTTTGGTTTCTAAAATGGGGTCTCTTCTTGGGGGTATTTTATTTATTTATTATTTATTTATTTTTTCTTCACCTCAGAGCCTCTGCAGTTGTCGGCCAGTGCTGTATAAATCTTTAAACTAGGCCTCAAATGCACATGGTGCTTTCTCTCGCTTCTGTACCCTTTTGTGTACCCACAGCAGTTTATGACCACATATGGGTTGTTGTCCTATTCAGTAGAAAATTGATCACAAATTGTGGAGTGCATTTCATCCAGTTACCCCTTGTAAAAATGAAAACGTTGGGGCTAAAGTGACATTTTCTTGTAAAATATGTCATGTTTCATTTGCAGGGCATGTATGAAATGTCTGTTGGGCTAAAGTGCTCACTACACCTCTTTACACTCCCCACTTTTAATTTCCAAAATTAGATAACTTTTTGTGAGTTTCTCCTGTAGGGGTACCTCAGTGTCTTCAAATGCAGCATGGCACCTAAAATTTATTCAAGTGAAATCTGGCTTCTAAAGTCCATATGGCACTTCTTCACTTGTCCTGTCATGTGCCCATGCATTAGTTTACAAGGACATATGGGGTGTCGGTGTATTTAGGAGAAAATGGGTAACAAATCTTGTGTAGCATTTTTTCTTATTATCCATTGTGAAAGTGAAAAATATTGGCCTTAAAGGGGTATTCCCATCTTGCTACTTCATCCTCAATTGCTGCCAGCTAGCTGTTCACTTCCTTGTTTTCTGCTGCTAATGCTGGGGGGCTTAGGCAGTTTGAGTGAAAGCCGGCCACACCTTCTTATGACATCACACTGAGAACTCAGTCCTTGCGTGCTAGTTCATCTGAAGAGTATGACTCATCAGTCTGGCAGCCTGCAGTGTCTGTGAGGCCCCTCCCCCTGTTGGGGAATCATCAGAGAGCCATGTGAAGTGAACTCAGTGTACAGTAACATGTGGCTGTTCTGCACAGTTTTACACACAAAATCTCAGTCTGATCTTTTACAAACCCATTCTGTGCATCAAAAACTATAATTCCATATTATACATTAGCTCAAAAGCTTGACCAACCCACACCCACCAGCACTGATGCAGATTGGTTTCCATTACAGCTGTACTCCAGTTGTGTATAAACCTTACACTATGTATCTTTATAGATGCATATACAGCTCTGCTACATGTGGCTACTCCAGTCCCCTAACATCACTTTGGCTGAATGGCTTCCTATACAGCCCTGCTACAGCTTTATTCTACTCCCCCACTAGCACTGTCTGAAAAGCTTCATATACAGCTGTGGCGAAACCAACCTCGCCACTGGGTTTTGGAGAGGCCTGGTTATCAGCCTCTTGCCTCAGGATTATGGCCCATAATAACTTTAAAGGAGCAGACAGACACAGCTTAAATCTGTCTTTGCAATTGTATTTTGTTATGTGAGGGTACCCAGATAGCTAATTGTATTGTATTCGTGTATTCTGAGTGCCATTCACCTAATGATATGCACTCAGACTTGAGCTATCTGGGAATATGTTAAATGTCTGTGGGGGTGTGACATTGTGTGTTTGGGTGGTGATTTCTGTCCGGTTGTCCCCACATGTGTATTGGCGGTTCCCTTTGCCTTGAGAGAAAATTGCATCGGGTGTCTCCAGGGCAGAGAGGAGGAAACCATGATGCATTGTGGGGATGTGTTGTGTCTGTGTATCCTGAGTTGCTGCATATCTGTCCTGTGTCGCAATCTTACTTCTGGTCCACTAGGGGAGTGTCCACCAGATGGGGACCTGCATAAATACGGGCGGGTAGCCCTCAATAAAGGAGTTCCTGTTTTATACCTTCATGAAGTCTTGGCTCATGTTTGGGGGATGGAATAACTACACTCTTGGGGATTGCTATATCACAATACTCCCCTGAGTATAAGCTTTTGTAAGAGCTTGCTCCTGGTTCCTGTCTCTGGATTTAGGAGAGGTTCACCCACTGGAGCCTGGAGCCTTGTCGTAGGTCCAGGGTGGGTAGGAGACGGCGAGACCTCCACCAAGCTTCGGCGATTCGTGGGGTCTGCAGTGCTGACGGTGTCAAGTGAAGTGCTTGGAGTCCTCTGGAAACACTAGGAGCAACTATCGACGGAGGTACCCGGTCGGGGTGCTAGGCGTTCAGTTACAACAGCTCTGCTACATCTGTCTGTTTATCTCTTCAACCAGCACTGTGTCAGAAGAGCCGCATATTCAGCTCTGCTACATCTGTTTCTCTCTTCCACCAGCATTGATGCTGACCCGCCAAATATACAGCACTGCTTCATCTGTCTATTCCCTTCCCCATTAGAACTGTCTGAACAGCAGCGTATTCAGCTGTGCTACATCAGTTTCTCTCTTCCACCAGCATTGATGCTGACCTGCCAAATATACAGCTCTAATACATCTGTCTATTCCCTTCCCCATTTGAACTGTCTGAACAGCAGCGTATTCAGCTCTGCTACATCAGTTTCTCTCTTCCACCAGCATTGATGCTGACCCGCCACATATACAGCTCTGCTACATTAGTTTCTCTCTTCCACCAGCATCGATGCTGACCCACCACATGTCCAGCACTGCTACATCTGTCTATTCCCTTCCCCACTAGAACTATGGCTGAACCGCAGCATATTCAGCTTTGCTACATCCATCAGCCCCCCAGTGCCTCCATCCGCCCCCCCCCCCAGTGCCTCCATCAGCCCCCCCAAGTGCCTCCATCAGCCCCCCCCAAGTGCCTCCATCAGCCCCCCCAAGTGCCTCCATCAGCCCCCCCCAAGTGCCTCCATCAGCCCCCCCAAGTGCCTCCATCAGCCCCCCCCAAGTGCCTCCATCAGCCCCCCCAAGTGCCTCCATCAGCCCCCCCCAGTGCCTCCATCAGCCCCCCCCAAGTGCCTCCATCAGCCCCCCCAAGTGCCTCCATCAGCCCCCCCAAGTGCCTCCATCAGCCCCGCAAGTGCCTCCATCAGCCCCCAATCGTTGGTGGTACCCGTAGAAATAATACTTACCCACCGCTTATGTCCTCTGACGCTGTCCGCACTGTCTCTTCCCTGCACAAACCGTTAGGGCGGCCGCGCATGCGCAAAACTATTAGCCGCGGCTCAAAAGAATATGGATCCGCCTGCGCGGGATTTCTGAGGCCAAGAGAGGAGGAAGCAAGAACGGTGCAGTGAATAAATTAAATGACGTAGTGGAGGGGACGGCACCGTTCGGCAAGGATGTAGGAGTACATTTATTTCTTAGGAGGCGTGCTGGACTTGGAAGAAAGGGGGGCGTTACTGGGCACTAGAGGAGAGTAATAACGCCCCTCTGGGCACCTTGAGACTTAATTTGCATATCAGAAAAATCTCTTTCATCTGAATGAAAAGTTGAATAAAAGAAAGAGGACACATGCAGGAATGAAGGTACTTTATTGCACATTGCTATGTTAGCAGTATTATAGGCTCAAAATAAGTGACAGATTCCCTTTAAGGTGAGAAGTGGCTTGCTACTGAAGCTAGATAAACCAAAAAGGAGAAAAAACTGGAACTGCAAATAGCATTTGCTTTTGGGCGCTGCTCGGCTGAATATTGCTACTGAAGCTGTTAAATATGGTTCACCTGTAAAACACCTGTAAAATAAAAAAAAATGCTACTGCAGCTAAATCCACAACAAAAAATACATGCTGTTTTTAATCACATTTTTTTCTTAACAAAACACAAAAATAAAATCCTAAAAGAAACCAAAGGTTGGTATATAGATGTTATTTTGGAACACAGGCTACATCTTTGATGACAGACAGATTAATGTTTCAAATGTCCTAAGAAAGGGTATCATCATTTAAAGGGGTTGTTCAGTTTCAGTAGAAAACCTGACAATGGTGGTGAAAAGCCTGCAATATAGAATTGAGAAGTACCTACCTTGCAGATTCATTTCTACTCCTCCAGTTGTTCTAGCTGGGCTTCTTTACCCAGATGCAGCGGTGATGTCATGTAAGTCCATGAAAACTAGAGCAACAGCGCTGGATCCACAAGTTACCAACTGCTAAACACCAAAAAATAAATACCATAAATATCTCGCGTGGAGTTATTCGTATATCACCTATAACGCTCAAAAAGCTACCACACAAGTAATTATAATCAATTAATCCTTTATTAGACATCCGTTTACAATACATTAGTAAAAAATATTATAAAAAGCAGCAGCCATGGGAACACAGAAGTGTTACAGAAAAATTAAAAACAGAGTGAGCTCCAGACCATGAGGGACTAGTATACCCACAGTTTAAGCAACATCAGATAAGTGGGCCTCATATAGCAAAGTGCACACAGGATATCAATTACAATGCACCGCAAGCACTATCCGTGCACAGCGGTGTGAGCCTTCGTGCACCCCTACAAAATGAGGGTGCTGAGGGGAAAGAGGTACATAAAGTCACATATCTTACTCACCCAGTCTGGAGCAGCCGCCCGACAATCGTTTCGCTTCACGCTTCCTCTAGGGGCATAGTCCACTCACCAACAGTCCACTCCTATATACTCCTTTAGTTTAACCTCAGGCAATGACTGCGCTTCTACACAGCCGTTCGCAATCACACAATCAATCACCCAGGTACCTTTTCGGAGAGGGGGGAGTGAGTATTTTGGAGTCTGATCACATATCATTCACATAGCTGCCACGTCATCCGCTTCTTGACCCGCCCACCGGAACAGCAGAGCCACATGACACAAAACCAGAGTCATGCGGCGCAGCAGGCCGCGTCAGACAACAACGCGGCCCGTCCCATGGCAACCGGCTCACGAGGCGGGTCACGTGATCAACATGCCACCGCTAGGTGACGTATATGCTGTTCCTCCCACAAACACCACTCCAATCGCTCAAACCAGGAGTACACGGCATGTAGCCCCATCGACACCACGTAGTTAGACTTATCAAAATAACAAATCGGAATCTTAATTAAGCAGACCGTTGTCAACCACTGATCTATATACAGTTGCAAGAAAAAGTATGTGAACCCTTTGGAATGAAATGGATTTCTGCACAAATTGGTCATTAAAATGTGATCTGATCTTCATCTAAGTGACAACAATAGACAATCACAGTCTGCTTAAACTAATAACACACAAATAATCAAATGTTACCATGTTTTTATTGAACACATCATGTAAACATTCACAGTGCAGGTGGAAAAAGTATGTGAACCCTTGGATTTAATAACTGGTTGAACCTCCTTTGGCAGCAATAACTTCAACCAAACGTTTCCTGTAGTTGCATATCAGACGTGCACAACGGTCAGGAGTAATTCTTAACCATTCTTCTTTACAGAACTGTTTCAGTTCAGCAATATTCTTGGGATGTCTGGTGTGAATCACTTTCTTGAGGTCATGCCACAGCATCTCAATCGGGTTGAGGTCAGGACTCTGACTGGGCCACTCCAGAAGGCGTATTTTCTTCTGTTTAAGCCATTCTGTTGTTGTTTTACTTCTATGCTTTGGGTCGTTGTCCTGTTGCAACACCCATCTTCTGTTGAGCTTCAGCTGGTGGACAGATGGCCTTAAGTTCTCCTGCAAAATGTCTTGATAAACTTGGGAATTTATTTTTCCTTCGATGATGGCAATCCGTCCAGGCCCTGACGCAGCAAAGCAGCCCCAAACCATGATGCCCCCACCACCATACTTCACAGTTGGGATGAGGTTTTGATGTTGGTGTGCTGTGCCTCTTTTTCTCCACACATAGTGTTGTGTGTTTCTTCCAAACAACTCAACTTTGGTTTCATCTGTCCACAGAATATTTTGCCAGTACTGCTGTGGAACATCCAGGTGCTCTTGTGCAAACTGTAAACGTGCAGCAATGGTTTTTTTGGACAGCAGTGGCTTCCTCTGTGGTATCCTCCCATGAAATCCATTCTTGTTTAGTGTTTTACGTATCGTAGATTCACTAACAGGGATGTTGGCATATGCTAGAGACTTTTGTAAGTCTTTAGCTGACACTCTAGGATTCTTCTTCACCTCATTGAGCAGTCTGCACTGTGCTCTTGTAGTCATCTTTACAGGACGGCCACTCATAGGGAGAGTAGCAGCAGTGCTGAACTTTCTCCATCTATAGACAATCTGTCTTACCGTGGACTGATGAACAGCAAGGCTTTTGGAGATACTTTTATAACCCTTTCCAGCTTTATGCAAGTCAACAATTCTTAATCGTAGGTCTTCTGAGAGCTCTTTTGTGCGAGGCATCATTCACATCAGGCAATGCTTCTTGTGAAAAGCAAACCCAGAACTGGTGTGTGTTTTTTATAGGGCAGGGCAGCTGTAACCAACACCTCCAATATCATCTAATTGATTGGACTCCAGTTGGCTGACACCTCACTCCAATTAGCTCTTGGAGATGTCATTAGTCTATGGGTTCACATACTTTTTCCACCTGCACTGTGAATGTTTACATGGTGTGTTCAATAAAAACATGGTAACATTTAATTTTTTGTGTGTTATTAGTTTAAGCAGACTGTGATTGTCTATTGTTGTGACTTAGATGAAGATCAGATCACATTTTATGACCAATTTGTGCAGAAATCCATATAATTCCAAAGGGTTCACATACTTTTTCTTGCAACTGTATATACAATCAGGGACACCATGATTGAAAAGACATGAAATACATCAATACAGTACAATTATACAAAGTGCAATTTATAAAGAATACATGATTACAGTCCAAATTTAAAAATATAATTCTAAAAAAATATGTTGTGTGATATATATTAAATATAACATATAATAAATACCAGTTAATACTAGTTATTCTCTACTAAAGCCTATGCCATGTTGTGCACTACCTTTAAGATACCCAGTGTGGGCAGTGGACAAATCTCCCACTGACATGGTGTGTATATATGAGACCAACATGCCCTATGCATCTAACAGATAATGCATCATGACATATATTAGTCACAGTTCATCCTAATGCATAATAAGATCAATGTGTAACGCCTCATTTATTTAATCCCACTTCACATCAAATATTATATAAAAACCATACATCTAGAGACGATATGTTATATACTCTGATATCATCATTCTCCCAGGTGCAAGTGCATGTGAAGACAGAAGAGGAAAAAGGAGAGAAAAGAAGGAGGAGAGGTGGTGAAGTGCAATGTGCAGAGTGCTCAGTGAACAGAGTGCAACGAATGATGGTATCAGGGTTCGAATTCACCCTTCTCGATTCCTTAGTTAAGTCTTGTACATGTCATATACCTTAGTGCCGCAACCTACATTCCCTAAACCCACAGGTTATTCCTATACCATATATCAGCGGCATAATTATTCATATACATCTATGATCCCACTTTCCAATAAATAAAAGGTGACAGAGCAACATCAAACACCCCCCACTCCCCTGCCAACTTCCGGTATTGTGTGTGCGTGATGACGTCATCCAATCGCATCATCCCATCGGCTGATTGATCCATATTTTGAGGTAGATAGTACTATATCAGTCAAAATAAACTAGAAGCAAGGAGAGAAATATGGCAATCAGTGATTATATGATTCAAACCACCACGTAGCTAAGAAAGAAAGAAAAACTACAAAGCGGGCAACGGTTAAAAGACACCTTATTTTATCAAAAGACAACAGTTAAAAGAACCCATCCTACCTGGTGGTTCCACAATGATCCTGGTCGTTCGAAGTAAAATGGGCAACAATCTACAGTATAAGAATGGAACATAGCTGTTATAATCATTTAACCCTAATGGGGCCATAGTTTTCAGAGTGTATAGCCAGCGTGTCTCTCGTTGGGCCAGTAGTTTCTTCCAGTTACCGCCTCTTTGGGAGATCATTACATGATCAATCCCTCTGAAGCGTAGAGCTGATCCGTCACAGGCATGCTCTGCCTTGAAATGCCTTGGTATTTTCGTGAGCAGTTGTACATCAGTCACCTCCTTGGCGGCTTCAATTGACAGGACATGCTCGCGGATCAGTTTTTTAAACTGGCGAGAGGTCATCCCCACATATATTTTCTTGCAGGGACAAATGGCCCAGTAGATCACCCCTATCATTGCACAGTCAATGGGGTATGTAATTTTGTATTCTTTCTGGTGTGTGGCATCCCACAAGATCTCACTTCTATCCATATTCGCACAAGCCACGCATCTCCCACATTGTTTGTTACCCCACCGCGGGCCTCTTGATCCAAACGGGTTTGGATAGCGTACTACATAGTGGCCCTTTACTAAATGATCTTTTAGATTTTTTCCCCTCCTGAAGGTAATGCTTGGATACTCTTTTAATTTATCCTTCAGACATGGGTCAAGTTTTAAAATCTCCCAATGTCTGGCTAATATATTGGTAATCTCCTTACTCTTATCATTAAATGTTGTTATGAATCTGACCTCCTCCACGGTCTCCCTTGGTTTCTTATCTTGTAGCAGATTTGAGCGTCTAGATAGACCTGCCCGTCTATACGCCCTTTCAACTGATCTTTCCGTATAGTTTCTGGACTGAAATCTGTTACGCAAATCTCCGTGGAACATATCCGTCTCGCCCTCAGGAATTGCCCCACAGGGATGTTATCAATCAATCTCCTGGGGTGTGCGGATTTAGCTGATAATATACTATTAACAGAGGTCGGTTTTCTATATAAATCTGTCACTATTTTCCCTTTCTCACCCACATGGATTTTTACATCGAGGAATTCCACCTCCGTCCGGCTCACGGTAGAGGTCAGTCGGATATTCAATTTGTTCCTATTCAGTTGGTTCATGAACAGGCCAAACTCCTCACTGGTACCCTGCCATATGATTAGCAGATCGTCAGTTTGTCCCTGCAAGAAAATATATGTGGGGATGACCTCTCGCCAGTTTAAAAAACGGATCCACGAGCATGTCCTGTCAATTGAAGCCGCAAAGGAGGTGACTGATGTACAGCTGCTCACAACAATACTAAGGCATTTCAAGGCAGAGCATGCCTGTAACGGATCAGCTCTACGCTTCAGAGGAATTGATCATGTAATGATCTCCCAAAGAGGCGGTAACTGGAAGAAACTACTGGCCCAACGAGAGACACGCTGGATATACACTCTGAAAACTATGGCCCTATTAGGGTTAAATGATTATAACAGCTATGTTCCGTTCTTATAGATTGTTGCCCATTTTACTTCGAACGACCAGGATCATCGTGGAACCACCACGTAGGATGGGTTCTTTTAACTGTTGTCTTTTGATAAAATAAGGTGTCTTTTAACCGTTGCCCGCTTTGTAGCTTTTCTTTCTTTCTTAGCTACGTGGTGGTTTGAATCATATAATCACTGATTGCCATATTTCTCTCCTTGCTTCTAGTTTATTTTGACTGATATAGTACTATCTACCTCAGAATATGGATCAATCAGCCGATGGGATGATGCGATTGGATGACATGTCATCACGCACACACAATACCGGAAGTTGGCAGGGGAGTGGGGGGCGTTTGATGTTGCTCTGTCACCTTTTATTTATTGGAAAGTGGGATCATAGATGTATATGAATTATTATGCCGCTGATATATGGTATAGGAATAACCTGTGGGTTTAGGGAATGTAGGTTGCGGCACTAAGGTATATGACATGTACAAGACTTAACTAAGGAATCGAGAAGGGTGAATTCGAACCCTGATACCATCATTCGTTGCACTCTGTTCACTGAGCACATTGCACTTCACCACCTCTCCTCCTTCTTTTCTCTCCTTTTTCCTCTTCTGTCTTCACATGCACTTGCACCTGGGAGAATGATGATATCAGAATATATAACATATAACATATCGTCTCTAGATGTATGGTTTTTATATAATATTTGATGTGAAGTGGGATTAAATAAATGAGGCGTTACACATTGATCTTATTATGCATTAGGATGAACTGTGACTAATATATGTCATGATGCATTATCTGTTAGATGCATAGGGCATGTTGGTCTCTTATATATATACACACCATGTCAGTGGGAGATTTTTGTCCACTGCCCACACTGGGTATCTTAAAGGTAGTGCACAACATGGCATAGGCTTTAGTAGAGAATAACTAGTATTAACTGGTATTTATTATATGTCATATTTAATATATATCACAAACATATTTTTTTATAATTATATTTTTCAATTTGGACTGATCATGTATTCTTTATAAATTGCACTTTGTATAATTGTACTGTATTGATGTATTTCATGTCTTTTCAATCATGGTGTCCCTGATTGTGTATATATATAGATCAGTGGTTGACAACGGTCTGCTTAATTAAGATTCCGATTTGTTACTCTGATAAGTCTTACTACGTGGTCTCGATGGGGCTACATGCCGTGTACTCCTGGTTTGAGTGATTGGAGTGGTGTTTGTGGGAGGAATAGCATATACGTCACCTAGCGGTGGCGTGTTTATCATGTGACCCGCCTCGTGACCCGATTGCCATGGGACGGGCCGTGTTGTTGTCTGACGCGGCCTGCTACGCCGCATGACTCCGGTTTTGTGTCATGTGGCTCTGCTGTTCCGGTGGGCGGGTTGCGAAGCGGATTACGTGGTAGCTATGTGAATGATATGTGATCGGACTCCAAAACACTCACTCCCCCCTCTCCGAAAAGGTACCTGGGTGATTGATTGTATGATTGCGGACGGCTGTGTAGAAGCGCAGTATTGGAGTGGTGTATGTGGGAGTAGCAGCATATACGTCACCTAGCGGTGGCAAGTTGATCATGTGACCCGCCTCGTGAGCCGGTTGCCATGGGACGGGCCGCGTTGTTGTCTGACGCGGCCTGCTGCGCCGCATAACTCTGGTTTTGTGTCATGTGGCTCTGCCGTTCCGGCGGGCGGGTCGCAAGTCGGATGACGTGGCAGCTGTGTGAATGACGTGATCGGACTCCAAAACACTCACTCCCTCCCTTACCGAAAAGGTACCTGGGTGATTGATTGTGTGATTGCGGACGGCTGTGTAGAAGCGAAGTTATTGGCTGAGGTTAAACTAAAGGAGTATATAGGAGTGGACTGTTGGTGAGTGGAGTATGCCCCTAGAGGAAGCGTGAAGCGAAACGATTGTCGGGCGGCTGCTCCAGACTGGGTCAGTAAGATATGTGACTTTATGTACTCTTTCCCCTCAGCACCCTCATTTTGTAGGGGTGCACGAAGGCTCACACCGCTGTGCACGGATAGTGCTTGCGGTGCATTGTAATTGATATCCTGTGTGCACTTTGCTATATGAGGCCCACTTATCTGATGCTGCTTAAACTGTGGGTATACTAGTCCCTCATGGTCTGGAGCTCACTCTGTTTTTAATTTTTCTGTAACACTTCTGTGTTCCCATGGCTGCTGCTTTTTGTAATATTTTTTACTAATGTATTGTAAACGGATGTCTAATAAAGGATTAATTGATTATAATTACTTGTGTGGTAGCTTTTTGAGCATTATAGGTGATATAAGATAACAACTGCTGTATACTTTATTGCAGGCTTTTCACCAGCGTTGTCCGGGTTCTTACAGAAGCTAGGCAACTTCTTTAATGCATAACACCATCGCTAAGATAGGGAGACCCATTATTTATGCCCTCCTCCCTTACCAATGAGATTTATCATATCTTAACCCCTTCCCGCTCAGTGATGGATTAATATGTGACAGATCACTGATAATTAGCGCTCTGTGCTGCAGTAATAATTTGTGGCAATGATATAGGCTCAGGAGCTGTACCCACACCATCAGTTGTGGATGCCAGCTGTATTATACAGCTAGCACCAGGCTCTCACTGTGAGGATTGGACATAGCTCATTGGACATAGCTTAACTCTTCAGATGCTGTGGTCAATGTCACGGCGCAGTGTGGTAAATACACTCCACACTGTACACAGAAGGGAAAAGGTATTAGGCCTGGAACCTAGGGAAAGGGAAATGCTCACACCTAGTGAGTTCCTACGCCGAGCCCTGACTGCTATCAGTATGAACAGACCTTGATGGTAGGAATGTTCATACGCAATACCCTTAGCCCTATCTAACCCTAACGGGGCCCTGCAGATAGTCAGGACACGGATGGCCTATTCCTTCCCAGATGAAGGAATAGGAGACCCCCTCAGGACTAATAGCAGGTAGGGGGAAAACAACAAAGAAGATTAAAGTAACTTCCAGAAGAATGCGGACGAGCAGGAACTCAGAGAGAACAAACACCAAGACTTCCACAAACAAGTAGCTATCAACCACATAGCATGATGGGTGAGGCCGGACTAAATAGAATACAAAGAGATGCTGAGTACATAGATATGCTGAGAACAGAAACGTGCTGGGTAATTATTCTGGACAATAAGGAAAATACACAATAAGGGAAAATGTGTTCAAAACAGTAGATAGATGCAGAGGGGGAGGAGAGATCGGGGTGCTGATAAACAGCCAGACATCGATTTCCTGTCCCCAACAGTCATCCACCCCAAATTCGGTCGACGGGTTGTACTAGAGGAATCCAAATAACTCCATCTCTGCATTTAGGCCTCTTTGAGACAAAGTATCGAAATCAAATATTCTCTTGCGCTCAATTCTGGACATATGTGCTACGTGATTCCCTCCCCTCCAGGGTCTTTTGACTTTGTCTAATGCTACATAGAACAGAGTTGAAGGATCACAATTATGGTGTTCCTTTAAATGGACAAAGAGTGTAGCTCATATCCCTGTCTAATATTTGCCACATGTTCCGCAATTCTCTTCTTTAAAGTCCTGTTTGTCCTTCTAATATATTGTTTCTGACAGGTGCATTGTATGAGATATATAACAACTGTGGAATCGCAAGTCAGTCCTTCCTTTATACCCAAACTGAATGTGTTCTGAGTGGAATTTACTTTGAGGGTCTTTTTTGGAAATACAGTAACCCTATAATTAGCACACCGCCCACATCTATAAAATCCGTTAAAAGACATCCAGGAACTCTTAATACTTCTCTCATTCTTGACCAAAGGAGCTACCTGTAATCCTAAGTTCGTAACTTTGGTATAAGTGATACATGGGGTATTTGTCAATATAGGCCCAATAATCTTATCGTTGAGTAAATGACACCAATGTCTAGCGATGATCCTTTCCACCATCTTATATTCAGAATGATATAGTAAGATTACTGTAAGTATATCTTCTTTACCTATTTCTAGTTTGGGGGAGAAGAACTCTTTTCTGTTTATAATCCTAACTTTACTCAGTGAGTCTTCTAATAAATTGGCTGGATAGTCTTTTTCCAAAAATTGATGTTCATGGTCTAAAGCTTCCTTTTCAAAGTGATTATCATCAGTCCAATTACATTTTAACCTACAAAATTGACTCTGGAGATGGCAACTAGACAAGCGGATAAAACTATTTCTCATCACTGGTTTCAAATACATAGTAACATAGTATATAAGGCCGAAAAAAAGACATTTGTCCATCCAGTTCGGCCTCTTATCTTGCAAGTTGATTCAGAGTAAGGCAAAAAAAAAAAAGCTGTGAGGTAGAAGCCAATTTTCCCCACTTAAGGGGGAAAAAATTCCTTCCCGACTCCAATACCTCTCTAGTAGCTATAGCCTGTAATATTATCACACTCCAGAAATCAATCCAAACCGCTCTTGAATTCTTTTTTTGTACTCCCCATCACCACCTCCTCAAGCAGAGAGTTCCATAGTCTCACTGCTCCTACCGTAAAGAATCCTTTTCTATGTTTGTGTACAAACCTTCTTTCCTCCAGACGCAGAGGGTGTCCCCTCATCACAGTCACAGTCCTGGGGATAAATAGATGATGGGAGAGATCTCTGTACTGTCCCCTTATATATTTATACATAGTAATTAGATCTCCCCTCAGTCGTCTTTTTTCTAAAGTGAATAACCCTAATGTTGATAATCTTTCAGGGTGCTGTAGTTGCCCCATTTCAGTTATTACTTTAGTTGCCCTCCTCTGAACCCTCTCCAGCTCTTTGCCTGTCTTGTTCACAGGAGCCCATAACTGTACACAGTACTCCATAAGTGCTGCATACAAGATTTTGTTCCCTCACTGTAATATTGAGATCCAAAAATTGTATATTAGTCCTACTGATGGCAGGAATCTCATTTTTACTCCGATCATTCACATTAATGTCTTGTAAAAAGTGGTTCAAAGATTCCATTGTGTCTTGCCAAATAAACACAATGTCATCAATACATCTTCGCCATAGCACCAGACTTGTCCCCAGCTTGGGTTGAATAACCTCCATTTCCCACTGGGCCATGAATAAGTTGCTGTAGCTGGGGGCTAATCTGGTGCCCATGGCGGTCCCCCTGTGTTGCACATAATATTCTCTCTCAAACACAAAATAATTGTGGGTCAAGATGTAGTTCACACCTTCTAACCCAAATAAAAATTGTTATTCTTTCATTATACTTTTTCTCAAGATGTTTGTGTACCGCTTCCAATCCTACTGAATGTACCGCTTCCAATCCTACTGAATGATCTATAATCGTGTATAGAGAGCTAACATCTAATGTGCCCAATATCCAATCATCCATCCAGACAAATTCTTCCAGTGTCTTAACTACGGTATAACTGTGGTATCCTTAATATAGGAAGAAAAAAGGGAAGTTTATCCAACCACTCAAGGATCTGGAAAAATCCCCAGTGTGTATGAAAGTAGGCGCCGACAGTGGTGGTACAGAGTGGTACAGTAGGTCCGAGTAGCGCAAGGAAGGCAGCTAAAGAAGTGCCAAATGAAGGCACTCTATGTAAAAATGAGATACACAAGGGAGAAGGTCAATTGAACGGAGTTCAACTGACCAAGGGAGATGGAGAAAGGTACGAAAGCGCCAATCCAAGCTGAGAGTGGGTGGAGAATGTAATGTCTCGGTGGTACAGTAGTACACAATAAAAAAAAATATATAAAAAAAAAAATACAAAGGTCACTTCCCGCATCAGTATCAGCAGGAGATTAAAAACACTAGGTTAAAAACAAGAAATAAAAGCATGAGATAAAATGGATGGGAAACATCCAGTGAGGCACTTACTTCACTGGGGGGTTCGTCAGCAGGATAAGCACATGAGACCTGTGACGGTTCCCCCCTGGCCAGGATCGTGTGTAGAATCTCAGTGAATGATGGCAGCGAGGCACAGCGCTTCTGATCAAATCACCTTTATTGTACAATATATGGCTCAACGCGTTTCGGGGATCAAGGTTTCCCCTTCATCAGGAGCAAGAAAGATACAGTGGTACTGTTGGCATGTCAGGCAGGGTCGTCTTTACCAGGGGGCAAAGGGGGCAGCTGCCCCGGGCCCAGTTGCTCCTGGGGGGCCCAAGGCAGCTGCCTCTTGAGCCCTGCTAGCCACTGCCCCGGGTGTCAAGCTGTCAGCTACACAGGGGTGCTGCCATGCCTGCTTGCACTGAGTCCAGGCATCATGATCGGACTGTGTTAAAGTTGTGTTTAGGACCTTAGTGACATCATCACCATGTGACCAGTAACCTAGCAAATACTGGTCACATGGCTATGAGGTCATCACAGGTCCTGTTGCAGAAGTTAACTGTGGAGCTTTTTTGTGTGAAGATTACATCAGAAAAAGGTGACAGGGGCTGTTATGTTAATATACTGTAAACTGCTGTATACTGTGTGGTGGGCTGTATACTGTGTGGGGGCCTGTATACTGTGTGGGGGCCTGTATACTGTGTGGGGGCCTGTATACTGTGTGGGGGCCTGTATACTGTGTGGGGGCCTGTATACTGTGGGGGGGGCTGTATACTGTGGGGGGGCCTGTATACTGTGGGGGGGCTGTATACTGTGGGGGGGCTGTATACTGTGGGGGGCTGTATACTGTGGGGGGGCTGTATACTGTGGGGGGGCTGTATACTGGGGGGGCTGTATACTGTGTGGTGGGCTGTATACTGTGTGGTGGGCTGTATACTGTGTGGGACTGTATACTGTGGGGGGGCTGTATACTGTGTGGGACTGTATACTGTGGGGGGGGGCCTGTATACTGTGTGGGGGCTGTATACTGTGTGGGGGCTGTATACTGTGTGGGGGCTGTATACTGTGGGGGGGGGCTGTATACTGTGGGGGGGGGGGCTGTATACTGTGGGGGGGGCTGTATACTGTGTGGGACTGTATACTGTGTGGGACTGTATACTGTGGGGGGGGGCTGTATACTGTGTGGGCTGTATACTGTGTGGGACTGTATACTGTGTGGGACTGTATACTGTGGGGTGGGACTGTATACTGTGGGGGGGGCTGTATACTGTGGGGGGGGCTGTATACTGTGGGGGGGGGCTGTATACTGTGGGGGGGGGCTGTATACTGTGGGGGGGGGCTGTATACTGTGTGGGGGGGCTGTATACTGTGGGGGGGGGCTGTATACTGTGGGGGGGGGCTGTATACTGTGGGGGGGGCTGTATATTGTGGGGGGGGGCTGTATATTGTGGGGGGGGGCTGTATACTGTGGGGGGGGGCTTTATACTGTGGGGGGGGGGCTGTATACTGTGGGGGGGGCTGTATACTGTGGGGGGGGGCTGTATACTGTGGGGGGGCTGTATACTGTGGGGGGGGGGCTGTATACTGTGGGGGGGGGCTTTATACTGTGGGGGGGGCTGTATACTGTGTGGTGGGCTGTATACTGTGGTGGGGGCTGTATACTGTGTGGGACTGTATACTGTGTGGTGGGCTGTATACTGTGGTGGGCTGTATACTTTGTGGGGGGCTGTATACTGTGGGGGCTTGTATACTGTGGGGGGGCCTGTATAGTGTGGGGGGCTATACTGCTGTACTGTATACTGTGGGGGTCTGTATACTGTATACTGTGGGGGTCTGTATAGTGTGGAGTGCTATACTGCTGTACTGTATAGTGTGGGGGACTGTATCGTGTATAGTTTGGGGTGCTGTATACAGTGAGGTGTTGTATACTGTGAGGTACTGTATACTGTGGGCTGCTATACTGCTCTACTATATACTGTGGGGTACTGTATAGTGTGGGCTGCTATACTGCTCTACTATATACTGTGGGGTACTGTATAGTGTGGGGTGCTAAACTGCATACTGTGTGGTGCTGTATACTATAGGGTATATACTGTAACACTAGGGTGAGCCGAGCCCTGGTCTCCTTCCTGCAGAGCGGTGCCCACTTCCAGCCTGAGCCCAGCTGCCCAGAGCACTGATCCTGAGCCACTGGAGTCTTCAGAACTGGAAGTATTTACAGTCATTCACTGTACTCTACCAGATGTGTGGATTTTTTGTGTGTGTGTTGTGGTGGAGGGCGTGATTGCCTGCTAAGGTGTGGGAAGGCGGGATCCAGGGGGCCCAAGT
Source organism: Bufo bufo (assembly GCF_905171765.1). Classification (NCBI taxonomy): domain Eukaryota; kingdom Metazoa; phylum Chordata; class Amphibia; order Anura; family Bufonidae; genus Bufo; species Bufo bufo. Next base: position 137,740,373 of record NC_053397.1, read on the forward strand.
AAATTTTTGCCCAGGGTCCAATCAATATTAAAGACGGCCCTGATGTATAAATACACAGATCAATTACGAATTTGGCGCAAAAAAGACCGAAACCGGAAGTGGTGGGGTGTCACTTCCGGTCGGTGGAACGCAGACTGCGTTCCAAAGGGCGGAAATGAAGTGATCATATCAGACAAGAAATAATAAAAAAAAAATAATAAAGTGCGGTATAATAAAGTTAGGGTATAATCTAGTGGAGCGCTTGTAGTTGAATGTGCGGGCTATGAGGACGTGGCAGAGGACAAGTATTATTGCGGAGGGATGTAGCGATCCGATGCACTTCCTCCCCGTGGAACGCTTGGTGGAACGCACATTCGGGGGGTGGGGTTTACTGGTAGTTCCGTGCGCATGTCTCTCTATCCGGCAGCACGGAGGGGCCGGTGGGTGTGTGAGGCACTGCCTGTGTGGTCATGTGATATTGGTCACATGACCAGGAGAGGTGCCGAGTGTACTTATGGAAAGCTGATGTGTGAATCATTTTTGCATGCTGGAGTTCTTAGGAAAGAGATTTTATGAAAAAGGCTACCCAAAAAAACACAGATTCCAAAAAAGGAATTCTAACAACAGAACGGGACATCAAATATGGGGGATTAAACCCAATAAAACCAAAAAATTCTGATCCAAGTAACAGTATTAAACATTTCCCACTAAATCTAATTACTCGTTACAACACCCAACATACCACCATTAGAAAAATACTCATAAAACATTGGCCAATATTACTCAAGGACCCAATCATCGGCCGCACCATCCCCCAAAACCCGATTCTCACATTCCGGAGAGCCAGGACACTAACGCAAATTCTAGCTCCGTCCTGTCCCAAATCTAAGACAACCAAAGGGGGGGACATATTTGGAAAGCCCTCTAGTTATACAGACCATTCCAGAAGAGGGACTTTTAAATGTGGAAAGACACGTTGTAAATGCTGTGCCACGATCGCACATGACGTCAGGGAAGTTTCCCTTACCTTCTCTACTGTTCCTGTAACATCTATTACATAGGCCGTACTACCCAATCACTACGAGAACGTATGAATGACCACCGATCCAACATCTCTCGTAGAATAGTCACTCATAGCGTATCCCGTCACTTTTCCAATTGTCATGACGGTGACCCCTCCTCGCTTCATGTCATCCCTTTGGAGTCATGTCATCCCTTACCAGACATTGTGCCGCAAGGAAATGTTCTGGATCTACAAATTGAACACCCTAACCCCATTCGGACTCAATTAATCCCTGGAATATGTCAATTACTAACCTACCCACCCCACACCCTAGTTTTACTATTCCTCTATTACACAGGAACAACAAACCAGACAGTATTCCATTCCCAGCAGCAATGAATGGAATGATCGTCCCCCTATGGGACACGAGATTGAACCTCCTTGGCCCACGACCACTATAACTTACACTCTTCTCAAAACATTCACCCGTATTAGCTCCCCTTCTCCCGCCAACAGCGTATAAAGACTTATATAAATACTTATATAAATACTTATATAAATATATATTTACACTCTAGATCTAGAAATTGGATTGCGAAATATGTTGTTGTTTGTCAATACATGGATGTAGTTGGATGTATGTCCAATTATTCTACAAATGATTCCATATATACTCCATATATACTCCATATGTACTCGATATACGCCATAAGGTCAGATGTATGTATAATTACTCTAATATCGAATACTCTCCATCTGTCCAACTCATTCAATGGACATAGGAAGTAATCCAACTCATTGCCAGTAGCATTTACAGGTATCATTGTGATGTGTATGTGTGTATGTATATATATTTATATGTGTGTGTGTGTGTATATATATATATATATATATATATATATATATATATACAGTACAGACCAAAAGTTTGGACACACCTCATTCAAAGAGTTTTTTCTTTATTTTCATGACTATGAAAATTGTAGATTCACACTGACGGCATCAAAACTATGAATTAACACATGTGGAATTATATACATGACAAACAAATGTGAAACAACTGAAAATATGTCATATTCTAGGTTCTTTAAAGTAGCCACCTTTTGCTTTGATTACTGTTTTGCACACTCTTGGCATTCTCTTGATGAGCTTCAAGAGGTAGTCCCCTGAAATGGTTTTCACTTCATAGGTGTGCCCTGTCAGGTTTAATAAGTGGGATTTCTTGCTTTATAAATGGGGTTGGGACCATCAGTTGCGTTGAGGAGAAGTCAGGTGGATACACAGCTGATAGTCCTACTGAATAGACTGTTAGAATTGGTATTATGGCAAGAAAAAAGCAGCTAAGTAAAGAAAAACGAGTGGCCATCATTACTTTAAGAACTTAAGGTCAGTCAGTCAGCCAAAAAATTGGGAAAACTTTGAAAGTAAGGGCTATTTGACCATGAAGGAGAGTGATGGGGTGCTGCGCCAGATGACCTGGCCTCCACAGTCACCGGACCTGAACTCAATCGAGATGGTTTGGGGTGAGCTGGACCGCAGAGTGAAGGCAAAAGGGCCAACAAGTGCTGAGCATCTCTGAAAAATCCTTCAAGAATGCTGGAAGACCATTTCAGGGGACTACCTCTTGAAGCTCATCAAGAGAACGCCAAGAGTGTGCAAAGCAGTAATCAAAGCAAAAGGTGGCTACTTTGAAGAACCTAGAATATGACATATTTTCAGTTGTTTCACACTTGTTTGTTATATATATAATTCCACATGTGTTAATTCATAGTTTTGATGCCTTCATAGTCATGAAAATAAAGAAAACTCTTTGAATGAGAAGGTGTGTCCAAACTTTTGGTCTGTACTGTATGTACTCAGCACTGCATGATTGACTGTGTACTATAATAGTATGAATATGAGTGTCATAGTCCGACACATATGGAGTGGCAAAGCATTGAACCATTGGCCTTTTATGTATCCAGCTTGTACTCAGCATATCTTTGTATTCAGCGCACTGATATATTCAGCATATAAATCACGCAATTTGCTGATGGTTATAACCATCTAAAGTTTAAAGGGGTATTCCCATCTTGATGATCATGTTTCAAAAGTTTACACTGGTGCCATACTTCATTTTTCTAAATAGCTACTGTTATTTATAATGCACCATTTAGATAAATTGCCTTCCCTCCTACTCCATTGTTTACACTTGGCAACCCATAGATACGGCCACCGCTCCACGGCCGCATCTATAGGCAGCGCTTGCGTAGACCGCACTTACTTTTCACCCAGGCAGCCGGTCATTCGCACGAGAGCGCGCAAGTCTGATACAGAGCCACGCATGCTCTGTATGCAGCGCGGCCGTAGGGGGAGAGAATGGTGGAAAATCAGGGGAGAAGGAGGGGAGCTGTCCGGGCTTTGTGATCGATTTGCAGCGTTCAGCAGCGCAGCCCTGATCTCCTCAGTGAGTGGTGAGGAGATCAGGGCTGCGCTGATGTATATAACTGTGCCGACCCCCCCCTCCCTTTTCAATTTCAGAATAGCCGAGCGGAACCCCATGCCCCATGCTGGCACTGATGTCGGTGTTAACCTCTTCCATCCCGCGGTCCGTAGGGATCGCTGTATGGAAGGGGCAGGGAGCTCGGGCTCTGCGCTGCTGTGTCAGCCCCGATGGTTTTTATGGCAACCGGATGCCTTCACAGGCATCCGGCTTGCCATGGTATATCTAAGCCTGATCAGGCTCCTGTTAAAGGCAGGAGCCTGACCAGGCTAAGTGTAATAGAAAATATACTGCAGTACACTATACAGTGTACTGCAGTGTATTATAGAGGCATCAGACCCAATGGATCTTCAAGAACCAAGTGGGTCTGGGTAAAAAAAAGTGTAAAAAAAACTAAATGAAAAACACACTTTTAGAAATCAGTAAAAATTAAGAAAATAAAATACCCTAAATGTTAGGAGTCGCCACGTCTGTAACGACCAGCTCTATAAAAAATATCACATGACCTAACCCCTTAGGTGAACACCGTAAAAAAACAAATAATAAAAACAGTGCCAAAAAAGTTTTTTTTTTGTCACCTACTATCACAAAAAGTGCAACACCAAGCGATCAAAACGTTGTATGCCTCCTAAAATTGTACTAAACAAACCGTCACCTCATCCCGCCAAAAATTAGCCCGTACCTAAGGTTTTTGGCCAAAAAATAAAAAAGCCATGGCTCTCAGACTATGAGGACACTAAAACATCTTTTTTTTTTTAAATGCTATTATTGTATAAAACTTAAATAAGAAAAAGTATAAAACTTAAATAAGAAAAAGTATACATATTAGGTATCGCCGCGTCCGTAATGACCGGCTCTATAGAAATGTCACATGACCTAACTCCCCAGATGAACACCGGAAAAAAAATTAAGAGCCACAAAAGCAATTTTTTGTCGCCTACCACGACAAAAAGTGCAACACCAAGCGATCAAAAGGGCGTATGCCCCCCAAAATAGTACCAATCAAACCGTCATCTCATCCTGCAAAAAAATTAGCCCCTACGTAAGACAATCAGTTTAAAAATAAAAAAGCTATGGCTACTAAATAATAATAAATAAAGCTATGACCTGCTGTATAGGAATAGGCAGCCCAACGCGCTCTTTTATGAGGTAATAAATTGCCATAGCAGCCAAGAGGAAGCTTTTTTGGCCTCCATCAGGTAAATACAGGCCTATGGCTACATATGCCACCTGTGTCCACTGGTTTATCAACACTGGTGCATGGTACAGAGCAGCGCTCAGTATTTTGTCCAGAAAATTGAGATATGCCCTGTTCTTTTTCAGTTATTTGCTTAAAAGGATATGAATAAGGGTAGGTTCACACAGAGATTTTTGGAGGAGGTTTTGAGGAAAATTTTCCTGCAGGTTTTGCATTCAAAACCAGAAGTGGGTTCTAAAGGAATCGGAAATGTAAAAGAAGGACTCTACGTCGCCTTCCTTCTGGATTCATTTCTGGCGTTGGCTGAAAAATCTGAAGGGAAATCTGCATCAAAACCTGCTTCAAAAAACCTCAGTGTGAACCTACCCTTAGGGCTCATGCACAAGAAAGTATTTTTTTGTCCGTGTCCGTTCCATTTTTTCCCCCCCGCCCGTATATTGAAATATATATATATATATATATATATATATATCAGAGCTGTATCTGAAGCTGTTATGCCAGAGTGCTAGTGGGGGAGGGGAAGACAGATGTAGCATTGCTGTATCTGAAGCTGTTCTGCAACAGTGCTAGAGGGTACTGGCGAAGACAGATATAGCAGAGCTGTATAGGAAGCGGTTCTGCCACAGTGCTAAAGGGTACTGGCGGAGACAGATGTAGCAGAGCTGTATAGGAAGCGGTTCTGCCACAGTGCTAGAGGGTACTGGCGGAGACAGATGTAGCAGAGCTGTATAGGAAGCGGTTCTGCCACAGTGCTAGAGGGTATTGGCGAAGACAGTTCAGTCATAAAGACTGAACTGAAGACATCCTGATGCATCCTGAACGGATTTCTCTCCATTCAGAATGCATGGGGATAAAACTGATGCGTTTTTTTCCCGGTATTGAGCCCCTAGAACTGAACTCAATGCCGGAAACGAATAACGCTAGTGTAAAAGTACCCTTAGGTGTATACACAACTGTAGTAGAGCTGTAATGGAAACAAATCTGCATCAGTGCTGGTGGGTGGGCGATGGTAATATTTTAGGGGAGGCAAAAGCACAGATAATTTGGCTACTAGCTAACATGCTTTTGGGCTGATGTATAGTAGTGAATTATTGTTTTGCTGTTCAGAATGGGGTTTTGTGTGTAAAACTGTATTAGACTACAGGACAGCCACATTTTACTGTCTTCGCTCACTTCCCATGGCTCTCTGAGCATGATTCCCCAGCAGGGGGGAGGGGCCTCAGACACTGCAGGCTGCCAGACTGATGACTCACTCTTCACATGAACTAGCACGCAAGGACTGAGTTCTCAGTGTGATGTCATAAGGAGGTGTGGCCGGCCTTTACTCAAACTGCCTAAGCCTTAGCAGCAGGAATCCAAGAAGTGAACAGCATAGCTGGCTGCAGAACACTGGATGAGTAGTAGCCAGGCGAGGCTTCTGGTGACATATGATTGATTTGGGACATATCGGATTATATCATTGCATCTGGACTTTTGCATTTGGATCATTGCATCTGGACTTTTGAACAGGTGTCCCTTTAACAAAAAAGCTCAAAGTGCAGGAGTGGATGTCCGTGATTGCATATTGTAACAATTGATTACATATAGTCAGGACCAATTATCCCAAAAGGGGGGGGCCGTCCATACTGCATATACTGCATGACAGCTGTTGTCGTTTTAAATCATATGTTTATTCTTTTATATGCATTTTTATCTTTATTTTTATAGTCTATTAAATGGATTTTATTTATTTTTTTTAAACTGTAGATTTTTATTAGCTGATTTTCAGTGGTACAGAAAAGGGGGGGGGAGGAGAACCTGAAATTGGTACAATACATTTATTACATAAACATTATGTAAATCAACAAGATTTGAATAATCACAGGTAAAATGTTGGACTATATCACAGTAGACTTATAACAAAGTGATAGACATCTGACAGGAAACAAAAGGAAAGAGGCGGGTGTGGGAGAGGGGGAGGGAGGTTTTAGGGGGATGCCAAGTACTTATCCCAGGGTAACCAGATCTTTAGGAATTTTTCAACAGTGTTGTTAAGGGACGCCGTTAGGCCATCCATGGACCGAAACTCTCGGACCCTGGCCAGAAGCATGGTCTTAGTGGGGTAGGAAGGTTGTTTCCAAGATTTGGCAATTAATGTTTTGGCTGGGTGCATAGCGAGAGGAACAGTCTGGAGGAATGTTTCTCCAGCCTTGGAGGAGGGAGGTTGAGTAAGTACAGCTTTGGGTCTAGGGGTATTTGAATACCAAAGAGGGAGCGAGCCACTTCGCTCACTTCCACCTAAAACGGAGTGATGCCGGGGCACGTCCAAAACACATGGTATAAGGAGCCCACATCGTTCAGGCATCGCCAGCAGACCGATGGGGTTTATGGAGTGTAGGAGTGCAGGGGTATGGTACCAGTGCATTAGCAGCTTATACTGCGTCTCCTTATACGTGGTGCAGATGGATTAAAAAGAAAAGAGGTCATGGAAGAATGCTGGGAAGCTAAAGCAAATCGTTTATGGCAGGCGTCCCATATGTGTTTAGTAAAGGGTGTTTAGTGTAAGGGTTTACGGGGTCCGCTGCCACAACAGGGTATTCGGATGAGCTGGAGCAATCCAGAGTTTGTCAATCTCCATCCATTTGCTGTAAGCCTGTTGGGATGCCCAGAGAGGTACCACCCGTAGATGGGAAGCCCAGTAATAATGGATAATGTTAGGGACCGATAGGCCACCTCTGTCGGTGGCTGTGAGCGTGACCTTGCGGAGATGCGGTGGCGTTTACCTTGCCATATAAAGTTAAAGATCGCCTGTTGAAGAGAACGTAGTTCTGACAGGGGAACTCGGACTGGGAGGTTCTCAAAGTAATATAATAGTTTTGGGAGGAGGGACATTTTCACAGCTGCTATGTGGCCTAGTAGTGATATATATAAGGGCTTCCATTTTACTAGAAGGGACTTATGTTCTCGGAAGAGGGGAGGGAAGTTGTTTGAGTACAATGAGGTGTATGTGGAGGTGATGTGGACCCCTAAATACTTCAGTTCAATGTCAGACCATTGGTAGGAGAAATTGCTTTGGAGTAAAGTTAGGACCTGGGCGGGTATAAGGACTGGTAAGGCCTCTGTCTTGGAAGCATTAATCTTATAACCCGAGAGTTCGCCGTAGTGGGCTAGGGCCTTATGCAGGTTGGGTAACGAAATGTGAGGGTTGGTTAAGGTGAGGAGGACGTCGTCTGCGTACAGGGAAATCTTAAATTCCTTATCTCGCACTTTAAGTCCCTGTATGTCGGGATTCAATCGGATGTGAGCCGCGAGGTGTTTGATGCATAGAGCAAAAATAAGGGGCTAGAGCGGGCAGCCCTGACAAGTGCTGTTGGAGACGTTGAACGGGGTAGAGGAGCTGAGGGGTAATTTAACTAGCGCCGTTGGAGCAGAATAAAGGTTGAGAATGGCGTGTAGGAAGGGTCCCGTGATACTGAAGGTTTGGAGGGTTTCAAACAAAAAAGACCAATCTAGCCGATCAAAGGCCTTTTCTGCATCAATATAATTTGGGTTTATAGTGGCTCACCCTTCTGATTACCAGGGTTGGTGCTCTAACTATGATGTGGTTCACCCTAACCACATAAGAATTGACAGTAGAGAAGTAAATAAATTATAGTGAGCACTCGATATCTGTGGTCATATATCAGGTTAAATAATTTAATTTATTAGGTCATAAAATTATGCATACAATAAATGGGATAAAAATAGGCAGTATATAGGATATAGTATAAAAATAAAAAGATATATTTGGTAGCTTACTCTATTATAAATAGACAGTATATTATATAAACGAATATAATCACAATGTAGTTATACTAATAAAAGCAATAATATCATTAAAACTTGGTATGTCCTTGTGAACGCTGTAACTTTGTTCTTATGAGCGCTGTAGCTTTATTTCTTATGAGCGCTACAGCTTTGTTCCTAACGATAAAAAGTCTCAATTATATCCTGCGATAGGTGAGGAGGGTAATTCACTGAGTTATGCGGTATATCCATGAGTCTATATAAATCCAGAGATACTCACTGTTTGAAGTCCGGCTTGTGTATAACTGGCCGTGGTGGCGTCCCACCGTAGGTCAGTACACTCACCCTGTGTGTTTCTATGGGATATCTCCCAATGCTCGAAGTCCGTGATATCTTTACGGTGATTCCGGTACCTGCTCCCAAATAACCGCTGTGCGTCCCACGTGTGGCTGGCGTCCTGCGCTTTTTGCCGGCACTGCACGTGATCAGGGCGCCGGGAAAGTCAAGGAAGTCTTTACCTGTGAGCGGTTCAAGGCTTCTATGGTAAGTCAGGGAGTCAGGAATAATTTCAATCACCGATGCGGTCGTATCCGTCACTGCGAGTACTGATCAGCTCCAATGTCTTAAGGTGTCTTGTCCACTATAAGGGTCCCAACCGCTATACGCGTTTCAAGGTCTCTGACCTCTTCCTCAGTAGCTGGTTATGGGATCCAAAGATACTTCCTTATATACCCTAAACGGGTTACACCTTATTTGCTTAATTAGGGCTCATTTCAAAACCTGGTTTGGAATTAGGTAACTTTGAAATCCCTCCTTACATTTTTAAATGAGGATATTCAACATTTTTAAATGAGGATATTCAACATTATACACATATATTACACATTGACATTAAGTAGACCTAGCTAAAATCCTTTATACATTTCGCCAAAAACCTTAGTATATTTTTGCATAAATTCATATATGTTTATAATCAATACCTATTAGTAAAAAGATAATAATAATACTATAAAGCTATACAATTACATTTCTCCTCTGTATATGGTGTTAGGATATTAGAGATATATTTATTTTTTTTAAAATATATTTATTTTTATTGATTCCATTAAAACATTAATTTATTAATTTATTAATTTAATTAAAACCAGTATAAATTCATCTGTAATTTCTTGTTTGTAGTGATGTAAAGGAGGTGGGGGCTCTCAACTAAGGCTGCTAAATATCCCTAAAGGACAGTTTAGGAGGCTACGGCGTAATTGCACAAAAGAAGAGGACTATATGAAAGAAGCTATATCCATGAAGGGACAATTCTTAACGAAAAAATATCCCTTACAACAGGTTGAGAAAGCCCTAGTAGAAGTAAAAAACATGGATAGAAAAATCTTCTTTGAAGAAAAAACAAGGACCAGAATAGAAACTGACCCCAAAATGGGGGATGAAATTAGGATTGTGTTACCCTATAGTGCTCAATATAGGAAGATTGAAGCCATTATTCGAAATCATTGGCATCATATTACAAACTACAAACTAATAGGACCATATTTGACCAATGGTCCACAAATAGTTTATACAAAAGCACCTAATCTGGCCATTAAAGTAGCACCAACTGTAAAAACTAAAAAGGAAAAAATCTATAAAAATTATTTTAATTTGAAGGGATTTTATAGGTGTAATACTTGCAGCAATTGTAAAAATACGAAATTTCCGAAAAAAACAAGTCTAATTTCTTCCACATCGAACTCATTTTCGTATACTATCGATACATTTTTATCATGCAATACAGCGAATGTTTTATACATGATTGAATGCCCCTGTAAAAAACAATACATAGGGCGAACGAAAAGGTTATTAAGTCAGAATTGCAGAACATATGACTAAGATTAGAACAGGATATGAGAAACATTCACTGTCCAAGCATTTTAAATATCATCATAATCGGGACCCCTCCCTATTAAAGTTTACGGCATTTGAAAAAATAGATATACATTGGAGAGGAGGGGATCATATCTCCAATATGTCAAGACAGGAGGCGAGGCGTATATATGATTTTAATACTTTATTACCTGAGGGTCTTAACGCAGACTTTGAAATATTTGGTTTTCTGTAGATCAAGAGGTGGGTGCTCTTGACGGACGGGACATCGGTGTTTTAGCTGTAAAATCAGCACCCCGATCTCCCCTTAGTTGGGAGCCCCCACCTCCTTTACATCACTACAAACAAGAAATTACAGATGAATTTATACTGGTTTTAATTAAATTAATAAATTAATGTTTTAATGGAATCAATAAAAATAAATATATTTAAAAAAAAAATATATATATCTCTAATATCCTAACACCATATACAGAGGAGAAATGTAATTGTATAGCTTTATAGTATTATTATTATTATTATTATCTTTTTACTAATAGGTATTGATTATGAACATATATGAATTTATGCAAAAATATACTAAGGTTTTTGGCGAAATGTATAAAGGATTTTAGCTAGGTCTACTTAATGTCAATGTGTAATATATGTGTATATTGTTGAATATCCTCATTTAAAAATGTTGAATATCCTCATTTAAAAATGTAAGGAGGGATTTCAAAGTTACCTAATTCCAAACCAGGTTTTGAAATGAGCCCTAATTAAGCAAATAAGGTGTAACCCGTTTAGGGTATATAAGGAAGTATCTTTGGATCCCATAACCAGCTACTGAGGAAGAGGTCAGAGACCTTGAAACGCGTATAGCGGTTGGGACCCTTATAGTGGACAAGACACCTTAAGACATTGGAGCTGATCAGTACTCGCAGTGACGGATACGACCGCATCGGTGATTGAAATTATTCCTGACTCCCTGACTTACCATAGAAGCCTTGAACCGCTCACAGGTAAAGACTTCCTTGACTTTCCCGGCGCCCTGATCACGTGCAGTGCCGGCAAAAAGCGCAGGACGCCAGCCACACGTGGGACGCACAGCGGTTATTTGGGAGCAGGTACCGGAATCACCGTAAAGATATCACGGACTTCGAGCATTGGGAGATATCCCATAGAAACACACAGGGTGAGTGTACTGACCTACGGTGGGACGCCACCACGGCCAGTTATACACAAGCCGGACTTCAAACAGTGAGTATCTCTGGATTTATATAGACTCACGGATATACCGCATAACTCAGTGAATTACCCTCCTCACCTATCGCAGGATATAATTGAGACTTTTTATCGTTAGGAACAAAGCTGTAGCGCTCATAAGAAATAAAGCTACAGCGCTCATAAGAACAAAGTTACAGCGTTCACAAGGACATACCAAGTTTTAATGATATTATTGCTTTTATTAGTATAACTACATTGTGATTATATTCGTTTATATAATATACTGTCTATTTATAATAGAGTAAGCTACCAAATATATCTTTTTATTTTTATACTATATCCTATATACTGCCTATTTTTATTCCATTTATTGTATGCATAATTTTATGACCTAATAAATTAAATTATTTAACCTGATATATGACCACAGATATCGAGTGCTCACTATAATTTATTTACTTTTCTGCATCAAGGCTCAAAATTACCGTGGGGGTCAATGTGCGCGTTGCTGCGTCAATCAAATTATCAACCCGGCGAGTGTTATCTCCGCCTTGACGATAGGGAATGAACCTCACTTGGTCCTTATGAACCAGGCTGGGGAGCCATACATTCAAGCGGGCGGCCAGAATTTGAGTGAAGATCTTAAGGTCTGCATTGATAAGGGCTATCGGTCTATAATTAGCGCAGTCTTAAGGATCTTTACCCATCTTGGGGATGACCACAATATGAGATGTCAGTATGGACGGCGGGATTGGAGAGTCTTGCAGGAAAGAGTTGAGCCATGCCAGGAGATTGGGGGGGGGGGGGGGAGTTCTGAGTGAAGCGTTTTGTAATATAGGTCTGTGAACCCATCAGGTCCTGGGGATTTGCCTGTTGGGAGGGTTTTGATCACATCCCCAAGTTCTTCGGTCGATATGGGGCATTTCAGGGAGGCGACCGCCTCAGGGGTAAGCTTAGGTAGTTTACAAGAGGATAGATCATTTCGAATACAAAGTGTTCGGGAAGTATGCGTACGTTTGTCAGTGAGGTTATAAAGCTTGGAATAATAGTCGCAAAAACATTGGGCAATTACGTCAGGATGATATTGGAGACAGCCAGTAGTGTCTTTCACTGCTTGTGGGGTACGCTTGGCGGCTGTGTCTCTTAGTTGACGGGCTAGTATAGTGTGAATTTCTGCTTTGAGTAGAGCAGCATACGCTCCACATTGTGCATTACAATATCCTTTAATTTCACTCGGGCCTCCACAAGGTCTCGGAAAAGGGAGAGGCTTGGCCTAAGGTTCAGACGGGACTGTAGAGACTCAATCTTTGCTGTGAGTTCCCAGACTCGAAGCGTTCTGTTCTTTTTTAAGTCGTAAGCCAATGCAATACATTAGCCCCTGACTACGGCCTTGTGGGCCTCCCAGTGCGTGGCTTGGGATGAAACCGAACCAACATTTTCTCCAAAGAACGTTAGGCTGTACCCTGCAATGTCCCCTCGGGTGACTGGCGATTTCAATAGGGAATCGTTTAGGCGCCAATGACAGGTGCGTTGTGGCTTAAGTTGGGAAGAGAGGGTGAGGGTGACTGGGGCGTGATCCGACCAGCAGATAGGCCCGATGGAGACATCGCTCATCATCTTGAGGGTCAGAGCGTTGCCAAAAAGTCTGTCTGGGTGTGCAGTTTGTGAGGGGGGGGGGGGAGTAGAAGGTAAATGTTCTATTTGTGGGGTTGTCCACCCTCCATAGGTCATAAAGGGCGTATCTCCTGATCACAGCACAAAAATCCCGGGCCAGGCGACCCTGGGCCGAAAGTGGAGGGGTGGAGAGAAGGGACGGTTTCGGAAAAAAGCATATTAAAATCCCCGCCCAAAATCCACGTGGCAGGTGATGGTCCCTGAAGTTCACTGAGGACCCGATGCACAAACTGGAGTTGGGAGGTGTTAGGGGCGTACACAGTGCAAAGTATGATAGGGCGGCCCTGATAAGATCCTTCTAAAATGACATAGCGGCCTGCTGGGTCTATGTGGGAGGAGGTTATTGAAATAGGACAGGAGGCCGATAGCAGTATGGCTGCACCTGCTTTTCTGCGACTATGGTTAGCTATGTAGACATGTGGATAGTGGTGTTTGGCAAAAGCAAAAGATCCCGTCTGGTCGAAGTGGGTCTCCTGGAGGAAGGCCACATCTGCCCTCAGATTGCGGAGTTCCCGAAGCACCAAGCGTCTCTTGGTATTGGAGCCAAGCCCCTTAACGTTCAAGGTGACACAACTGACCATTGTGGTAGGGAAGGGAAACAATGTGTCTTACCCGCCTTGTAGGTAGGGGAGATGTTTTCAGTAGAGAAGGAGCTTCCTCCAATCTGTTTCCTGTGGGATAAAAGAAAGTGGGGGTGTGTGGGAAGAGGATAGAGGGGGTAGGCTTTTCTTGGAAACAATAGGAGGTAGGGGGACGTGGACACCACAAAACTACACAAAAGAGAAACCAAAAAAAAAGTCAAGGGACTGTATCTGTGTAACAAACAGACTAGTCAAAAAGACTGGTTTGTGGAGAGACAAATCCAGCTGGACCTAAAGCCCGCATGGTGGACTTAGTGAGCCCCACTGTCTGGGGACCGAACAAGTCACGTCCCAGGAGGGTGGGGGGAGAGAGGACCCGAACAGAACCAGCAGGTCAAGAACAATAATAAGAGAATACCAAACGTGAGCAGCACACGGCGGCAACGCCACCAATATGTAATTCCGGGCCCTGAGCAAACTGTGATGATGAGGACCCTAGAATAAAGATGAGACAGACGATGAATGTTCAGGTACGGTGGTGAGTCCCTCTGCGATAGGGAGTGGCTCCTCTGGTTTCTGGGGACGCTAGTCTGGATGCAGGGGATGTTCCTCTAGGATCAGCAGACCCCACAATGGGTGAAGGCAGTCAGCGTCGCTTGGGTCCACTCGCGTTCTGCCAGACCAGTGGTAAGCTCCCAATCAGAGAGGTTAGGTACTGGTAGGTCCAGCGCAGCACAAAATGGATCGAGGTCAGCGTAAGTGCGCAAGACCACCGTGCGGCCATTTATCCGGGCATTTAGGGCAAAGGGAAACCCCCAACGGTATGGGATTTGGTTGTCTCTCAGGGTGTCCACTAGGGGCCAAAGATGTTGACGCTTTTGCAGCGTGATCCATGACAGATCTTGAAAAAGTTGAACCGGAGCCCCTTCAAAGTCCAGGATTCGAGAGTTTCAGACTTTTGCCATTATCGCCTCTTTCCAGGTGAAATCATGGACGCAGCATATAATGTCCCTGGAATAGGGGTGGATTTTTTTGGATCTAAGGGCTCTGTGGGCTCTATCCAACTTAGTAGTGCGAGACGGTGGTTCCCCCATAATTTTGTTGAAGAGCGCGCCTACGAAGGCCCCGTCTCCTGATGTTGTTTCTCCGTCCACTGTTGTCTAGATCTTCTACGTGACGCTGTAACTCGCGGAGTCCTGCGTTCTGTGAGGACACCAAGGTATGGAGTTGGGACACACATGACCGTGTAGATTCTTGTTCCTTCTCAAGGGTTTCCACCCAGGCGGCAATAGAGTGCAGATCGCGTCTGACCGCTGATATTTCGGTGCGGCACATGGCAGTGACCTCAGTGATCAGGGCTTGGAAATCCCCTTTAGTGGGTAACTGGGAAAGTATTGGAGCCCAGTCCACATGGGGGGGGTGCCGCTGGGGGATTCGCGGTCAGAATATGGGGAATGAGCAGGAGCAGAAGCGGCATACCGCTGCATACTACTAACAGCCAAAACCAAGAAACAATACTCTGTCCTCCTTCTCCTTGACATGTCCTCTACCTTCGACACTGTTGACCAGTCCCTTCTGTTGCAAACTCTCATCTCTTGGCATCACTGACCTGGCCCTCTCCTGGATCACATCATACCTCACAGACCGGACGTTTTGTGTCTCCCACTCCCGCACCACCTCCTCGTCTCATTCCCTCTCTGTTGGTGTCCCGCAAGGCTCTGTCCTAGGACCTCTAAGGCTCTGTCCTAGGACCCCTGCTCTTCTCGATCTACACTTTTGGCCTGGGACAGCTCATAGAGTCCCATGGCTTTCAGTATAACTCCTATGCTGACGACACACAAATCTACCTCTCTGGTCCAGACATCACCACCTTACTATCAAGAATCCCACAATGTCTATCTTCTATATCATCCTTCTTCGCCTTTCGCTTTCTAAAACTTAACATGGATAAAACAGAATTTATCATCTTTCCCCCATCTTGCTACCCCCCCCCCCCAACATACCTATCTATCACGATCAATGCCTGCACACAATCCCCGGTCATCCAAGTCCGCTGCCTTGGATTCTGCCCTTTCCTTCTGACCGCACATCCAAGCCCTTTCCACCGCCTCCAGCTCAAAAACATCTCCCGCATCCGCGCTTTCCTTAACTTTGAATCTGCGAAAATGCTTGTACATGCCCTCATCATCTCCCGCCTAGACTACTGCAACACTCTCCTCTGTGGCCTCCCATCTGCACTCTCGCACCCCTCCAATCTATCCTCAACTCTGCTGCCTGACTAATTCACCTCTCACCCTATTACTCCTCTGCCTCTCCCCTCTGCCAATCCCTTAACTGGCTCCCCACTGCCCAGCGAATTCACTTCAAAGTACTAACAAATACATACAAGGCCTTCCATACCCTGTTCCCTCCCTACATCTCTGAGCTACTTTCCTGATACATCCCCACAGGCTCTCTCCGAACCTCGCAAGACCTCCTTCTCTCCTCTCCTCTTATCACCTCTTCCCACAATCGCCTCCAAGATTTCTCCCGCGCATCCCCCATACTCTGGAACTCGCTACCCCAACATATCAGACTCTCACCTACAGTGGAATCCTTCAAAAGAAACCTGAAAACCCACCTCTTCAGACAAGCCTACAACCAGTGACCCTGCTGCCTCTTTACCGCCATGACCAACTTCACCCGCACCTACTGTGTCCTTCTCCCATACCATATAGATTGTAAGCCCTCACGGGCAGGGCCCTCTCTCCTTCTGTACCAGTCTGTAACTCGTTTTGTTTATTATTATTGAAATTGTTGTATTATGTATGTGCACCCCTTATCACATGTACAGCGCTATGGAAGGAATGGCGCTTTAATAATAAATAATAATAATAGGCGCTACCCCCTCCATTATGTCATCCTCCAGTTGCAGGGAGGAGAGGGGAACAGAGGGCTCTGCCACGGTGGTGTTTACCTCAAGGGGTCCCCTTCTGTTGGGGGAAAGAGCCGGGGGTGAGGGTGTTTGCGGGGGGTCAGGATAAATCAAATGTGATTGGGATGAGGGCCTCCCCAGACTCCACCGCCTCAGCATGTGCGAGTGCCATCTTGGATGCAGAGTGTCCTTGCTGGGCCCAGGTCGCAGGCAGCAATGTACAGGCCTGAGGCTGAGAGGTTTGATCGGCCACCTTCAGCGTGTTCGCCTGGTCAGTGGAGGGATCGTGGTCCCCTGGGATCCTGCAGCGCTGGGGGAGTGCGTCGGCAGGAGCTTTTGGGCCTGGCGGGAGAGGCGGCAGCGTGCTCTGTTCGGAGCGCAGGACGAAGTCCCGGAGGGTGCCCCGCCGAGGAAAGTCAGCTGGAGGTAGCGACCCTTGCTACGGATTTCTGGGCAGCTTTTTGCCCATGAGGGGGGTCTGTATAGCTGGCTCAGGGCGGCTTGGTGGCGGAGCTCAGCGCTTACACGTTGGCACGGTAGGTAAGATAAGGGAAGGAAACAGAACACGACAAGGCAAACAAAACAACGGACTAGGCCCCAAATGCTAGGGAAAAAAGGGGTCACCTCCTAGCAATCCCTAAAACACTTTCCCTAAGCTGCTATGCCAATGTGCATATCTCGATGGTAGATATGCACATACCCACGTACCTAAGACTATAACACACTGAACCAAACCCTCAGCTGTAGGGAAGAGGGAAAGAGACACCCAGCTCCTTCAACAACCGAAGGAGCTAGCGTCACCCTAGAGGCCTAGTAAAAACAGACACAGAAGGAAAAAAGGGAAAAGGACTTATCTAGAGATGTGTTGGAGCAGACAATCGACCAAACTTCCAGAGGTCACACAAGGCAGAACTATAACCCGCAAAGGCTATAGGGAGAGGGAGGAATAAATAGCCTCACCAATTAGCTAAAGAACAGGAGGTGGGATTCAGTTCAAACCCACAACAAAACAAACTGTCAGATTGAGTCACGTGCAGCAACTCTGACAGATCTCCTCAGAACACCCACAGGGCAGGGCATGACAGTACCCCCCCCTTCTCTACGGGTGACCTCCGGACACCCAGGTCCAACTTTATCTGGGTGTGCCCCGTGAAAGGCAATGGCAAGGCGGCTAGCATTAACATCGGTAGCCAGAACAAACATTCTTTCCTCTGGACCGTATCCCCTCCAATGCACCAGGTATTGAAGGCAACCCCGAAGAACACGTGAGTTGAGAGTTCTAGAGATCTGAAACTCCAGATGGTTCCGCAGGTTCCACATATTTTTTTCAACAAGGACCTGTGAAACACATTATGGATCTTCCAGGCCTGCGGAAGTTCCAGGCGAAACGCCACCAGATTGACAATGGCCGAGATTTTGTAAGGGCCAATAAATCTTGGACACAATTTCCAAGAAGGTGCCTTCAGCTTAATGTTTTTAGTGGACAACCACACCAAATCACCATACATTTATATTTTTCACTCCTTTTTTTCAAATTAACTTGACTCTTCCACCACATAGATGAGAGAGTAAGAGAATCTCTCCTCTTACGGTATCCCAGAAGATTCGGTCCCAGAAAAAGTACCAAACTGAGGGTGAAAACCATATGCGCCAAAAAATGGTGACTTCTCAGTTGACTCCTGCTTACGGTAATTCAAGGCAAACTCAGCTAAAGACCAGAACGAGGACCACTCATCCTGATTCTCAGCAACAAAACACCTCAAATAGGTCTCCGGGTTTTGGTTAGTGCGCTCAGTTTGACCATTCAACTGAGGATGAAAAGCCGAAGAGAAAGACAACTGAATACCCAGACAAGAACAAAACGCCCTCCAAAACCTCTAAACAAATTGCGTCCCCCCTATCAGACACCACATCAGAGGGAATGCCATGTAATTTCACAATGTTATCAATAAAAACCTGAGCGAGAGTTTTCGCATTGGGCAAACCTGATAATGGTACAAAGTGAGCCATCTTGCTTAATCGGTCCACTACCACCAAAATCACAGTTTTCCCAGAGGAACCCGGGAAATCAGTAATGAAGTCCATGGACAAATGCGTCCAAGGACGAGATGGGATGGACAAAGGAAGAAGAGATCCTGATGGCCGAGCGTCAGCCACTTTCGCGCGTGCACAGGTCTCACTAGCTGCTACATAACCCTAAACACTTTTACGCAACCCTGGCCACCAGAATCTCCAGTTCGGGGTAAAGAGCGGAAACTACCACCCCATCAGCCAGAATCAAAGCGGGA
Organism: Bufo bufo; assembly: GCF_905171765.1. Lineage (NCBI taxonomy): Eukaryota > Metazoa > Chordata > Amphibia > Anura > Bufonidae > Bufo > Bufo bufo. The sequence continues at coordinate 137,759,335 of NC_053397.1, forward strand.
TCCTCCTAATATTCCCCCTCCCTGGAAAGCTACGTGACAACACATCCGCTTTGATGTTTTTAATCTCAGGGCGATAGGCGACCAGAAAATTGAATCTGGTAAAAAACAATGACCATCTAGCCTGCCTAGGATTTAAACGCTTTGCAGATTGCAGATAAGCCAGATTCTTATGGTCAGTAAATACCGTAATCGGATGGGTAGCCCCTTCTAGCAAATGACGCCACTCTTCAAAGGCCAATTTGATGGCCAACAACTCTCTATATTCCCAACATCATAATTTCTTTCGGCGGCCGAGAGTTTCTTGGAGAAAAAAGCACACAGGCGCCATTTGCTAGGAGAGGGACCCTGCGACAAGACTGCTCCGACTCTTACTTCTGGCGCATCAACGTCCACAATGAAGGGTTGAGACACATCAGGTTGCATCAGAATGGGAGCAGAAGCAAAACCTTTCTTAATAGCAGAAAAAGCCTGTAATGCCTCATCCGACCAGACAGAGAAGTCAGCGCCCTTCCTAGTCATATCTGTCAAAGGTTTGAAAATGGTGGAATAATTCAGGATGAATTATCTGTAATAATTAGTAAATCCTAAAAACCGCATCAGGGCTTTCTGATTCTCCGGCCGGTCCCATTCCAGTACCGCACGGACCTTTTCGGGATCCATACGAAAACCGGAGGCAGAAATAAAGTACCCCAAAAACGGCAGCTCCTGAACTGCAAACACACATTTTCCAACTTGGCTTACAATTTATTCTCCCGCAGGATAAATAACACTTGTTTCAAATGATCCTGATGAGTCTTCATATTGGGTGAGTAAATTAGTATGTCATCGAGGTAAATAACAACGAACCTCCCCACCAAATGATGAAAAATGTAATTGATAAAGCGCTGAAAGACTGCTGGAGCATTAGTTAAACCAAGGGGCATGACTGGGTTCTTGAAGTGACCCTCGGGGGTATTGAAGGCCGTTTTCCATTCATCTCCTTCCCTGATTCTGATCAGATTATAAGCTCCTCTTAAATCCATCTTAGAAAACACCTTGGCACCAACAATCTGATTAAATAGATCCGGAATCAAGGGACGGGGATAAGGATCATGGACAGTAATGAGATTCAGTTCCCGGAAATCTAGGCACGGTCTAAGGGATCCATCCTTCTTTACGAAAAAGAATCCAGCAGCCATAGGAGACTTAGATGGTCTAATATGTCCCTTTGCCAAACTCTCGGCAATATACTTCCGCATAGCTACTCTTTCGGGTTGTGAAAGATTATATAACTGGCAATTTGGCAATTTTGCTCTGGGCATAAGATTGACCGGAAAATCATACTCTCGGTGAAGGGGCAACTCCTGAGCTCCACCCTCCGAGTATACATCCGAAAAATCGGAAAGAAACTGAGGCAACACCTTAGTGGACACCCCTGAAATAGAGGCACTAGGACAGGTGTTCATACAAAATTCACTCCAATTACTGATTTGTCTTGTTTGCCAGTCAATGGTAGGGTTATTTTTTTATCAACTATGGTAAACCCAGAACCATCGGAGCAGGCAAACCTTTCATAACAAAGCAAGAAATGAACTCAACATGAGAATCACCCACCCTCAAATGAATATCCTGAACAATATAGTTAGACATCTTTGCGAGAGGGGGGGGCGGAATCTATAGCAAACACTGGTATCTCTTTGCTTAATGCGCTAGGTTTAAAACCATGACTCTGAAGAAATTGAAAATCAATAAGATTAACCCCTGCGCCACTGTCAACAAATACCTTTAACTCAAAATTTCCAGAATCTAGCGCCACCATGGCAGGCAGGAGGAATCGGGTACTGCAGGGAGGATATGAATATGCCTGCTCTGACACTACCAAGAGTAAGGGAGTTTTTTGTTTTGTTTTTTCTTTTGAAGGAATCCCCTATTTGTTTTTCATTACCACTTCGAGGTTTAATAAAAGGGCACACATTAACGAAATGAGCTTCTTTACCACAGAAGTTACACAGTCTATTCAGCTTCCTAAAATTCCTATTACCAGAGCAAGAAGTAACCTGATCCAATTGCATAGGCTCCTCTCCAGCCCCTAATTCAAGTGTCCTAGTTCCCCGAGGGACAGGAAGGACTGATTCACCACCAGACAGCACCCCCGCCCGATGGGACCCTTGCACCTCTCCCAAAAATGTCTGTCAATCCGTACGGCCAAAGACATGGCCGCCTCCAAAGAATCAGGTTTTTTCATGAAATGCAAGGGCATCTTTTAATCTCTCAGATAGCCCCTGACAGAACTGACTACGAAGTGCAAGATCATTCCACTCCGCCCATCTTCTAAATTCAGCACAATAGGACTCAGCAGTACGTTCTCCCTGGCACAAGCTGTGCAACTTAGATTCAGCCATAGAGACCCTGTCTGGGTCATCATAAATCCAGGCCCAGGGCTCCGAAAAATTCATCCACCAACCGGAGGGACTGTGAACCGGTCGGCAGAGAAAAAGCCCAAGTCTGAGCATCACCTTTTAGCAGAGAAAGTATAATCCCTACTCTTTGGTTTTCATCTCCAGATGAAATCGGACGCATACGAAAATACAATTTACAGGACTCCCTGAACCGAGCAAAGTTCCAGGCAGACCTGGTTTCCCCCGGCGGCGCCAGACTCTAAAGTACTCTGATACCGTGCAACCAAATTGCGGAGGTCAGTTACCTCCAAAGACAATCCCTGCATGCGATCAACCAAAGCATCAATAGTTTCCATTTTGAAAAACGGCAAGGGAAAAAATTACGGTATGGGGGGTTATAATGTCACGGTAGGTAAGGGAAGGAAACAGAACACGACAAGGCAAACAAAACAACTGACTAGGCCCCAAATGCTAGGGAAAAAAGGGGTCACCTCCTAGCAATCCCTAAAACACTTTCCCTAAGCTGCTATGCCCATGTGCATTTCTCGATGGTAGATATGCACATGCCCACGTACCTAAGACTATAACACACTGAACCAAACCCTCAGCTGTAGGGAAGAGGAAAAGAGACACCTAGCTCCTTCAACAACCAAAGGAGCTAGCGTCACCCTAGAGGCCTAGTAAAAACAGACACAAAAGGGAAAAGGACTTATCTAGAGATGTGTTGAAGCAGACGATCCACCAAACTTCCAGAGCTGACACAAGGCAGAACTATAACCCGCAAAGGCTATAGGGAGAGGGAGGAATAAATAGCCTGGGATTCAGGAGGTGGGATTCAGTTCAAACCCACAACAAAGCAAATTGTCAGATCGAGTCACGTGCAGTAACTCTGACAGATCTCAGAACACCCACAGGGCAGGGCGTGACACACGTCTTGCTCCATGCGCTGTTAGGCCACGCCCCCATGATATGGCATTTTAATATCGCTATTGCTGAATAAAGGTGTATTTTTTATCTATCACAGTCCATGCCCTTCTGGGTGTAGAGTGCCCCTCATCTTTATATTTTTGCTGCAAATATCTAACCATGCTTATTAATCTGAGATGATTAGAATAGAATTGTATTATTTAGTTTTATTTTATAAATTATTTTATCTTTTGATCTCTTTGGGGTATCTTGAATGACATAATGCTGTCAGTGTAATACAATATATACCAGAACTCTAAGGGTTACACAGCATTATAAATCAGTATAATGCTGTGCGATCCTGTTGGAGGAGGGAGATCAGAACGGGAATTTACACTGACACACAGTTCCTCACACCGAACATAGGAGAAAAAAGAAATAAGGCCTGAAAACTGGGGATGGAAGATGGACACCTCCTAATGATAACCCTAATCAAAGCCCTGACTGACTACCAGCATGAACAGACCCCAGAGGTAGGTGTGTTCATACACAGGAATACCTAAGTCCTGTCTAACCCTAAAGGACCCTAGTACTAATGATAGGAATGAGACATGTAGTTCTTCCAAAAGGAAGGCTGAACGGGAGTCTCCCTAAGGCCTAATACAAAACATCAAAGAAATGCAAAACAGAGAAAAGACAAAATATAAAGGGAAAGGTAACACTTAACTTCCAAAAAGCTATGGCCGCACCAGGAACTCAGCTGAGATCCAAACACCAGCTATTCACAGGTCCAACTGAAGCTATAAACCAACCGTCTTTTGCCTCAGTACCATATTATACCTTTCCAAGAATCTAGTACACCAGGATACAGTGGCCTTAAATCTGTTGCTGTGATCTGTGTTAGATTTGGCCCACTGAAGTGCAAACAAACGTATTTTATTTCGTGTCACTACATTACCGTTTTGGCGATGCTCATTCAACATGTTTGCTACATGTTTTTCGAGTTCTGGCCAATGTGTTGTGCCTCTTTTTAATGCACACTTACCCCATGGCATACTCTTTAATGCTTTTTCATTTGCTTTCCAGTCCCGAACCATCTTTTCTGTTACTCCATATTGTCTTGCAGCAGCGCAGTTATTATGTTCCATGGCAAAGTTTACAACTTTTAAACTGGCTTCATATTTCTTCTTCCTGGTAGAGCCATGATGGGGTCTTGACTGTTAGCCATTTGTATACTGTACTGTATGTACTGGAGCTATACTTTATGAACCGGTACATATACTGGTGCTGTACTGTATGTACAGATAATGGTGCTGTATTGTATTCATCACCACATGTATCTGCTCCCCAGATAGACTCTGTTTTTTCACCACAGATAAGGTGCACACCAAACTTCATTAGAGATCCGCCGTTCCAACATTAGAATTGGCTGAAGTGCAGATGCTCCTGCTTCCCCCTGCCTTCCCTCAGAATCGCCAATCCAACCCAGTGTACAACAACCAGCCAATCACGGCAAGCGATGTACCGGTATTTTCTGCGCACACTGCATACAAAGCCTGCTTGGATTGGGTGGGTCAGCATTCCCTGCCTACCCAGCCCTCCCTCTCTTCAAGACGATCTGAGCGGTAGTACGCAATGTGATACTGCCGGCATGAGAAAACCACTGAGAGCAGGGAGAGCGGGCTGCTTCAGGACCGGCTGGCTGGGATGCAGCGCACAGTGGCTCAGCTAGAGGGTGCCTGTCCCTGAAGCTGGAGAAGGGCAGCTTCTCCAGTCCGGCTAGGAAGTAAGCTTCAGCACGCCGTATACCAGCATATAAGATGACACCCGGCGTATAAGACGACCCCCGACTTTTGAGAAGATTTTCATGTGTTAAAAAGTAGACTTATACGTAGGAAAATACAGGGAGTGCAGAATTATTAGGCAAGTTGTATTTTTGAGGATTCATTTTATTATTGAACAACAACCATGTTCTCAATGAACCCAAAAAACTCATTAATATCAAAGCTGAATATTTTTGGAAGTAGTTTTTAGTTTGTTTTTAGTTTTAGCTATTTTAGGGGGATATCTGTGTGTGCAGGTGACTATTACTGTGCATAATTATTAGGCAACTTAACAAAAAACAAATATATACCCATTTCAATTATTTATTTTTACCAGTGAAACCAATATAACATCTCAACATTCACAAATATACATTTCTGACATTCAAAAACAAAACAAAAACAAATCAGTGACCAATATAGCCACCTTTCTTTGCAAGGACACTCAAAAGCCTTCCATCCATGGATTCTGTCAGTGTTTTGATCTGTTCACCATCAACATTGCGTGCAGCAGCAACCACAGCCTCCCAGACAGTGTTCAGAGAGGTGTACTGTTTTCCCTCCTTGTAAATCTCACATTTGATGATGGACCACAGGTTCTCAATGGGGTTCAGATCAGGTGAACAAGGAGGCCATGTCATTAGATTTTCTTCTTTTATACCCTTTCTTGCCAGCCACGCTGTGGAGTACTTGGACGCGTGTGATTGAGCATTGTCCTGCATGAAAATCATGTTTTTCTTGAAGGATGCAGACTTCTTCCTGTACCACTGCTTGAAGAAGGTGTCTTCCAGAAACTGGCAGTAGGACTGGGAGTTGAGCTTGACTCCATCCTCAACCCGAAAAGGCCCCACAAGCTCATCTTTGATGATACCAGCCCAAACCAGTACTCCACATCCACCTTGCTGGCGTCTGAGTCGGACTGGAGCTCTCTGCCCTTTACCAATCCAGCCACGGGCCCATCCATCTGGCCCATCAAGACTCACTCTCATTTCATCAGTCCATAAAACCTTAGAAAAATCAGTCTTGAGATATTTCTTGGCCCAGTCTTGACGTTTCAGCTTGTGTGTCTTGTTCAGTGGTGGTCGTCTTTCAGCCTTTCTTACCTTGGCCATGTCTCTGAGTATTGCACACCTTGTGCTTTTGGGCACTCCAGTGATGTTGCAGCTCTGAAATATGGCCAAACTGGTGGCATCTTGGCAGCTGCACGCTTGACTTTTCTCAGTTCATGGGCAGTTATTTTGCGCCTTGGTTTTTCCACACGCTTCTTGCGACCCTGTTGACTATTTTGAATGAAACACTTGATTGTTCGATGATCACGCTTCAGAAGCTTTGCAATTTTAAGAGTGCTGCATCCCTCTGCAAGATATCTCACTATTTTTTACTTTTCTGAGCCTGTCAAGTCCTTCTTTTGACCCATTTTGCCTAATAATTATGCACACCTGATATAGGGTGTTGATGTCATTAGACCACACCCCTTCTCATTACAGAGATGCACATCACCTAATATGCTTAATTGGTAGTAGGCTTTCGAGCCTATACAGCTTGGAGTAAGACAACATGCATAAAGAGGATGATGTGGTCAAAATACTCATTTGCCTAATAATTCTGCACTCCCTGTACAGTATATGGAAAGTTAAATGACCACAATAGCAACACCTGGAGGTTAAGGGTATGGCCAATACCAGAAACAACACAGACTCTTATTGATCCACAAGGTAAACATGTCAAACCAAACCACGTGTTGCCAGTCTCAAAGATCTCCTGCCACTCACTGTCGTGGAGACGTCCGTATGTCTTGGTACTTCCGGGACAGTACCCCCCCTTCTATGAGTGACCTCCGGGCACCCAGGACTGACCTTATCCGGGTGAGACCCCTGAAAAGCTTTCACCAAATGACTGGCATTATCGTCAGATGCCGGTACCCACATCCTCTCCTCAGGTCCATAACCCCTCCAGTAAACAAGATACTAAAGAAATCTATGGAGAGCTTGAGAGTCAATTATTTTTGGCGATCTGAAATTCCAAACTACCGTCCACCATGACAGGAGCAGGTGGCAAGAAAGACTACTCCAAAGGTTCAACCTATCTCTTCATCAAAGATTTATGAAACACATTATGTATTTTCAAAACCTGAGGAAGTTCAAGACGAAAAGCTACAGGATTAATAATGGCCGTGATCTTATATGGACCAATAAATCTTGGACCCAACTTCCAGGAAGGTATCTTCAACTTAATGTTTCTTGTGGACAGCCACACCAAATTACCCACTCTTAGGTCCGGACCCTTCATAGTTTCCTGTCAGCCACACGTTTATACTTGTTGCCAATTTTCATCAAGTTATTTTTAATTTCCCCCCCATATAGATGATGATAATGACAAAAAACATTCCTCCTCAGGAATACCAGAAGTACCTGAACCAGAAAAAGTGCCAAACTGTGGGTGAAACCCATATGCCCCCAAAAAAGGCGACTTACCAGTTGACTACTTGAGAATGATAAAAGGTGGAACGGCTCACTCTCTATATACACGGATTGGTGCCTAGGTCCGAATTAGAATCACCCCTTCAAAATAGTAACAATCTAAGTAATATTGGACCGGCACTCAAACATATGGGTTCACGCTGAGCAATAAATTTTGGTAAATAGTGCAATTTAATAAAACATAAAATACATATAAAAACATATAATGCACACAATAGTGGGATATGAGATGATGTTTGAATTAACTAGTAATAAAGTCCATACAATGCAGTTGGTGAATAGTTAATGTCCCATGATTCTACGATTAAGTAGATGGAAAAAATCGATAAAAAATCCAAAGGAAAAAATCAATAGCTGGCAGTCATTGACTATATTGAGTAGAATACTCACTTTTGGCGCAGTTCTGTGGCGTCCCACATGTGAGAGCGCTTACCTCGGTGTCGCTTTAATCAAGTACCGGTGGCAAAGTATAGTTACTTAACTGACATCCTGAAATCAGGTCTCCATATGATCGCTTCAATTTTCACGAGGTGAGCTGTTTCTTTTCCTTTTTTCTTTTCAGATTAAACAGACTCTATCAATCTCGGTTAACGTTGTGATGAAGCTTCGATCTTTTGGATCATGAATATTTGTCCGTTGCCATCCGTTAGTGAAATCGATCACCAGACAATTTGCTTGCATTTGTTTCGTATGATAATTTCCAAGGTCTCTTTCAATATTGCATGGCCATGCTTCAAATTTCGGACTCTTTATGAATATCCCATCGATCCCAGACGCGTTTTCGAAATAGATCCCTATTTCTTCCTCAGTGGGTATGTCCATATTCAAGAGTCCAAGACCTTATATACCTGTCTGTTGATTGCTGGGTTGGAACCCAGCAAATCAAACAGAATGTGCAACACATGGGTGGGTCAGCGCTAATTTACCGCCTCTTTTCTGTCAAAAAATCGCATTCCGGTAATGATGCGTTTTCGATGCTTTTTTTTCGCATATATGCGTTTTTTCGTGCATAATTGCAGAATAGCATATTAACCACTTAAGGACCACAGGTTTATACCCCCCTAGTGACCAGGCCCTTTTTTACAAATCGGCACTCCACAACTTTAGCGGTTTATTGCTCAATCATGCAACTTACCACCCAAGTGAATTTTACCTCCTTTTCTTCTCACTAATAGAGCTTTCATTTGGTGGTATTTCATTGCTGCTGACATTTTTACTTTTTTTGTTATTAATCGAAATTTAACGATTTTTTTGCAATAAAATGACATTTTTCACTTTCAGTTGTAAAATTTTGCAAAAAAAACGACATCCATATATAAATTTTGCTCTAAATTTATTGTTCTACATGTCTTTGATAAAAAAAAAATGTTTGGGTAAAAAAAAAAATGGTTTGGGTAAAAGTTATAGCGTTTACAAACTATGGTACAAAAATGTGAATTTCCGCTTTTTGAAGCAGCTCTGACTTTCTGAGCACCTGTCATGTTTCCTGAGGTTCAACAATGCCCAGACAGTACAAACACCCCACAAATGAACCCATTTCGGAAAGTACACACCCTAAGGTATTCGCTGATGGGCATAGTGAGTTCATAGAACTTTTTATTTTTTGTCACAAGTTAGCGGAAAATGATGGGTTTTTTTTTCTTTTTTTTTCTTACAAAGTCTCATATTCCACTAACTTGTGACAAAAAATAAAAACTTCCATGAACTCACTATGCCCATCAGCGAATACCTTGGGGTGTCTTCTTTCCAAAATGGGGTCACTTGTGGGGTAGTTATACTGCCCTGGCATTCTAGGGGCCCAAATGTGTGGTAAGGAGTTTGAAATCAAATTCTGTAAAAAATGACCAGTGAAATCCGAAAGGTGCTCTTTGGAATATGGGCCCCTTTTCCCACCTAGGCTGCAAAAAAGTGTCACACATCTGGTATCTCCGTATTCAGGAGAAGTTGGGGAATGTGTTTTGGGGTGTCATTTTACATATACCCATGCTGGGTGAGAGAAATATCTTGGCAAATGACAACTTTTCCCATTTTTTTATACAAAGTTGGCATTTGACCAAGATATTTCTCTCACCCAGCATGGGTATATGTAAAATGACACCCCAAAACACATTCCCCAACTTCTCCTGAATACGGAGATACCAGATGTGTGACATTTTTTGCAGCCTAGGTGGGCAAAGGGGCCCATATTCCAAAGAGCACCTTTCGGATTTCACTGGTCATTTTTTTGGGGTGTCTTCTTTCCAAAATGGGGTCACTTGTAGGGTAGTTATACTGCCCTGGCATTCTAGGGGCCCAAATGTGTGGTAAGGAGTTTGAAATCAAATTCTGTAAAAAATGACCTGTGAAATCCGAAAGGTGCTCTTTGGAATGTGGGCCCCTTTGCCCACCTAGGCTGCAAAAAAGTGTCACACATGTGGTATCTCCGTTCTCAGGAGAAGTTGGGGAATGTGTTTTGGGGTGTCATTTTACATATACCCATGCTGGGTGAGAGAAATATCTTGGCAAAAGACAACTTTTCCCATTTTTTTATACAAAGTTGTCTTTTGCCAAGATATTTCTCTCACCCAGCATGGGTATATGTAAAATGACAGCCCAAAACACATTCCCCAACTTCTCCTGAGAACGGAGATACCACATGTGTGACACTTTTTTGCAGCCTAGATGCGCAAAGGGGCCCACATTCGTTTTAGGAGGGCATTTTTAGACATTTGGATCCCAGACTTCTTCTCACGCTTTACGGCCCCTAAAATGCCAGGGCACTATAAATACCCCACATGTGACCCCATTTTGGAAAGAAGACACCCCAAGGTATTCAATGAGGGGTATGGCGAGTTCAAAGAAATTTTATTTTTTTTGGCACAAGTTAGCGGAAATTGATTTTTTCCGTTTTTTCTCACAAAGTCTCCCTTTCCGCTAACTTGGGACAAAAATTTCAATCTTTCCTGGACTCAATATGCCCCTCAGCGAATACCTTGGGGTGTCTTCTTTCCAAAATGGGGTCATTTGTGGGGTGTTTGTACTGCCCTGGCATTTGAGGGTCTCCGCAATCATTACATGTATGGCCAGCATTAGGAGTTTCTGCTATTCTCCTTATATTGAGCATACGGGTAATGAGATTTTTTTTTTCCGTTCAGCCTCTGGGCTGAAAGAAAAAATGAACGGCACAGATTTCTTCATTCGCATCGATCAATGTGGATGAAAAAATCTCTGCCAAAAAAAGAAAAAGGAGGGGAAAGGCGTCTGCCAGGACATAGGAGCTCCGCCCAACATCCATACCCACTTAGCTCGTATGCCCTGGCAAACCAGATTTATCCATTCACATCAATCGATGTGGATAAATAAATCATTGCCGGGATTTTTTAATTTTTTTTATATATACAGGGAGTGCAGAATTATTAGGCAAGTTGTATTTTTGAGGATTAATTTTATTATTGAACAACAACCATGTTCTCAATGAACCCAAAAAACTCATTAATATCAAAGCTGAATATTTTTGGAAGTAGTTTTTAGTTTGTTTTTAGTTTTAGCTATTTTAGGGGGATATCTGTGTGTGCAGGTGACTATTACTGTCCATAATTATTAGGCAACTTAACAAAAAACAAATATATACCCATTTCAATTATTTATTTTTACCAGTGAAACCAACATAACATCTCAACATTCACAAATATACATTTCTGACATTCAAAAACAAAACAAAAACAAATCAGTGACCAATATAGCCACCTTTCTTTGCAAGGACACTCAAAAGCCTGCCATCCATGGATTCTGTCAGTGTTTTGATCTGTTCACCATCAACATTGCGTGCAGCAGCAACCACAGCCTCCCAGACACTGTTCAGAGAGGTGTACTGTTTTCCCTCCTTGTAAATCTCACATTTGATGATGGACCACAGGTTCTCAGTGGGGTTCAGATCAGGTGAACAAGGAGGCCATGTCATTAGATTTTCTTCTTTTATACCCTTTCTTGCCAGCCACGCTGTGGAGTACTTGGACGCGTGTGATGGAGCATTGTCCTGCATGAAAATCATGTTTTTCTTGAAGGATGCAGACTTCTTCCTGTACCACTGCTTGAAGAAGGTGTCTTCCAGAAACTGGCAGTAGGACTGGGAGTTGAGCTTGACTCCATCCTCAACCCGAAAAGGCCCCACAAGCTCATCTTTGATGATACCAGCCCAAACCAGTACTCCACCTCCACCTTGCTGGCGTCTGAGTCAGACTGGAGCTCTCTGCCCTTTACCAATCCAGCCACGGGCCCATCCATCTGGCCCATCAAGACTCACTCTCATTTCATCAGTCCATAAAACCTTAGAAAAATCAGTCTTGAGATATTTCTTGGCCCAGTCTTGACGTTTCAGCTTGTGTGTCTTGTTCAGTGGTGGTCGTCTTTCAGCCTTTCTTACCTTGGCCATGTCTCTGAGTATTGCACACCTTGTGCTTTTGGGCACTCCAGTGATGTTGCAGCTCTGAAATATGGCCAAACTGGTGGCAAGTGGCATCTTGGCAGCTGCACGCTTGACTTTTCTCAGTTCATGGGCAGTTATTTTGCGCCTTGGTTTTTCCACACGCTTCTTGCGACCCTGTTGACTATTTTGAATGAAACGCTTGATTGTTCGATGATCACGCTTCAGAAGCTTTGCAATTTTAAGAGTGCTGCATCCCTCTGCAAGATATGTCACTATTTTTGACTTTTCTGAGCCTGTCAAGTCCTTCTTTTGACCCATTTTGCCAAAGGAAAGGAAGTTGCCTAATAATTATGCACACCTAATATAGGGTGTTGATGTCATTAGACCACATCCCTTCTCATTACAGAGATGCACATCACCTAATATGCTTAATTGGTAGTAGGCTTTCGAGCCTATACAGCTTGGAGTAAGACAACATGCATAAAGAGGATGATGTAGTCAAAATACTCATTTGCCTAATAATTCTGCACGCAGTGTACAAAGTGTTTGCCAAAGTATATGAACACCGCCGCCTCCTCAGCTCATATGCCTCAGCAAACGTATCTTTTACTGCAGAGGAGAAATCTCGTCTTGCAGCGCCGCATGCACCGACTTGCGTGTAATCTGACAGCAGCGCAATGCTTCTGTCAGAATGCACATTAGTGCTGCAGCTAGTCGATCGCTTGGTCCACCTAGAAGGTCAAAAAAAAAAAAACAGGCCGCAACGCAATTAATTTATTAACATTAACTTTAGAGAACATTAACTTTTATAAACTTTTGAAACAGAACAATAACTTTTTTGCTTACCGGTGATTTTTTTTTTTTTTTTTTACCTTTATAGGACAAACCTCTCCTTCCCCATGGGACAATGTGCAAAGCGCAAATCGCCCAGAGATGTGGCGAAGTACATTATGCACTTTGTCCCAGGTAAAAGGAGAGGTTTGTAGCAGCTCTGTGTGAAAGGGCCCTAATAGCCCTGTGTCACGCGATCCCTACACTAATAGTGTACCTGAGTGTGGAACTTGCGGAAACACTCCCCTATGCATAGGGCAGGCTGGTCAGGACAGTCAGGACAAAAAACGGTGGTGTCACGCCTTATTCCAGCCCTGCTGCAGACACGACATCTTTTTCTTGGGGAACGTTGAGTTGGGGTACCAGGATAGACAGACGGGAAGTGTCTGCCATGTAGCCGGCTCACTACATCAGGGCCTTGGGGCACGGACCCTCCTGGATACAGGAGTTCCGAAATGATCTCTTCCTGGAATTTTAGGAAGGATCCTGTTCTCCCAGCCTTACTGTAGAGAACAAAACTATTATACATCGCCAATTGAATTAAATATACAGACACCTTTTTATACCAGCGTCTGGTGCGTCGGGAAACTAAATAGGGAGCCAACATCTGGTCATTGAAGTCCACCCCTCCCATGTGAAGGTTATAGTCATGGACAGAGAGGGGTTTCACAATGACTCCAGTTGCCCGTTCAATTTGGACAGTCGTGTCTGCGTGAATGGTGGACAGAAGGTAAACGTCCCTCTTGTCCCTCCACTTCACCGCGAGCAGTTCTTGGTCACACAAGGCAGCCCTCTCCCCCCGTGCAAGTCGGGTACTAACGAGCCTTTGGGGGAAGCCCCGGCGACTAGGTCGCGCGGTGCCACAGCATTGAATTCCGACTAGATGTAAGTGCCGAAAGAGGGCCGCGCTTGAGTAAAAATTGTCCACGTATAAGTGGTACCCCTTGTGGAGTAAGGGTGACACCAAGTCCCAAACAATCTTGCCACTGCTCCCCAGGTAGTCAGGACATCCGACCGGCTCCAGTTTTGAGTCTTTTCCCTCATAGACCCTAAAACGATATGTATAGCCTGTGGCCCTTTCACAGAGCTTATACAGTTTGACCCCATAACGGGCGCGCTTGCTGGGGATGTACTGTTTTATGCCAAGGCGCCCGGTAAAATGTACTAGGGACTCGTCTATGCAGATGTTTTGATTAGGGGTATACGCATCTGCAAATCTGGATGACAAATGGTCTATGAGGGGCCGAATTTTGTGGAGCCGGTCATAAGCAGGGTGGCCTCTTGGATGACAGGTGCTATTGTCCGTAAAATGCATAAAGCACATTATGACCTCAAAACGTGCCCTAGACATTGCAGCAGAGAACATGGGCATGTAATGTATTGGGTCTTTAGACCAATATGACCGCAATACATTTTTTTTAGTTAGACCCATGCTGAGGATAAGGCCCAAAAAAATTTTAAACTCTGAAACTGTGACTGGTTTCCACCGGTAAGGCTGGGCATAGAAGCTTTCCGGATTGGCGGTAATAAACTGTGTGGCGTAGCGGTTGGTTTCTGCCACAACTAGGTCATAGAGATCCGCGGTGAAGAACAGCTCAAAAAACTGAAGGGCCGATCCTAAATGAGCCGTCTCCACGCGAACTCCAGACTGGGCGGTGAAAGGGGGCAATACGGGTGCGGCGGAAGCAGGGGAGTGCCAATTGGGATTTGCCAGCACCTCTGGGAGACTAGGGGTTCTACGGGCCTGTGAACGCGGTGGCTGCGACAGGGGAGTTACTGCACGTGCCACCGTACCAGCTGGAACTGCCCTTCTGGTGCTCGCCACTTCACCAGGGAATACGGCAGTGCTGGTAGAAGGTCCAGGGTGTGCTGCGCTGCTGGTGTATGCCGCACCATAAACAAGATCAGCGCTAGCACCACTCTGCTGCAAATGAGGCTCATCATGCAGGGTAGGCAGAACCCTGACATGGGATCGGGTACGTCTGGCCGTAGCAGGGACCTCTACCTCGTCATCCTCACTAGCGGTTAGAGTGCCACTGCTGTCTACAGGTTCATATTCTGAACCACTGGATTCAGCGGGTGAGTCGTCCCCATCGCTTTCATCCATCAGGGCCAGAATCCTGTAGGCCTCTTCAGCGGAATACCCCTTGTTTGACATTTTGGGTTCACTAAATTTAGAGGATATTCCTCTGAGACTACCCAGGAAAAAGAGCAAACCTACCTAGCAAAAAGGAGTGCTTGCAAAGGAAAGCTGCGACCGCTAATAAAGATCCAAAAAGCTCAAAAGTGATCTTTATAGCGGCGCAGCGATTTTACCGTGTTTTTGCAGTGATCAGAAAAAAAAAATTCTGTCACTGCGGTGGAGCGGACTGAACGCAAGTGTGCGCAAAAGATCAGGCCTGATCGGGCGAACACTGCGTTTTGTAGAGCCTAAGGTGACCCTAATGTACTTATATAGATCTGATTGCGATCAGTATTGATCACTTACAGATACTATATAGTACTAGTGCTGATTAGCGACAGCGATGACGCTAATCAGCGACTAATCAGTGACTGCGGTGGGCTGGGCGCTAAACTACCTAGCAAGTAGCTAACTAACTGGCGGTGATAAGGGACCCTTACAGGGGGGGTGATCAGTGACAGGGGGTGGACAAGGGGGTGATCAGGGTGATCAGGGAGTCTAATATGGGCGATCAGGTGCTAAATAAGGGGTTAATAAATGACAGGGTAATGTGTAAATGTGTAGTGTGGTGTTTGGTGCTACTTACTGAGCTGCCTGTATCCTCTGGTGGTCGATCCAAGCGAAAGGGACCACCAGAGGACCAGGCAGCAGTTATATCAGACGCTATTTTGAAAATAGCGTCTGACATAACCTTTTCATTCGTCGATTCAAAAATCTACAGCCTGCCAGCCAATGATCGCGGCCGGCAGGCTGCAGATGAACTTGTGCACTATGCGTTCCTGTGAACGCGCGCGCCTGTGTGCGCGCGTTCACAGGAAATCTCGGCTCACGCGAGATGACGCCAATCGGCGTTAGTGTGACCTGGGAGCGCCGCAGAGATGACGCCTTTCGGCGTTAGTGTGACGGTAAGTGGTTAATATGCTATTCTGCAATTATGCACGAAAAAACGCATGTATGCGAAAATACCGAGGTAAGCGCTCTCACATGTGGGACGCCACAGAACTGCGCCAAAAGTGAGTATTCTACTCAATATAGTCAATGACTGCCAGCTATTGATTTTTTCCTTTGGATTTTTTATCGATTTTACTTTCTACTTAATCGTAGAATCATGGGACATTAACTATTCACCAACTGCATTGTTTATTAGTAGTTAATTCAACTATCATCTTATATCCCACTATTGTGTGTATTATATGTTTTTATATGTATTTTATGTTTTATTAAATTGCACTATTTACCAAAATTTATTGCTCAGCGTGGACCCATATGTTTGAGTGCCGGTCCAATATTACTTAGATTGTTACCAGTTGACTACTGTTTACGATTATTTATGGCAAACTCTGACAAAGACAAAAAAGTAAGTCTCCATTCTCTGATTAGTGAGTTCCGTCTGTCCGTTCGACTGAGGATGAAAAGCCAAAGAAAAAGACAGTTGTACCCCCAACCGAGTACAGAACACCTTCCAGAATCTGGACACAAACTGATTCCCACGATCCGAAACCAAGTCAGAGGGAATGCCATGGAGTTTCACAATGTTGTCAACAAACACTTGAGCAAGTGTTTTAGCATTAGGTAGGCCATACAACGCTATAAAGTGCACAATTTTACTAAAACGATCAACCACCACAAAAATAACTGTCTTTCCTAACAAATTAGGCAGATCAGTGATAAAATCCATAGATAGTCCATGGTCTGGATGGGATAGGCAATGGAAGTATGGATCCAGAAGGCCGAGTATGTGTCACCCTAGCGTGTGCACAGACACTACAGGCAGACACATAATCCTCAACACACTTATGGAATTCCAGCCACCAGAATCTACGGGAGATGAGGTCAACAGTAGATCTGCTCCCAGGGTGTCCTATAAGCACTGTACAGTGATGTTCCTCAAACACCTTTGTTACGCAATTCCGATGGCACAATTTCCCAGAGGGGCAAGAATCCGGTGCGTCTCCCTGGGCCTCTAACTCCTTCACCTCTAGGTCAGGGTATAGGGCGGATATCACCACCCCTTCCGATAGAATAGGACTCGAATCTTCAAAATCACCACCTCCAGGAAAACTACGTGATAAGGCATCTGCCTTGACATTCTTAACCCCAGGACGATAAGTGACAATGAAATTGAATCTGGTGCAAAACAAAGACCATCTCGGCTGCCTCGGGTTCAGTTGTTTAGCCGACACCAGGTAAGCCAGGTTTTTGTGATCGGTGAACACCATGATCGGATAAATCGCCCCTTCCAACCAATGACGCCATTCCTCGAAAGCCATCTTAATAGCTAGCTACTCTCTGTTACTCTGTTACCCACATCGTAATTTCTCTCTGCGGAAAAGAGGTTTTTTTTGTTGAGAAAATGGCACATGGATGCCATTTACCAGGTGACGGGCCCTGCAAAAAAAAAATGCTTCTACTCCCACCTCAGATGTGTCCACTTCCACAATGAAAGGTTGTGATACATCCGGCTGCACCAATATAGGGGCCGAAGAGAAGTATTCCTTAACTGCAGAAAAAGCTTGCAACGCAGAATCAGACCACACTGAGACATCCATCCCTTTCTTAGTCATATCAGTTAAGGGTTTTACCACTGTCGAATAATTCTGAATACATTTTTGATAATAATTGGTGAACCCCAAAAAACTCATAAGAGCCTTCAGATTTTCGGGTCGATCCCAGTCCAATACGGCACGGACTTTCTCTGGATCCTTTCGAAAACCCGAAGATGACAACAGGTATCCCAAAAATTGCACCTTGTTTACAGCAAAAACACACTTCTCTAATTTTGCATACAATTTATTATCCCTTAGGATCTGCAACACCTGTCTAATGTGATCCTGATGTATCTCCACGTCTGGAGAATAAATTAGTATGTCCTCTAAATACACAACTACAAACCTCCCCACCAAAGGATGAAAAATTTTATTCACAAAATGCTGGAAAACCGCAGGAGCAGGTTCTCAAAGTGCCCCTCAGTAGTATTGAAAGCAGTCATTCATTCATCCATCCCCTTTATTGATCCTGACCAGATTATATGCCCCCCTTAAGTTCAATTTGGAGAACCCCTTGGCACCAACAATCTGGTTAAACAAATTGGGAATCAAAGCAAGGGGGTAAGGCTCACTGACAGTAATCCGATTGAGTTCACGGAAATCCAGACATGGCCAAAGACCTCCGTCTTTTTCTTTAACAGAATAAACCCTGCTGCCACTTTGTGTCCTTTTAGCCAAACTCTCAGTAATATACTCTCTGATGGCCAGTCTTTCAGGTCCAGAAAGGTTATACAACCTAGATTTGGGCAACTTAGCTCGGGGAATAAGGTTGATAGGACAATCGTATTCCCAATGTGGAAGTAAATCCTGGCATCCACTCTCAGAAAATACATTGGCAAAATCAGATATAATTGAAGGCAATGTCTTAGTAGTTAAAACAGAAAAAGATGTATTAATACAATTGTCAACGCAATAATCGCCCCAATCCAGAATCTGTCTAGCTTGCCAATCGATGGTTGGATTGTGCTTGCTCAACCACGGCAAACCCAAAGCCACCGGAGCAGGGAGACCCTCCAACACATTCTTAATCCTATATCATGCACCACTTTCAATAAACACTTCTGAGCTAGAGGTGCAGACTCAATAGCAAAAATGGAAATATTTTTCTCTAATGCACTCGGTGACAACCCGTGCATACGGACGAACTGAGCATCAATCCAGTTTATGCCTGCCCCGCTGTCGATAAACACCTCAATCCCCACAGTTTTTTACTTTAGTGCCACCTCAGCAGTCAGGAGAAATCGGGTACTACCAGTCAGTCAATGCGTATGGCAAGAGACATAGCCGCCTCCAGAGACACATGAGTTTTATGAAAGGCCAAAGCGTCCTTCAGCCTCCCTGATAAACCCTGACAAAACTGGCTACGGAGAGACGGATTGTTCCATTCAGTAACCGTAGCCCACCTCCTAAACTCAGAGCAATAAATCTCAGCAGAACGATCTCCCTGATGAAGGCAACGTAGCTTGGTTTTGGGATGTCCATTTCGGATCGTCATAGATAAGACCCAAAGCTTCGAAAAATTCATCCACCGACCAGAGACTGCAATCCGGTCGGCAGAGAAAAAGCCCATAACTGCGCACCCCCCTTAAAGAGGACCTTTTACTAGTGTACAAACTAAAAACTAACTATATCTGTGGGCAGAGCGGCACCCTCTGTTGTACTGGACTGATTTTTTTGTATGAGGCGTGTCCCTTGCTGCTGCGATTGGCCCGCGCTGCAGCAAGGGAGACGCCTCATACAAAAAATCAGTCCAGTACAACAGAGGGAGCGCAGACACCGGAGCCTATACCGGGCGAACGGAGCGGCGCCCGGACATATTAGTAAGTGCAGGGGGACCCCTGGGTGCCGCTTTGCCCACAGATATAGTTAGTTTTTAGTTTGTACACTAGTGAAAGGTCCTCTTTAAGTAATGAAATAACCACACCGACTGGCTATTTTTCATCCCGGCTATTTTTCATCCCCAGATGAGTGTGGTCGTAGCCTAAAATACAGTTTGCACACCTCCCTAAACAAAATGAAATTCTCCTGTCCCCTAGACAATCTGTCCGGGAGGGCAACATTAGGCTCCAGATAGGCCTGTTTTCCACCACAAGGACTAACAGCCTGTGGTCTCTGAATCTGTGAGATGGTCGTGCGGAGATCGGCTACTTCCAAAGACTGCCCTTGCAACTGTCCTGCCAGTGCAGCAATTGGATCCATGGCTGCACTCGAACAAACAAAAAAAAAAAAATGACGGTTTAGGTGGTTTATAATGTCCCGCTCTAGTGTGGGAGGGAAACCCCCACGCCGAACATAGGAGGGAAAGGGAAAAGGAAATAAAGCCTGAAAACTAGGGAAAGGAAGATGGACACCTCCTAATGATAACCCTAATTAAAGCCCTGACTGACTACCAGTATGAACAGACCCCAGAGGTAGGTGTGTTCATACACAGGAATACCTAAAGTCCTGTCTAACCCTAAAGAACCCGGATACTAATGACTGGAATGAGACCTCCTGTTCCTCTAAAAGCAAGGATGAACGTGAGTCTACCTAAGGCCTAATAGAAAATGGCAAAGAAATGCAACACACAGAAAAGCCAAAATATAAAGGGAAACGTAACACTTAAAGAGGACCTTTCATGGGTCCAGACATTATGAAATAAGTAGGGGTTGTGTAGGGCATAATTCATGGATGTAATATCGCTTACTAGTTTATCTGTCCGGTAGCATCGGTACAGGGAGGAGGAGACTTCCCTGTTTCTCAATGGGTCCAATCACAGCAAAGAGTGTCACAGCCAATTTGACCGTGCTACAACCAGGGAGTAGGAGACGCCCATTGAAAAACAGGGCAGTCATTTCCTCCCTGTACCGATGCTATTCATTCGCATATCAGGCGGGTAAAGTGAACGTGGGCCACAGCAGGTGAACAGAACGCTGGACAGACTCACTAATAAGCGATATTACATCCATGAATTATGCCCTACACAACCCCCTACTTATTTCATAATGTCTGGACCCATGAAAGGTCCTCTTTAACTTCCAAGAAGCTATGGCAGCACCAGGAACTCAGCCGAGATCCAAACACCAGCTATCCACAGGTCCAACTGAAGCTATAAACCACACAGCATTGTGGGAGAGACTACTATAAATAGGAAAAGTTAAATGACCACAAAAGCAACACCTGGAGGTTAAGGGTGTGACCAGTACCAGAAACAACACTGACGCCTATTGATCCACAAGGTAAACATGTCAAACAAAACCATGTGTTGCCAGTCTCAAAGATCTCCTGCCACTCACTGTCGCAGGGAGGTCCGTATGTATCGGTACGTCAATGACAATTTAACTCTCTCGTGTGTGTCTGGCCTTAGGAGTCATGAAACCCATGCAAAATATCCAATTACTCTCAGTTTGGAAAAGTGATTTAATTCTCCTCCTCGTATGCCCAATGTTATTTGGCAAATTCCCCACCTTTTCAGTGCTCTGGCATATGAGTTGTAGTTAAAGGGGTATTCCGGTTAGGTAACTTTTTGTTCAACTCCTGTAGAGTTGGTGTATGTGTGTGGTGCACTTAAACTAACCTGATATATTTCAACCTCTGAAGTGACTTGGTTTTAAAATTATGCACCTCACTTAGGGTGTTTTTCCCACAAAAGCAGGGCATTATAGACCAAACCCAGTCCCGATAGGCCACACCCTAACTCTTGCTGGCAGCATAAGAAGAGGAAAAAAAAGTATGTGAAGACCTGAAGGTGAGCTGTGCAGGGCCCAAGGTGCTTCTCTTACTCAGTCACAGAGTGACATGTCCGCTGGCTCTATTGACTGACTGGGAGTGAGAGAAGCCTCAGTCAATTTGTTGCTGCAGCTCACGCTCAGATAGTACAATGCTGCTGTCTGAGCATGGTGCTAGTGAAAAGGAGGACACTCCTGCGCTGGACAGGGTGCCAGGAGACCAGACTGTCCGGCCTAAAGCCGGATGTCTGGCCACCCTAACTCCACTTCTTCCACCTCTGCTCCCTTTTCCTGAAACACACAGTGGAAAGTGCATCCTCTGTCATGTGATGTTTGTAAGAAGTGATACAGAGAGAGAGAGAGATGGAAAAAATTGTGAAATACATAGCAATAAACCGTGTCGTACTGGGGTGCCTTGGGCCCACCAGTGGAATTGATTCTGGGGGCCCACCGTACAGCTACCATAAATAGAAATGTTTTCGGTCTCATGCACTTGACCGTGTGCATTTCAGTACATAATACAGTGGGCAAAACAGAATTATATTGTGCATTATTACACTATATCAAAGTTTTTTCATAAAGCAACGAACACATGGCTATTAGTTGATAACTTGTTGGTTATTTATAGTCGGCAGGAGAACAGGCCGAACTGGATAGATGTGTTTTTTTCGGCCTTATAAACTATGTTACTAGCAGCGTGGATTGTACTAAATGATTCACCCAGTCCTTCAGCCAGGCTAAACAAAATCCAAAGTGAAGAAAATGTTTGCCGGCAACTGAAAAAGTTTATTGGAGTG
Source organism: Bufo bufo (assembly GCF_905171765.1). Taxonomy (NCBI): domain Eukaryota; kingdom Metazoa; phylum Chordata; class Amphibia; order Anura; family Bufonidae; genus Bufo; species Bufo bufo. The sequence continues at coordinate 137,781,390 of NC_053397.1, forward strand.
AATATATCATAAGGATAGGGCTACACGGTGACACTGGCCGCACAGCAACTGTCGCGGCCAGGATCGCTAAGTAGTGGTGATCCTAAAGAAATGAATGGGATCTTCATGACAATCATAAGAAATCCAACAAATAAAAATTATTTAAGTAACGAAAAACCCTTTTGGCTGTGAAAAATATATAAATAAAAAAATGGAAAATGTACCTGGTCATGAAAAGCTCAGAAAGAGGACAAGTCCTTAACAGTCTAAACTTTTATTTTTATTTTTTGTAAAAGAATGGGAAAGAAAGGAAATCAGCTTTTTTTCATGGCATGCACTGTAATTAAATTTTTATTTAAAAAAAATTGTGGAATAGAAAAAATAATATTTTGTGTTTTACTTTATACACTGTCACCATGTACTGGAAATGCTATATCATATACAGTATATTACTAAGAGGTGCCATTGTTGTAAGGATGCTGTTCTACCTAATGGCTGCCGCATGGCCAAACACCAGAAGTCTGCAAATTTACTAAGGTTTACTACTTGCTGATTTCTTAATGGCTGTGTGATTCTAGGCAATCTCTTCATTTATTTGTATACCGTACAGACTTTAGTTTTTTGCTACATGGGATGACACCACTGTTCAGAATGTTGGCTGTGTAGAACTGCTAGCAACAGCAAATGATGGTTTGGATGCAACATCGGTGACCATCATTATTGCAATGTAAGGCCTCTTTCACACGGGCGTCACGTTTTGGCTCAGGGTGCGTCCCGGGTGCATTCCGGCAAACCCGCGCGAGTAGGTACGCAATTTCAGTCCGTTTTGACTGCTATAATATAACATGGTTATAAGGGAAAATAATAGCATTCTTAAAACAGAATGCTTAGTAAAATAGGGCTGGAGGGGTTAAAAAAAAATTAGTGCAGTGATGTCACCACAGGTCCTTTTCCTCACAGATGAAGAAAGAAGAGAAGCCTGGCTGCGCGACCAAGTGGATTAAGGTGAGTCAAGCCCTGTTTTAAGAATGCTATTATTTTCCCTTATAACCATGTTATAAGGGAAAATAATATAATGATCGGGTCCCCATCCCGATCATCTCCTAACAACCGTGCGTGAAAATTGCACCGCATCCGCACTTGCTTGCGGATGCTTGCGATTTTCATACAGCCCCATTCACTTCTATGGGGCCTGTGTTGCGTGAAAAACGCACAAAATAGAGCATGCTGCGATTTTTACGCAACGCACAAGTGATGCGTGAATATCACCGCTCGTGTGGACAGCCCCATAGAAATAAATGGGTCCGGATTCGGTGCAATGCGTTCACCTCACGCATTGCACCCGCGCGGAAATCTCGCCCGTGTGAAAGAGACCTAAGGGTGCAGATTTTGTGGCAGAATTGATTGCCATACCAGTGCCAGACGCGCGACCACTCAGTATCAATAGTGGTTGCACTCGTGCTCCACGTCTAAAGAACGCGATAGTACATGCGACCTCTCATCATCAGAGGGGACCGTGCTTATCGCGTATAGGCTCATATCAGCAGCGTTATCGTGACCTCACACCACCAGAGGGGGCCACATTTGTCTCTTAGGTGCTTTTGTAACTCTATTAATTTGATTCAATGTGTCCAGGAGAAACTGAGCATGAGCGACCAGCAGCAGAAGAGAGCAGACAGGTTGTAACTGAGGGATGCAGACATGGAATCAAGGCAGAGGGAGACTAAGTAGTAAGTAGATATTATTAGAGAACACTGCAAGAACATTTATTACAATATATCAGACATTTGTAAAACCTGAACACTGCTTTCAAAGCAAACTCAATTCAGGGAAACGGAATATCCCTTTAGGTATACAATGTCAGGCAGCTGGTGGGGGTTGGAAAGGTTTATTTACTCATGGATTCAGTTTCCAATTTTTTTAGTTTTTAATGCAATTGATATTTTCTTGAATCCTTATTCTCAGTTTGCAGCTAGTTTTTTCTGTATAGAATTAGCCATATGTACCGGGGTGTAACTACCGATGTAGCAGCCGTAGTGACTGCTATGGGGCCCACACAAGCAGAGGGCCTAGGCCGCTAGGACCAAGATGGCAGGAAAGGACAAATTATTTGCTTTCAGTGCCCACCACACGCAGCAGAGTGCCTGGCACGTACCCCTACAGTGGCACTGGCACAGTAGACAGACTGGGGTTGGGTAGGGGTGGGGTGCAATTTCATTGGCAAGATAGCTCAGCACTGGAGGGAGATAAGTGGTGGTGAAGGACCTGATTAATGTCATCATGAGAATTGGTAAAGGACATGTGGAATGTCATGATGTGAGGGGGCGGAGCGCCTGTGCTATGCATGGAGGAGTTGGTAAAGGACATGTGGAATGTCATGATGTGAGGGGGCGGAGCGCCTGTGCTATGCATGGAGGAGTTGGTAAAGAACATGTGGAATGTCATGATGTGAGGGGGTGGAGCGCCTGTGCTATGCATGGAGGAGTTGGTAAAGGACATGTGGAATGTCATGATGTGAGGGGGTGGAGCGCCTGTGCTATGCATGGAGGAGTTGGTAAAGGACATGTGGAATGTCATGATGTGAGGGGGCGGAGCGCCTGTGCTATGCATGGAGGAGTTGGTAAAGGACATGTGGAATGTCATGATGTGAGGGGGGGAGCGCCTGTGCTATGCATGGAGGAGTTGGTAAAGGACATGTGGAATGTCATGATGTGAGGGGGCGGAGCGCCTGTGCTATGCATGGAGGAGTTGGTAAAGGACATGTGGAATGTCATGATGTGAGGGGGGGAGCGCCTGTGCTATGCATGGAGGAGTTGGTAAAGGACATGTGGAATGTCATGATGTGAGGGGGCGGAGCGCCTGTGCTATGCATGGAGGAGTTGGTAAAGGACATGTGGAATGTCATGATGTGAGGGGGCGGAGCGCCTGTGCTATGCATGGAGGAGTTGGTAAAGGACATGTGGAATGTCATGATGTGAGGGGGCGGAGCGCCTGTGCTATGCATGGAGGAGTTGGTAAAGGACATGTGGAATGTCATGATGTGAGGGGGGAGCGCCTGTGCTATGCATGGAGGAGTTGGTAAAGGACATGTGGAATGTCATGATGTGAGGGGGGGAGCGCCTGTGCTATGCATGGAGGAGTTGGTAAAGGACATGTGGAATGTCATGATGTGAGGGGGCGGAGCGCCTGTGCTATGCATGGAGGAGTTGGTAAAGGACATGTGGAATGTCATGATGTGAGGGGGCGGAGCGCCTGTGCTATGCATGGAGGAGTTGGTAAAGGACATGTGGAATGTCATGATGTGAGGGGGCGGAGCGCCTGTGCTATGCATGGAGGAGTTGGTAAAGGACATGTGGAATGTCATGATGTGAGGGGGGGAGCGCCTGTGCTATGCATGGAGGAGTTGGTAAAGGACATGTGGAATGTCATGATGTGAGGGGGCGGAGCGCCTTTGCTATGCATGGAGGAGTTGGTAAAGGACATGTGGAATGTCATGATGTGAGGGGGGAGCGCCTGTGCTATGCATGGAGGAGTTGGTAAAGGACATGTGGAATGTCATGATGTGAGGGGGGGAGCGCCTGTGCTATGCATGGAGGAGTTGGTAAAGGACATGTGGAATGTCATGATGTGAGGGGGCGGAGCGCCTGTGCTATGCATGGAGGAGTTGGTAAAGGACATGTGGAATGTCATGATGTGAGGGGGTGGAGCGCCTGTGCTATGCATGGAGGAGTTGGTAAAGGACATGTGGAATGTCATGATGTGAGGGGCGGAGCGCCTGTGCTATGCATGGAGGAGTTGGTAAAGGACATGTGGAATGTCATGATGTGAGGGGGCGGAGCGCCTGTGCTATGCATGGAGGAGTTGGTAAAGGACATGTGGAATGTCATGATGTGAGGGGGCGGAGCGCCTGTGCTATGCATGGAGGAGTTGGTAAAGGACATGTGGAATGTCATGATGTGAGGGGGGGAGCGCCTGTGCTATGCATGGAGGAGTTGGTAAAGGACATGTGGAATGTCATGATGTGAGGGGGGGAGCGCCTGTGCTATGCATGGAGGAGTTGGTAAAGGACATGTGGAATGTCATGATGTGAGGGGGGGAGCGCCTGTGCTATGCATGGAGGAGTTGGTAAAGGACATGTGGAATGTCATGATGTGAGGGGGGGAGCGCCTGTGCTATGCATGGAGGAGTTGGTAAAGGACATGTGGAATGTCATGATGTGAGGGGGCGGAGCGCCTGTGCTATGCATGGAGGAGTTGGTAAAGGACATGTGGAATGTCATGATGTGAGGGGGGGAGCGCCTGTGCTATGCATGGAGGAGGTGGTAAAGGACATGTGGAATGTCATGATGTGAGGGGGGGGAGCGCCTGTGCTATGCATGGAGGAGTTGGTAAAGGACATGTGGAATGTCATGATGTGAGGGGGCGGAGCGCCTGTGCTATGCATGGAGGAGTTGGTAAAGGACATGTGGAATGTCATGATGTGAGGGGGCGGAGCGCCTGTGCTATGCATGGAGGAGTTGGTAAAGGACATGTGGAATGTCATGATGTGAGGGGTGGAGCGCCTGTGCTATGCATGGAGGAGTTGGTAAAGGACATGTGGAATGTCATGATGTGAGGGGGCGGAGCGCCTGTGCTATGCATGGAGGAGTTGGTAAAGGACATGTGGAATGTCATGATGTGAGGGGGCGGAGCGCCTGTGCTATGCATGGAGGAGTTGGTAAAGGACATGTGGAATGTCATGATGTGAGGGGGCGGAGCGCCTGTGCTATGCATGGAGGAGTTGGTAAAGGACATGTGGAATGTCATGATGTGAGGGGGGGGAGCGCCTGTGCTATGCATGGAGGAGTTGGTAAAGGACATGTGGAATGTCATGATGTGAGGGGGGGAGCGCCTGTGCTATGCATGGAGGAGTTGGTAAAGGACATGTGGAATGTCATGATGTGAGGGGGCGGAGCGCCTGTGCTATGCATGGAGGAGTTGGTAAAGGACATGTGGAATGTCATGATGTGAGGGGGCGGAGCGCCTGTGCTATGCATGGAGGAGTTGGTAAAGGACATGTGGAATGTCATGATGTGAGGGGGGGAGCGCCTGTGCTATGCATGGAGGAGTTGGTAAAGGACATGTGGAATGTCATGATGTGAGGGGGCGGAGCGCCTGTGCTATGCATGGAGGAGTTGGTAAAGGACATGTGGAATGTCATGATGTGAGGGGGCGGAGCGCCTGTGCTATGCATGGAGGAGTTGGTAAAGGACATGTGGAATGTCATGATGTGAGGGGGCGGAGCGCCTGTGCTATGCATGGAGGAGTTGGTAAAGGACATGTGGAATGTCATGATGTGAGGGGGCGGAGCGCCTGTGCTATGCATGGAGGAGTGGTTAGTGTTTTTTCTTTCTCTAGAAGTTGTCGTTTTTCCTTATACTGACTTCCTGTAATCTCCTCTAATGGCCCATAATAACTGGTCATACTAGAAGTTGTAGTTCTCTCAATTTTTACTCCTCTCCCTATAATGTCTACTGAAGCCTAATAATAACAGTCTGGTTTTGCTGGGAGTTGTAGTTTTTTCCTCATATCCCTCTCCCTGTAACGTCCACTATATCCCTATAAAAACAGTCTGAACATTCTAGTAGTTTCCTTGTCTTATACCTCTCCAAATATAATGTCCTCTGATAACCCACAATAACATCCTAGAAATGCTGGGAATCCTCTATGTAGCAAGTGACACTATGTGGCCAGTCATTGGGTGAAGAGATTAAAAAATTTCTTTGGAGCCCAGTCATTTATAGTTACGCCCCTGCACAGGTACATTGCAGTGCATATACCACCACATTCATGGTACAGCTAATGTGCTCGGTAATGTGGTAATTTTTACTTTTATACGTATTTTGCAAGCTATACATACTCCACAAGGGGAAAAAAAGCCAGGACATTTCATCGTTATGCTTTTCCATAGTGACATAACCAGGGACGAACTGGGAACTTAAAGTGGCCCTGGAAAAAAAAAGAGGGGGGGGGGGGGGCCCATGTTGTAGGCGGGTCCAAAGGCAGAAAGTCAAAATAAGTAGGCAGTGCCAGCAATAATGTAGTGCAGCACAAAATACTGCCCAGCAGAACCAAACACACAGTACAGCACAAAATCCTGCTGCAGCACTCTATCACTGTCCTGAGGATGGCAATACAGTTGAATGCAGGAGGGCACTTTATTCTGCCAGCCAGGTGGATAAGTACCAGATGCTCCTAGCATTAATTAATGCTGAGAGCATCAGATCGCTATGTACCCAACAGGAGGTCTTGGGTGGTCCCCTAGGCATCGGCCCACCGGGAAATTTCTATGGCCTATGGCCAGTCCGCCCCTGGAAATGACTCAGCAGTCATTAGATATCAACAAAGCAGTGTGAAAAAAATTGAGCATGAAAAACAACATTCATGCTGTGTGAAAAACAAATGCAGCTTCACTTTCAAGGCAACTCTGTGTACGTTGCTCAAAAACGATAATAATGAAGTGTGAAAAAACGGAGCATGAAACACAGCATGTTAGGAGTATTCCCAGCAGAGATACGGTTTGTGGCTATGCTGGGAGGGTTGCCATGCCGACCTCTAACGCTTCCGTTTGACAATCTATCAGTGAGGCTGGAAGCCGAGCCAATCTAGTTTCTGGTTCAGTGACCAAGAGCTAGATGGGGTATTTTAAGGGGTTGTGTCACTTCGACAAATAGCATTTATTATGTAGAGAAAGTTAATACAAGGCAATTACTAATATGTTGTGACTGTCCATATTGCTTCCTTTGCTGTCTGGATTCATTTTTCTATCACATTATACTCTTCTCATTTCCATGGTTACGACCACCCTGCAATCCATCAGCGGTGGTCGTGCTTGCACACTATAGAAAAAAGCATCAGCTTGTGTGCGCTCCCAGACACCAGAGACGCCAGCACATTTTCCTATAGTGTGCAAGCATGACCACCACTGATTGATTGCAGGGTGGTCATAACCATGAAAACAAGCAGTGTATAATGAGATGGAAAAATGAATCCAGCCAGCAAAGGAAACAATATGGATAATCACAATACATTAGTAAGTGGCTTGTATTAACTTTCTCTACATGATGAATGCCACTTGCTGAAGTAACACAACCCCTTTAAGTCTGCTAATAAGCCATGTTGATTGGTGCTGGTGATAGCATATATGCAGTGACGTAACTAGAGTGTTATGGGTCCTGTTGCAAACTTTGGATTGCATTGTACACTGCGTGCAGAATTATTAGGCAAATGAGTATTTTGACCACATCATCCTCTTTATGCATGTTGTCTTACTCCAAGCTGTATAGGCTCGAAAGCCTACTACCAATTAAGCATATTAGGTGATGTGCATCTCTGTAATGAGAAGGGGTGTGGTCTAATGACATCAACACCCTATATTAGGTGTGCATAATTATTAGGCAACTTCCTTTCCTTTGGCAAAATGGGTCAAAAGAAGGACTTGACAGGCTCAGAAAAGTCAAAAATAGTGAGATATCTTGCAGAGGGATGCAGCACTCTTAAAATTGCAAAGCTTCTGAAGCGTGATCATCGAACAATCAAGCGTTTCATTCAAAATAGTCAACAGGGTCGCAAGAAGCGTGTGGAAAAACCAAGGCGCAAAATAACTGCCCATGAACTGGGAAAAGTCAAGCGTGCAGCCACTTGCCACCAGTTTGGCCATATTTCAGAGCTGCAACATCACTGGAGTGCCCAAAAGCACAAGGTGTGCAATACTCAGAGACATGGCCAAGGTAAGAAAGGCTGAAAGACGACCACCACTGAACAAGACACACAAGCTGAAACGTCAAGACTGGGCCAAGAAATATCTCAAGACTGATTTTTCTAAGGTTTTATGGACTGATGAAATAAGAGTGAGTCTTGATGGGCCAGATGGATGGGCTCGTGGCTGGATTGGTAAAGGGCAGAGAGCTCCAGTCCGACTCAGACGCCAGCAAGGTGGAGGTGGAGTACTGGTTTGGGCTAGTATCATCAAAGATGAGCTTGTGGGGCCTTTTCGGGTTGAGTATGGAGTCAAGCTCAACTCCCAGTCCTACTGCCAGTTTCTGGAAGACACCTTCTTCAAGCAGTGGTACAGGAAGAAGTCTGCATCCTTCAAGAAAAACATGATTTTCATGCAGGACAATGCTCCATCACACGCGTCCAAGTACTCCACAGCGTGGCTGGCAAGAAAGGGTATAAAAGAAGAAAATCTAATGACATGGCCTCCTTGTTCACCTGATCTGAACCCCATTGAGAACCTGTGGTCCATCATCAAATGTGAGATTTACAAGGAGGGAAAACAGTACACCTCTTTGAACATTGTCTGGGAGGCTGTGGTTGCTGCTGCACGCAATGTTGATGGTGAACAGATCAAAACACTGACAAAATCCATGGATGGCAGGCTTTTGAGTGTCCTTGCAAAGAAAGGTGGCTATATTGGTCACTGATTTGTTTTTGTTTTGTTTTTGAATGTCAGAAATGTATATTTGTGAATGTTGAGATGTTATATTGGTTTCACTGGTAAAAATAAATAATTGAAATGGGTATATATTTGTTTTTTGTTAAGTTGCCTAATAATTATGCACAGTTATAGTCACCTGCACACACAGATATCCCCCTAAAATAGCTAAAACTAAAAACAAACTAAAAACTACTTCCAAAAATATTCAGCTTTGATATTAATGAGTTTTTTGGGTTCATTGAGAACATGGTTGTTGTTCAATAATAAAATTAATCCTCAAAAATACAACTTGCCTAATAATTCTGCACTCCCTGTATAGCAGGGTAATCTAGGACATTTCCCCTAAGTGCTACCACACAGTACTAATGCCCACATTGTAGTAATGCACATACAGTCCTGATCAAAAGTTTAAGACCACTTGAAAAATTTCTAAAAATCATATTTAGCATGGCTAGATCTTAACAAGGTTCCAAGTAGAGCTTCATCATGCAACAAGAAGAAATGGGAGTGAGACAAAACATTTTTTCAGCATTCAAATTTTATGAAAACAACGAATAAACTGAAACAGGCTGTTTTTCAGCTGATCAAAAGTTTAGGACCACACCTCCATAAAAAAACTAAACTCCCCCAAAACAGAAATCCAACTTCCAAACATGAACTCAGTAATGAGTAGCTCCGCCGTTATTGTTTATCACTTGCAAGCGTTTCCATGAGGTGAGTGGGAACATTTCTCCAAGTGGTGAAGACGGCCGCACGAGGGCCATCTACTGTCTGGAACTGTTGTCCATTTTTGTAAACTTCCCTTGCCATCCATCCCCAAAGGTTCTCAATTGGATTTAGATCAGGGGAACACGCAGGATGGGCCAAAAGAGTGATGTGATTCTCCTGGAAGAAGTCCCTTGTCCTGCGGGCATTGTGTACTGTAGCTTTGTCCTGTTGAAAAACCCAGTCGTTACCACACAGACGAAGGCCCTCAGTCATGAGGAATGCTCTCTGCAACATCTGGACATAGCCAGCGGCCATTTGACGCCCCTGCACTTCCTGAAGCTCCATTGTTCCACTGAAGGAAAAGGCACCCCAGACCATTATGGCGCGCCCTCCACTGTGGCGCGTAGAAAACATCTCAGGTGGGATCTGCTTGTCATGCCAGTAACGTTGGAAACCATCAGGACCATCAAGGTAAAAAAAATTCTCATCAGAGAATAAAACTTTCTTCCACCTTTTGAATGTCCCATGTTTGGTGCTCTCTTGCAAAGTCCAAACGAGCAGTTCTGTGGCGTTCAAGGAGACGAGGTCTTTGAAGACATTTTTTGTTTTTGAAGCCCTTCAGTCTCAGATGCCGTCTGATGGTTATGGGGCTGCAGTTAGCACCAGTAAGGGCCTTAATTTGGGTCGAGGATCGTCCAGTGTCTTGACGGACAGCCAATTGGATCCTCCGGCTCAGTGCTAATGAATTTTTTTGTCTTCCACTTGACTTTTTTGTTCCATAACCCTCAGGATCATTTAAGAAATTCCAAATGACTGTCTTACTGCGTCCCACCTCAGCAGCGATGGCGCGCTGTGAGAGACCCTGCTTATGCAGTTCAACAACCTGACCACTTTCAAAAAGGGAGAGTTTTTTTGCCTTTGCCATCACAACGTGTGACTACCTGACAGAAAATGACAATGAATCCACATCTTTGCACAGATTTGGCCTTTTAAAGGCATGTGGTCCTAAAATTTGGATCAGTTGAAAAACAGCCTGTTTCAGTTTAATCGTTATTTTCAATTAATTGCATGTTGAAGCTTTACTTGGAACCTTGTTAAGATCCAACAATGTAAAATATGATTTTTTTTGCCATTTTTCAAGTGGTCTTAAACTTTTGATCAGGACTGTATCTGGGCATTACTACTTAGTATTCATAAATGTATGTGAATAACTAAAACAGTTTCCTGCATAGTGCTGAATAGCCCACACTGCAGTTATTGATAGAAATTGTTAAGACGAGTGCTACAAATGTTGCTACAATGTGTGCTCATACAAAAAAAATTAGATCAGGCTAGTTTCACACTAGAGCAAAAATCATCCAGCTGGCTGTTCCAACAGCCTGCTAGAGTTCATTGCACCTGGCTATTGCCTCTTTCACATGTCTAAACACCAAAAAGCGAGGATTCTATTGATAAAAAATATTTTATTAAATTACATAGAACAATAAATACAAGTTTACGTCAAAAGGGATAGGTCATGAAGAACCGAGCCTCTATAATAGGGCTCAACAATGTGGTGAATCGCACTTGAGGAAAGTTGCACCCTGAACAGCCAAAATTGCAACAGTATTGGAGAGTCAGATGACAATGGAGTAGGTAATGGGTGGTAATGATAATACCTAATCTCTACAAACATATAACATACCATCCGAACTATCCTGGCATCCTACTCATAAGAAACCCAGGTGGATGGTAGGACTGCGGCTATATAATCATGTAGCTGATGGCTAATGACCCACACAGAGTCTCACATTACATACCCATGTTGTTGCTGCTCATTGGTGTCAATGGATCCCCAAGTGCCTCAACCTCAAGAGATCAACCTCTTGAAGATCCAGTGGGGCTGATGGCTGTACTATACTTTGCATTGCAAAGTATAGTACTATCAGGTTTCCTAATAGACGGCAACACTGGACACCTTTTGCAAAGCGTCCGGTTGCCATGGCAACCACCGGGCCGCAGCGCGGCAGCCCGATGGTTGAGAAAGGGAGCCCCCTCCTTTTATTGACCCCATCGATGCTGCTGTGGCGTCTAATGAGTTATAGCAGAGTGTCAGCATACAGCTGACACACTCTGTTGATGGCTGCGGCTTTCCAAAGCTAAAGCCATCACATTCAGCAGGACCGCAAGGGCGGGGCTCTGATAGGGGCAGTGTTGTTAATGCCAGGGCCCGGCACATGCAGAGCACAGCCAGCAAAGTTAAAAGCAGGGGGCACAAATGGGCAGCTGGCGCTGATTGGGCGGAGGGCACGGAAGAGGCTGGCAGGACACATTACAGGGGACAGATGGGGGCTCAGATTGGGGGCAAAGATCAGCTAATGCCTGATTTCAGACTCTGATCTGCAGAGTGCAGATCAGAGCCTGAAACCGGCATTTTTACACTGCTGCGCTCCAATTGGTTAGTTTGCATAGACTAACCAATTGGAGCGATCGCCGACAAGGAACCACTCTGATTGGTCCCTTGCCGGCATTACTGGACTCTGCACTGTCCCTGACTTCGGCAGTGCAGGGGCAGAAGCTTTAATCCAAGCGATTTGCAGCACTTGGATTAAAGAGCTGCCATGACGTCTATACACGTGCTAGCTGCATGGGGCATGTGTAATTAGCATGTATACAGGGAGTGCAGAATTATTAGGCAAGTTGTATTTTTGAGGATTAATTTTATTATTGAACAACAATCATGTTCTCAATGAACCCAAAAAACTCATTAATATCAAAGCTGAATATTTTTGGAAGTAGTTTTTAGTTTGTTTTTAGTTTTAGCTATTTTAGGGGGATATCTGTGTGTGCAGGTGACTATTACTGTGCATAATTATTAGGCAACTTAACAAAAAACAAATATATACCCATTTCAATTATTTATTTTTACCAGTAAAACCAATATAACATCTCAACATTCACAAATATACATTTCTGACATTCAAAAACAAAACAAAAACAAATCAGTGACCAATATAGCCACCTTTCTTTGCAAGGACACTCAAAAGCCTGCCATCCATGGATTCTGTCAGTGTTTTGATCTGTTCACCATCAACATTGCGTGCAGCAGCAACCACAGCCTCCCAGACACTGTTCAGAGAGGTGTACTGTTTTCCCTCCTTGTAAATCTAACATTTGATGATGGACCACAGGTTCTCAATGGGGTTCAGATCAGGTTAACAAGGAGGCCATGTCATTAGATTTTCTTCTTTTATACCCTTTCTTGCCAGCCACGCTGTGGAGTACTTGGACGCGTGTGATGGAGCATTGTCCTGCATGAAAATCATGTTTTTCTTGAAGGATGCAGACTTCTTCCTGTACCACTTCTTGAAGAAGGTGTCTTCCAGAAACTGGCAGTAGGACTGGGAGTTGAGCTTGACTCCATCCTCAACCCGAAAAGGCCCCACAAGCTCATCTTTGATGATACCAGCCCAAACCAGTACTCCACCTCCACCTTGCTGGCGTCTGAGTCGGACTGGAGCTCTCTGCCCTTTACCAATCCAGCCACGGGCCCATCCATCTGGCCCATCAAGACTCACTCTCATTTCATCAGTCCATAAAACCTTAGAAAAATCAGTCTTGAGATATTTCTTGGCCCAGTCTTGACGTTTCAGCTTGTGTGTCTTGTTCAGTGGTGGTCGTCTTTCAGCCTTTCTTACCTTGGCCATGTCTCTGAGTATTGCACACCTTGTGCTTTTGGGCACTCCAGTGATGTTGCAGCTCTGAAATATGGCCAAACTGGTGGCAAGTGGCTGCACGCTTGACTTTTCCCAGTTCATGGGCAGTTATTTTGCGCCTTGGTTTTTCCACACGCTTCTTGCGACCCTGTTGACTATTTTGAATGAAACGCTTGATTGTTCGATGATCACGCTTCAGAAGCTTTGCAATTTTAAGAGTGCTGCATCCCTCTGCAAGATATCTCACTATTTTTGACTTTTCTGAGCCTGTCAAGTCCTTCTTTTGACCCATTTTGCCAAAGGAAAGGAAGTTGCCTAATAATTATGCACACCTAATATAGGGTGTTGATGTCATTAGACCACACCCCTTCTCATTACAGAGATGCACATCACCTAATATGCTTAATTGGTAGTAGGCTTTCGAGCCTATACAGCTTGGAGTAAGACAACATGCATAAAGAGGATGATGTGGTCAAAATACTCATTTGCCTAATAATTCTGCACGCAGTGTATAGCCGTATGGCAGTCGGGAAGGGGTTAATGCTAGGAGCAACAGCCACAGGCACCCACCTGAACTCAACTGTATCACCAACCTCAGGATTGTGATACAGTTGAATATTGTGGTGAGGGGTGAGTATTTTGTGCAGCACTGTGGCACTTGGTTCTTTTGAGGTAGTATTTTGTGCTGCACTGTGGTATTTGGCTCTGCTGGGTTGGTATTCTTGCTGCACTACAGTATTAAAGGCCTTGCCTACTTGTGTTGCCCCTCCTTCTGTCAATTTGGACCAGCCTACAACATGAGGACACTTTTTTAGTTTTATTCCAGAACCACTTTAAGTTCCCAGTCCGCCCATGACAGTGCCACTGCCACAATCTAGATTGCGAGAAGGTTAATGAGGAAGAGGATGCGGTGCTCACATGGCCTCTTCAAACAGCTTATCAGCAGGGCTGCTGGGTGATATTGATGACTGATCTGATATTGATATATATTGAAATCCAGCATCAACTTCACTGCTAGGATATAGTGCTGTATTTTTTTAAATTATTCCTAAATATATATTTTAAAAGTAGATTAATAAAGGAGAAGGGAAATATTTTAAATTAACTATATCCCTTTCTTTATAATTTTTCCTTTTCCCAAGCTTGTGTCAAATGTCAAAAACATGAGCAATATGCCAATCTGCTAAATAGCCTCTCTCTACAGTACAATAGTACACAGAGGCATAGCTAGCAGAAAGTGTGGGGGCTGCCGCACTGGTCCCACTGAGGAAGGGGAACCTACCAAGGGCACAGATGGGCGGGCTAGTAGCCTCCAAATTGCTGTGTACCAGTGGCATCCTTCACTTTACACATTGTTGCATGTAATTGACATCGCAGCAGGATCATCTGCGGCCCGGCAATGCAGATCATGGACGTCGGTGACCTGCTGCAATATCATTTACATGCAGCCATCCCCATTCATAATAGTAGGCCGCCTTCCGCCAGGTCCTTTAATATAGAATTGAGTTCCTGGTAGGCATGATGTCAATTGAAGAGACTGAGCCATGTGGACTAATGTGTAGGGTCTCTTAGATTAGAGGAAGAGTCATTGCACGTTGGTGTGGTGAAGACTTTGGAATGGGTTGTAGTTGTTCTATGTTGTAGGAGCTGAGGAGAGGGGTGTGATGTTATTTACATGGGACTCCCCTCACTTCATTCCCCTTCAACATACAGTCCCATAAGGAGTGATGTTATTTACATAGGACTTTATGCTGGAGGAGCTGAAGGAAGGAGAGTGATGTTATTTACACTGGACTGTATGTTGAAAGGGGCTGGAGCCTCTTCTCTAGAGTCCACTAGAATGGAATTTCTTTGAGCAGCTCCTGCAAGCAACTCCAGTCTAGTCATTTCAGCAATGAAGTGTCTAGAATGTAGTTGCCCCTGGCAGCTTCTCCATTCAAGCATCCTTACTACTAATCTGTCTAGAGTGGATTTTCTCCTGGTAGATCCTACCTCCAGCAACTCAATTCTAGCCAACTCACCAGTGAACTGTCTAGAGTAGAGTTCCTGTATGAAGGACCTGCCAGGAGCAACTCCATTGTAGATGCAACCTTAAATCGGTTGTCCACTTTAAAATGGATAGATAAATACAACTTTATTGCCATTGTAATTACTAACAACAAAATTTGTTTCGTAGTTCAGAGTTGTGCTATAGCCATGTACAACGTTCACATATCATATACAGAACCATATTTGTGACACATAAATACCAAGATACATATGTGCAATCCAGATGGGTCTTGACTTATAATAATCTATACCATCTAAACATAAACCCCATCCTTCCAGCTCATTCATCAACAATCCACAACTTTAACTCAACATACAAGAACAGCGCATCACTCAACCACCACAATCAATTATTAAATGCATCTGCATTTATGAAAGCAAAGGTGAAGAAACATTCATGTTGGCCGATATAAACAGCCCTGCAAAAGAAGTTATTCCTCAGCCTATTTGTCTGTGCTTTAAGGATCCTGCATGTCCTACCATATCAAACATGCCATAACCCGGATAGGTTGGAACTTTGATTATATCGCTGACTCTCTTAGTCTCTTAGGCTACTTTCACATCTGCGTTTTTGCTGTCCAGTTTTGAGATCCTGCATGGGATCTCAAAACCACAGCAAAGTGCTTCAGTAGTTATTATACAACCGGCTGCATGCGTTCAGAATGGATCAAGTTGTATTATATTGAAAATTAAGAAACCGGATCTGGCACTATAACCATTGTGGGTGCCGGATGCATTTTTTTCCATTGACTCGCAAGACTTCGCAAAGTAATAACTTCAGCTCATCGAACATTCTAATACTGTACCATCCAAAGTCTATTCGCTCATCCCTAATCCTGACGTTAGTTACCCTGGGTGCACATTTGGCATAATAATGTGAGGTACTTGGAGCGATCAGTACCATTAATGTGAGGGACATAGTAACCTAGTTTATAAGGCTGAAAAAATACATCTGTCCATTTAGTTCCGCCTGTTATCCTGCAAGTTGATCCAGTGGAAGGCAAAAAAAAACTGTGAGGTACAAGCCAATTTTCCCCACTTTAGGGGAAAAACATCAATCAGGCAATCAGATAATTCCGTGGATCAACGACCCATCTCTATGCTGGCGAGACTAGGTTTTCACTGCGGCAGCCACAACTATGTCTGCCCGCTGCAGTCAATGACAATAGGAGGTGGAAGGTAATACCTCCATCAACAAACAAATTTGTGAAGCCATTGGCCACTACAGGTTGGGGAGTGTTGCACTTTGCACATGGGTGGCTGCCATCTGGAAACTGAGCCATAACCTCAAATTATTAACCCTATGCAACTCGCTTTAGTAGCCCATGTGCCTCACATAATTATCATTAATGTGAGGCACATGGGTATCCATGAGATTATTCATGTAGTAACTCCATGTATCTCGCATTAATTTCCTCCATTTGTCTGACATTTAGGCCTCTTTCACACGGGCATGTGCGCCCCGTGGTCGTGCTGCGGGCTGCAAAATGCAGACCGCAATGCACGAGCACAGTCTGTGGGGCAGCCGCAGCGGATCATGGACCCATTCACTTGAATGGGTCTGCGATCCGGCCGTTCCTCAAAAAGATAGGACATGTTCTATCTTTTTGCAGAACGGAAGTACGGGACGAAACCCCACGGAAGCACTCCATAGTGCTTTCGTAGGGTTCCGTTCCGTACTTCCATTCCGCATCTCCGGATTTGCGGACCCATTGAAGTGAATGGGTCCGCATCCATGATGCGGAATACCCACGGAACGGCACCCGTGTATTGCGGATCCGCAAATGTGAAAGAGGCCTTATACTCCCATTTGTCTCAAAAGGATGTAATAAAATAGTGCTGAATTGTGCATTTTTTGCTTGGTTTTGCAGCAACAGTAAATGTATTTGTGCATAAGCTGCACCAAAAATGCATGGAGTGCTACTGCTGAATGCCACCCAGCAATTATCATTACATTTTCCTTTTAATTGGTGTAGGACACGTGCCAGATACTCTGGATGTTGGACAAAACATTTACCGACTCTCTAACCTCTAAGGCTCTATATATGTGCCATCATCATTACTAGCAGCATATAGGGGGTTAACCAATTGGGTAAACACTCCAAGCATCAGATATGGACATGGTGGTGAGATGGGAGAGGGATAGTGTGGCGAAACCAACCTCACCACTAGGTTTTGGAGGGGCCTGGCTACCAGCCTCTTGCCCCAGGATTATGGGCCCATCAGCCAGGCTTCCTTTGTTCACAAAGGACTTGTACTAACTTGAACCCCTGGTCTAATTCGTGCCATTTTGGGATGTTAAATGACTGTGTATTGAAAAGGGTGGGACATTGTATACGTTGAGTAGTGAGGTCTGTTCCATTGTCTCTCTGTGTGTATTGGCGATGTCTTTTGTCCTGAGAGATAATTGAATTACGTCTCGGTTGTCTCCAGGACAGAGGACATTGTGTATTCTCCTGCCTGTGATGATTGCATCAACCCAGAGTGAGGTAATTGTGTCAGACAGAGGGGAGGATTTTGTGTGGGAGTGTCTGAGTGTATTGTACGTGGGAATTGGCTGTTTTTACAAAACCCTGTGGGTGGTAACCTTGTTGGAAATGTGTATAAATCAATGCTTGTGTGTTCAAATAAGGAGTTCCTGTTTTACCCTTCATCATGTTGAGGCTGGTGTTTGGGTAACTGATCGGCACTGGGGGATTGCTATACGCTGAAGATTTGCTATACTCCCCTGGCATAACTACTAGCTCTTGTAAGAGCTGTTCCTGCTCTTGGGATTTGGGAGAGGTTCACCCACTGGAGCCTGGATCCTTGTCGTAGGTCCAGGGTGGGTAGGAGACGGTGAGACCTCAAACAAGCTTCGGCGGTTCATAGGGTCTGCAGCGCTTACGGTGTCAAGTGGAGTGCTTGGGGACCTCTGGAAGCACTTGGTGCATCTATCAACGGAGGTACCCAGTCGGGGTGCTAGGAGATCCGTTACATTGGTGGCAAGCAGTGGGATGGCTTCCTAGTGAGAGGAGAAGCAGCTCGGAGACACTGTTCGTGGATTTACAAAATTGAGGGCAACGCTAGTATCCGTACAGCGCCCCTGGCTACAGCAATATGGATGCCGTTGGTTCCTGCACAGCATTCCATGAGGAAGATCACCCGGATTACAGGGATGCCGAGCGGAAAGGCGTATGGCACCAGGCCCTGGAGGACGTGCAGCGTCGGAGGGGTGAGAGTCTTCCCAGTGAGGAGCAAAGATTACGAATGCGATTGGCGCTGCGACTACCTCTACTGGGAGAGCAACCAATGACGGAGTGGGTGTCAGAGCTTGAGACACTGGTATGGCAGGAAACCTGGCTGGATGACGCTTACCAAGCACTATGGTGGGACACAGTACGACAGTCTCCATGGATGGAGGAGTATGCCAAGCCCGAGGGTGAGGAATATAATGGCCCTGGTTTATTGTGGGAGTCTTTTGAAGACATTGACTTTGGGAGCACAGAAGAGTCTAGATTTTGGGACATTACTGACTACAGGGGGGACTTGCACAATTGGCCTACAACTAGTGGGGTGAGGGCAGATCTGACCTTTCTGGTCCAAAGGGAGTGGGAGCTGGAGCAAGATTATCAACAGTTGTTTTGCTCTATTCAAGCCCAGCGCAAGATACAAGACAGTTGGATACCAGGTCCAGACCTGCAGCCCTACCCCTGGCAAGTCACAGCTGAGGTATCCCCTACTTCCTCACCAACTGTGGAGGTAGGGGACTTCATAGACTGGTACTGGGAGGAACCCCAGTCGGCAGGTGGAGATGGGACCGTAGTCACTCCACAGGCCCAACAGGGTAGCTGGGCAGGCGGCCCAGATCCCCAACTGCCACTGGGAGTACAGGGAGAGGAGATTGTCGGTCCCTCATCTCTGCAACAACCAGAATCACTGGTAGTGGAGACAGTCGGTCTCACTCCCCAGCGGCAGTGTACTTTGAAGGGAGAGGAGACAACCGGTCTCTCTCCCCAACCACAGGGGGACAGCACCCCTAACTCCAATGATGCAGATGGGACCGCAGTCTCTGCACCAGGCCTACCGGGATGCTGGGCGGCCGACCGGTACAGAGTCCCCACCAACCCCGCAGAAATGCCAGCTGATCCGCAACAAGGTCCTGGGGGTAGGATTCCCTGACCCCATCCCAGCGGAAGAGCTGGCATCTGAGCAGAGCGCAGTTGGCCTCTGCCCTCCTCTATCCTCTTCTCCAGAGGCTGACTCCACACCGGCTTCCCCAGCAGAAGAGCTGGCATCTGGGCAGAACACAGTTGGCCTCTGCCCTCCTCTATCCTCTTCTCCAGAGGCCGACTCCACACAGGCTTCCCCAGCGGAAGAGCTGGCATCGGGGCAGAACACAGTTGGCCTCTGCCCTCCCCTATCCTCTTCTCCAGAGCCGGACTTTCCACAGGCTACCCCAGCAGAAGAGCTGGCATCTGGGCAGAGCACAGTCAGCCTCTGCCCACCAAGTACCTACAGCTCCAAGCTAGAGAACAACAAGGAAGCAAGGAGTAGCAGATTCCCCCTCAACAGCTGGGGACATACAAAACAAAGCCAGGCCCCATAATTCAACAGGTCCAGTATTGGGTTGTGGGTGGACTGCCAGACTAACTCAGATACCGACCAGCGTGAGGTCAGGTATCTGGTTAGTCTTCCCTGGGAGGGGGAGATGTGTGGCGAAACCAACCTCGCCACTAGGTTTTGGAGGGGCCTGGCTACCAGCCTCTTGCCCCAGGATTATGGGCCCTCTCATCAGCCAGGCTTCCTTTGTTCACAAAGGACTTGTACAAACTTGAACCCCTGGTCTAATTCGTGCCATTTTGGGATGTTAAATGACTGTGTATTGAAAAGGGTGGGACATTGTATACGTTGAGTAGTGAGGTCTGTTCCATTGTCTCTCTGTGTGTGTATTGGCGATGTCTTTTGTCCTGAGAGATAATTTAATTATGTCTCGGTTGTCTCCAGGACAGAGGACATTGTGTATTCTCCTGCCTGTGATGATTGCATCAACCCAGAGTGAGGTAATTGTGTCAGACAGAGGGGAGGATTTTGTGTGGGAGTGTCTGAGTGTATTGTACGTGGGAATTGGCTGTTTTTACAAAACCCTGTGGGTGGTAACCTTGTTGGAAATGTGTATAAATCAATGCTTGTGTGTTCAAATAAGGAGTTCCTGTTTTACCCTTCATCATGTTGAGGCTGGTGTTTGGGTAACTGATCGACACTGGGGGATTGCTATACGCTGAAGATTTGCTATACTCCCCTGGCATAACTACTAGCTCTTGTAAGAGCTGTTCCTGCTCTTGGGATTTGGGAGAAGTTCACCCACTGAAGCCTGGAGCCTTGTCGTAGGTCCAGGGTGGGTAGGAGACGGTGAGACCTCAACCAAGCTTCGGTGGTTCATGGGGTCTACAGCGCTTACGGTGTCAAGTGGAGTGCTTAGGGACCTCTGGAAGCACTTGGAGCATCTATCAATGGAGGTACCCGGTCGGGGTGCTAGGAGATCTGTTACAAATAGCAAAGCCACATTCATACGGGCACGATGTGCGGCCCCAATCCGGAAATGCGGACCCGCAATTCTAGGTCCGCATTTCAGTTCGCGAAAAAAATAGAACATGCCCTATTGTTGTCCGCAATTGCAGACAAGAATAGGCATATTCTATTAGTGCCGCTAATGTGCAGTCCGCAAAATGTGGAATGCACATTGCCGGTGTCCGTGTTTTGTGGATCCGCAAAACACACGAATGTGTGAATGGACCCTAATATGAAGCAATCCTTGGGAATGTGTTAGGGCCCATGCACATGGCCGTTGTTTTAGTCCACATCCAATCCGCTTTTTTTTTTTTGTGTCGTGTGTGGACTGATTCACTTAAATGGGGCCACACCGTGTGCTGTCTGCATCCATATGTCCCTTCTGTGGCACCCGCAAACAAATAGAACATGTCCTATTCTTGTCCGTATTCTGGACAAGAATAGCACAGTTCTATTATGGGCCAAACGTTCTGTTCCGCAAAATGCGCACTGCAAAAATGGCTATGGCCTTGTGCAAGGGAGATATTTTCTTTCAAATATTCTCTTCTGTTGCTCCTGTATAGGCCTGGATTCCACATGTGCCTCAGTTACATCACATGCGTGTGCGTGCCTCCAGAGACGCATATGTTCCTTTTGATCTGTAGTTCAGTGGAGTGAAGGAAGTGCCGTCACGCCAGCGTGAATTCCAGGCTGGAGCGCGCAGGTTTGTCTCATAGGCTGTATGTGGAGTGGATGGGGAAGTGACGTCACATCTGTAAATGTTCTAGGTTGGAGCAGATAATGCCGCCTTATATGTGGGTATATATAGGAGCACTGACAGCAACATGTGCGTTCTCTATTCCATCAGGATGCCACCATTATCTATCTAGCTCATACCATAAGGATACCACTATTTATTTTTAGGTTTATCTTTACAATATTTTACCATCTTGATCTTCAACTTTGGTCCCCTGAAGAACCATATATCACCAGGGCCTTATAGGTGACAGTACAAAGGCTTAGCCACTGAGAAGTGGGGTTTCCCCTTTCGGGGCGGATTCTTGCTTGTAAGCAAGGATAGCCTCAGGGGCACAGCAGGTTAAGATGTAAGCTGATCCCAACTTCACAGTGGCTGCATGGGGTCCACAATCCTGACCAACGTAACAGTGAGTAAGAAGGACCATATTACTGCTATAGCAGAGTGGTCATCTTCAGAGATAACCTTTATTACTTGTTTTGCTATACCGTCACACTAAGGGCCTGCTATTTGTATCTGTTGTATTGCCATTATGTACACAGTTTTTTGTTTGTTTTTGTATCGATTTTAAGTACTGTATAAATTTTCCATGCATTTGTCCATTATATGAATTTTGATCTATATTGTGTTTTTAAAAATGCTATTAAAAGTGCCATTTAGATACTATGATAGTTAAAGGGGTTGTCTGGGATTGGGGACATTGGTCTAATAGTAATCTACTGACATACACATTACAAACATGCATGTACTACTTTTTGAACATATTTCTCAAGCCCCGTTTTCATCCAGTAAATTATTGGCCGGAAGTGAGTATTTTCTTGTATTCAGTGATGTACCGGGTCCCTGGCAGGCAAGCAAAGCCTCCTCTTCCGCTGCTCAGGGAGCCCAGTGACGTCACTGGCAGCCTAGGTAATTATGTAGAGAGGATGGAGGGGCGGTAACTAGGCTGGCCGACATCGCACTATGCCCCGCCCCTCCTGTCCGGTGATGTCACCGGGCATGAAGCTTTATAATGAATGGAGGCAGGAGGATGAATATGTATGAGGGGGGCAGACCTATAGAGTGGACGATGTGTAGGAGGCATGAATATGTATGAGGGGGGCAGGTGCAGGGACGCGATGTTAGACAGTAGAAACCAGGAGATGCGGCGCTGCACTGGGACCCACAGTGCAGTGCGGCAGGAGGTGATCGCACAGATAAACAGATATGTAAACAATCTGTTGGGGACTGTGGGAGCCATGCTCCAGTGTAATAGCTACCTAAAACCATCTTGGGAACATAGACTTGGCTACTAAAGGTGAGTAAGATGTTTTAAAAAAATTAATTTGATCCCGGACAACCCCTTTAAGTGCATTGTTTTTGAAAATTATACCACTGCGAATATTTGTAATGACTGTCTATGGGTGACTGTACACATTCAGGTTATGACCTTGTATTCTAATGCTGTTTCAAACCAAAGCCAGAAGTGGATTAAAAAAAAAAGAGTAGTATATGTCCTAATACTTTTTCTTACTTTACCATCCACACTTGATTTTACAAGTAGGCTCAAAATTGCATCAGAGAACTCTATATGCACTGACACCCTAAGGGTGTCTAATTGGCAATGGCTAACAGGCACACAATTTTGCCCGAAATCTTGCGTGGTTTCTGCCATCTTCAGCACCCAAGCTATATTTTTTACCCTTATCCTCAACATAAATGTCGAAGCATTTTTTTCTTACGAAAACATTACTGTATGATACAAAGTTGCTAAAAATTTAAATAAATGAAAAAATAGAAGCTCTTTGCGTACATTTGTGATCAAACGTGTGTCAGGCCCATCTACCAGGCGTCAAGGTGGCTTCTGCAGATGGGTGCCTAACACTAATATACCGCCTCTCTTGGACTTACCTAAGCCTACAAATTTCAGGGCAGTGCAGGAACCAGCTACATTTATACTCTGCTCAGAAGCCCCAGGCAGATGGGCGTTGCTCAGTCTAAATCGTTGCACTACCCTCAATATATACTACAAGAAATTTTAGACTAGCACATTCATAATCATAATCACAGGTGTATATCATCAAGCAAACATGGTTGATAAAAAAAATGGCTGCACAACATTTCACATGCAAACAATAGAATTGAGAAATGGGGATCATATAAATGAAAAAATAGAAGCTCTTTGCACACATTTCTGATCAAACGTGTGTCGGGCCCATCTACCAGGCGTCAAGGTGGCTTCCGCAGATGGGTACCTAACGCTAATATACCGGGGATCATTCTAGATTAAAGTGGTATTTTCATTTATAGTGGGTATTATACCACTTTAATGTAGAATGATCCCCATGTCTCAACATGTGAAATGTTGTGCAGCCATTGTTTTATCAACCATGTTTGCTTGTAGTATATATTGAGGGTAGCATCTCGATTTATACTAAGCAACGCCCATCTGCCTGAGCCTTCTGAGCGGAGTATAAATGTAGCTGGTTCCTGCACTGGCCTGAAATTTGTAGGCTTAGGTAAGTCCAAGAGAGGCGGTATATTAGTGTTAGGTACCCATCTGCAGATGGGCCAGACACACGTTTGATAAAAAATGTGCGCAAAGAGCTTCTATTTTTTCATTTATAGTAGGTATAATACCACTTTTATCTAGTATGGTCCCCATTTCTCAATTCTATTGTTTGCATGTGAAATGTGCAGCCATTTTTTTTTATCAACCATGTTTGCTTGATGGATATGCACCTGTGATTATGATTATGAATGTGCTAGTCTAAATTTTCTTGTAGTGTATGATACAAAGTGCGTAAAGGTCCCTATAAATGTAAAGTGCTGGGTAGCGTTTTCACAGTGGGCTAAGAGTCTACTTTACAAAATACAGGTACATGGGTAGGAAGGTATAATATGGGACATGTTCATACAACCAAACTACAGCTGTCAACATTCCTTCCTTGTGTTAAAACTTTAAAGGGGAATTCTGATAATACCATGTTATTACTATTCCCAGCAGTAGAACCCTCACCGATCACAGAAATGGGGGCCCCGTATTCTGTGGAGCACCCCTGAAATGGACAAAGTGGCTGGTCAGAAATTCACGCCACCGCTCCATTCATTTTTATGGAAGTGCCAGAGATAGCAGAGTATAGTCGAGTATCCCCTGTTAGGGCAAAACTTATTATCACCAGAATAACCCTTTAAAATGTACCTACAGTGGATATAAAAAGTCTACACACCCCTGTTAAAATGTCAGGTTTCTGGTATGTAAAAAAATGAGACAAAGATAAATCATTTCAGAACTTTTTCCACCTTTTAGGCCTCTTTCACACTACCGTTTTTTTCTTCCGTTTTTTGCGTTCCGTATATGGAACCATTCATTTCAATGGGTCCGCAAAAAAACAGAATGTACTCCGTATGCATTCCGTTTACGTATCTCCGTTCCGTGCAAGGATAGAACATGTCCTATATTTGGCCGCAAATCACGTTCCGTGGCTCCATTAAAGTCAATGGGTCTGTAAAAAATCTGAATGCATACGGAACGCATCCGTATGTCATCCGTTTTTTGCGGATCTGTCATTAACAAATGCTCGGCCCAGCCCACTGTGGCCACGTGTTTCTTGTTGCCAAACTTTGGCTGAGCACATGTGCAGGTGCTGAAACCGGTTTCAACCTGTCTGGCTTGGCTGCAAATCAAGAAGAAGATGGATGTGGAGAAACTTATCTCTTTGATCCAAGAGCGTCCCCAGCTATGGGACACCCACTCGGATACCTACCACGACAAAATATTTAAGGAGCGTGGCTGGGATGAGGTGACACAGGAGATGGTGGCCCGAGAGTGGGAGAAGGGCAATTCCGCCAAACGCCGCAAATTAGGTAAGCTAACCCATGCATATGTGTATTACTTTTGAATAGTATGTATTAATTTTAACTATGTTTTCATTACCGTCCTTGTATGCGTTATTTGTAATTTTTTTTATGGCCAACAGATATATTTTAATGCATCATAAAAAGAACATGTAAATGATTGATTCAATCACCGTTTTTTCAAGAAAGCAACCTTTTTTTCTGTATGGATTTTAAAAGCTTATTACTGGTCACTTACTGATTTATAACAGCAGCCTTGACCACTGTAGTATGTCCTGCTGTAGGGATAGTATAATTTCCATCATGGCCTGCTGTAAGCAGGTAGCTATATTATGTCTGGACATGCTTTAAGTTGTAGATTCTAATAAACAGCAGTATATCTGCATATATTTTGTCCCTGTATGTAAACGTAAAACTTTGGATAAACATTTAAATCCCTGTCACGTTTCCATGGTTACAACAACCCTGCTATCCATCAGTAGTGCACATGCTTAGTATTGTGAAAACGTGCCACCCTATCATTTGGCTGGGAACAGTATAGCTTGGATAAATCAGCTAATGTACCTGTACTGAGCATGGTCACTGCAGATGGATTGTATGGTTTTATTTTAACCATGGAGACAATAACTCTATGACGCTATTTAAAAATGTCGGTAACAAGATTATTGTGAAATGTATTGAAACAACATATATTATACAAACACTTTTTATGAATGTCCTATACGGTACTTAATAAATGGTAGCAAACTACTTTTGGCCTAAGCCCTTTATAATCAAATTCATTGCTAATATACTTTTTTTTTTGTGTTTTCCATGTGCAGTTATCATTGTGTATGTATATAATCCTATTGAAAGGTTGTTATCAGTGATGGACAGTTCGCATTGTTCGTCCGCGAACATATGCAGGCTGCCATCTTTTTTCACAAGTCCGGCGAGGCACAAGTAAGCCCTTACCTGTGCCGCGAGCCGGTCTGAAAACAAATGCGGTCAGCGGGAGCAGGCAGTTCCAAGAACAGCCCAATGAAGGCCCCCGGTGGCTGTTCTTGGAACTGCCTGCTCCCGCTGACCGCACTTGTTTTCAGACCGTCTCGCGCACAGGCACAGGTAAGGACTTACCTGTGCCTCGCCGGACTTGTGAAAAAAGATGGCAGCGGGCGAACAATGTGAACTGGCCATCACTGGTTGTTATGTCATATTTCTACAGTCCAAAGTGTGAAGACCTGCTGGCTGTCCTGCCGAGACCAGTACTGGCGGGAACGCATGCAGGCACTAGAACATAGTGGCGAGGGTGGCCGCCGGAATAAGCCCTATATATATACACCCGGCAACTCAACTTCTTGAGACCAGTGCTGGATGTGAGGACGTGAGTATACTTTTTTTTTTGTAATGTATGTAATTTATATACTCTACAAGAAAAATCAAACCTAGCTTCTGGCTTTGATTTTAGTTGGATTTAAAACATCCGAGAAAGTAATGTATTAAAGGGGTATTCCCATCTTAGACAATGGGGGCATATCGCAAGGATATGCCCCCATTGTCTGATAGGTGCGGGTCCCCCCCGCTGGGATCCGCACCTATATCGAGAACGGAGCGGGGAGCACTGGGCACTGTCTACCACTAAGGGGTCATTTGTGGGGTACTTGTACTGTCTGGGCATTGTAGAACCTCAGGAAACATGACAGGTGCTCAGAAAGTCAAGGCTGCTTCAAAAAGCGGAAATTCACATTTTTGTACCATAGT
The DNA here is from genome assembly GCF_905171765.1 of Bufo bufo. Taxonomy (NCBI): domain Eukaryota; kingdom Metazoa; phylum Chordata; class Amphibia; order Anura; family Bufonidae; genus Bufo; species Bufo bufo. The sequence goes on from NC_053397.1 coordinate 137,808,162, forward strand.
TTGTAAACGCTATAACTTTTACCCAAACCATTTTTTTTTTACCCAAACATTTTTTTTATCAAAGACATGTAGAACAATAAATTTAGAGCAAAATTTATATATGGATGTAGTTTTTTTTGCAAAATTTTACAACTGAAAGTGAAAAATGTCATTTTTTTGCAAAAAAATCGTTAAATTTCGATTAATAACAAAAAAAGTAAAAATGTCAGCAGCAATGAAATGCCACCAAATGAAAGCTCTATTAGTGAGAAGAAAAGGAGGTAAAATTCATTTGGGTGGTAAGTTGCATGACCGAGCAATAAATGGTGAAAGTAGTGTAGGTCAGAAGTGTAAAAAGTGGCCTGGTCTTTCAGGGTGTTTAAGCACTGGGGGCTGAAGTGGTTAAAAGGCTATGCTGAAACTTTACCTGGTTTGCACATGCCTGGTACACTTTTGTATCTGTAAAGTACTATACTGCCCTTGTCCACACCATGCTAGAATAATATTTGCATCTAGCATTGCTAAAATACTGACATGACCTGCACAAATGGATGACATTCTAAACAGGTGAGGAGTGCGCAAAGGAGCATCCATAAGTGTCGGTCCATTTGGCAGGTGGTCAAAATTGCTACGAGGAAGTCGCTGTCTACCATATTGTTGACAAGGACAGTACATCACTGACAGTACCAAAAGAGAGCTTGACCTCTGCAAATCAGCATATGGCTATTGGAAACCGTGTACCAATACATGTTCAAATTATGTAATGTCTTTATCCTCCACTAGACATTAATGGCCGATAGAACAGTAGTGTATAAACATTAGTAGGAATAGTCTATATTAAATGTCAAGGGGACAGCTGGCACTGAGTGGTGGTGCTGAGACTGCTGACAGCGGATGCTCTCTGTGGCTGAGAGTGCTGGGAATGTGTTTTATTATACACTTTCTATATACAGTCGTGGCCAAAAGTTTTGAGAATTACATAAATATTGGGAATTGGAAAAGTTGCTGCTTAAGTTTTTTTTTTTTTTTATCATTTTTATTATTACACATTTTAGATCAATATAAATAGACAGTACGTTATAGTATACAAGACAATTTACATACAGGATAGCCATTTGTCATCAACAACCAACTACCCTGTAAAAGTTGGCAAAACCCTAACAAATTTATACATAGTACTATAACATCCAAATTTATAAACACATCATAGAATTATACCATACCCCCCATACACCCCCTTCCCCCAATGCTCAATCTTATATACCCTAGCGGTATTAATTATAACTAAACAGTCATGCGTGCCGCTCTCCGTTTCCTTTCAATCTCCTCAAACATTCTGATTTGTTGAAGGTACATAATCCATTCATTTACCGAGGGCCGGGAGGCAGAGCCCCAATGTTTGACTAACATAACTTTTGCCACCATCAGACCCCTCATCCAAATCTGTCTGACCCGAACCGGGATTTCCATTTCTGGAGCAAAGTATCCCAATATCACCGTCAACACCCTGGGGTTGAATGTCACATCAGACTCCTTTTGTAAGGATGTAAAAACCTGCTCCCAATAATTTTGTAATTTACTACAATTCCAAAGTAGATGAGCGAAGTCCGCATTCACATATCCGCATTTAGGGTAGCAACAATCCCGATCTTTATTTTGGGGAAATTTAGCCTGCATTTTTGGCGTATAGTACAGTCGGTGAAGGATCTTAAATTGGATCAATCTATGAGCATTGGAAACTGTAGCTTTCCTTACATTCCTGTAGATATTAGTCCATCGTAATGGGGGGCAGTGCAACTCTTGCTCCCATTTACTAGGGCTTTTAAAAAGTGTCACAGTTGCCAAAGCCGTTCGGAGTGTACCATATAATCTAGATATCTTAACCTTCCCTTCCTTCTGAGCGTAACAATAATCAAAAAATAAATTATCTCGTGGAAAAATATAGCCTTTATTTCTAGAGGCTTCAAATGTGTGTTTTAAACGTGCATACATAAACAAATCTAATGGTGAACTATCAGTCAAATTAAGTTCTCTAAAAGATTTAAAATGTCCCCCATAAAACAAGTGACACACATTTATGACTCCCTTACGTAGCCAATACACGAAATCTGTAATTTAGAAAAATTCCACCAGAGCCCTATTCTCCCACAGAGGGGAAAAGGTAAAAGGACAAGAAACTTTAAGAATCTCCTTAAGCTTATTCCAAGCCCTCTGTAGGGAGCAAGGGATCGGCAAAGACTTCCTCAATCCCATATTCCCCGACTCCAAACATGTGAAAATACTCTCTATTGGTTTATCCATCACCTTTATCAAATATTGTGCAAGTGAGTTCTCTTTATAGTTACAACAACGCTGAATCTATGCACATAAATAATATCCTTGAAAGAAAGGAAATGACAGGCCACCATCTAACTCCGACAACCATAGATATCTCTGCTTTATACGCACCCTCTTCCTTCCCCAAATTAGATCATTAATAAGGGTCTCCAATCTATGAAAAAATATGTCATCGATCCAAACAGGGGAAGCACACAACGGGTACGTGATGTAAGGTAAGATAATCATTTTGACCAATGCTATTCGATCTGTCTGTGCCAATATCAGTTTCTGGCAAGCGCATATTTTGGACTTAACGTTATTCAAAACCGCGACCAGATTGAGCTCATAAAATCTGTTTATAGGAACCCCAATTCTAACCCCCAAATAATCCAAGGTATCATTAGGGGCCAAAACACTAACTCCACTCCCCACATCTACGGCCTTACGGTTCAGCGGGAGGAGCGATGACTTAGTCCAGTTGATCAAATAGCCTGAAAGTTTACCAAAATCCTCTATTACTTCTATCACATAAGGGAGAGTTTTCCATGCCTGATCCAGGAACAGAATCACATAATCGGCATATAGACTTATTTTATCGCTCACTCCCGCCACCCCGAAGCCCTCTATACGCTTATCTATTCGAATCCTACAGGCCAACGGTTCGATAAAAAGGGCGAACAGAAGGGGGGACAGGGGGCAGCCCTGTCTCATCCCTCGCTGCATTGTAATGGGGGAAGATCTACCACCATTAATATTAATGCATGCCACCGGTTGCTCATATAACATTTGGGTAATTTCCATGAACATATTTCCCAAGCCAAATTGAGACATGGTAGCCCACAAAAAAGGCCACTCTATCCTATCAAACGCCTTTGCGGCATCCAAAGACAGGATGGAGTGGTCTATACTACCCCTGACAGAGAGGTTCAAATGCACCCTATATAAGCTCATCTGTATTTGTCGACCCGGGATAAAACCCGTCTGATTGGGGTGTACCAAGGAAGCTATAATCCTCTTCAAGCGATTAGCCAATATTTTAGCGAATATCTTGTAATCCGTATTTAAAAGCGATATGGGTCTATATGACCCCATATCGCTTGTGTCTTTATCCTTTTTTAACACCAGGGTGATCAATGCCTCTCTAAATGATCGAGGTAAAGAGCCATATATACAGGATTCATTCAGGACCCGCAGAAGAATCGGGAGGAGCGATTTAGCATGATACCTGTACAGTTCAAACGGGAGACCGTCTGGACCAGGGGATGAATTATACTTTAGGGATTGGATTGTCGATTGCAGCTCCTCCAAAAGTATAGGACGATCTAACATCTCTCCGTCCTGTTCGACTAGCTGAGAGAGATCCAATTGTTGTAAGTATTGGTCCATATCATTGCGACTACACCTAGAATCAGACTTATAGAGAGTGGAATAATATTTCACAAATTCATCCCTTATCTCCTCTGAGGCCCTCACCCTATTTCCTTGTGCGTTCCTAATTTCCCTTATGGTAGTGGGCTCTCTCTGATTGGCTACTAATCGTGCAAGAAACTTGCCCGTTTTACCCGATTCACAAAACCGATTTTGGCCTTGAAAAAGAAGCTTATGTTGTGCTTTACTGTACAAAAGGGTCTTGAGCTGTAGATTAGTTTCTTTTAACTCATTTATATTTTGCGCATTATGGCGGACAATTAATGAGGCACGTAAAATCCTAATTAACTCTGTCAGCTGTTGTTCCCTTTGACGTCATTCAAATCTACGCCTATTAATTTTAGTGAAGTATAGGCCCCTTATATGAGCCTTCAATGCATCCCACACATAGTGTATATGTGTTGAGCCTACATTAAAGCCCCAAAATTCCTGTATATCCTGGTCAATTCGACATTGCTCCCCTATCACATCAAACCAGCGCGAATTCAATTTGAAGGTTCTACCCGAAGCTGGAGCCTCCGCCCCCCTGAACACAATCAGGACTGGGGAATTATCTGAAATTCCATGGGGCTCATACTTCATTTTCAGTACCTGATGACTCAGATCATGAGTTGCAAGAGCCAAGTCAATACGGGACATTGACCATATGACTGGCTAAAGCAAGAAAAAAAAATCTTATTGCCATAGAGGTGGCGCCAGATATCCACCAACGCCAGCTCCTGGCAAATACTACTCAGAGGCGATCCTGTCCGACCCTGTCCAGAAGAGGTGGAGAACCGATCCAACTCAGGGTCAAGAACTGCGTTGAAATCTCCTGCCACTAATAATAATGCGCATAGATTTTTAGTGGCTATATATTTGGCTAATTGAGAGAAGACAGTTGATTTGTATGGTGAAGGAATATAAATAAATGCAAATATCATCTCCTGCCCTCTCCAAAAGCCATAAATAAATACAAATCTCCCTTCTTTATCTATCATGTTATCTATAGGGTGAAACTCCATCCCACGGTGAATATAAACACTGACACCTCTTACGTAGGACGAATAATAAGCGTGGTACTCAAAAGAAGCCCATTTCCTTTTCAATGTATAGAGCCTATCTGCAGTTGCGTGGGTCTCCAATAAAACCACAATAGCCGGCAAATGACAAACCACAAGATCAAACACCACCGTCCTCTTCACTCTGTCTCCCAGCCCTCTCACGTTCCAAAATAAAATATTACCAGGCATAAACTATAGATATAGATGCGACTCCCAGCCCCCCATCTAGTAGAGAGGCACGCAGACCTACAAAGCAAGTGACGAGCCAATCCCTCCCTTAAACCCACTCCCTAAAACCCCCCCACCATGATTGACAAGGTATTTTGTACTACCCATCAACCTCTTACCTACCACAGCGCAATTTTGATTTGCCCCACAGGATTCTTATTTTTGTTGATCAATTATTTACACAGATGGATCTGGATTAACCACAAGTGACTGTCTTTATCTGGATTCCGTTTTTCACCTTTTTATAATACTGGCACTTGGATGTCGGGACTGTTCTTTATTATCAGCACATTGGGAATTTGTGTGTTTTTTCACATTTTTTGTATAGGTAGTAGATGTATTGATTATATTTGCTCAGACAATACCCCCTTACAGCGGGAGCCTCTATGCGTATATAGATTGGATGGATCTGACACCAAGCGCTTGCACTTTTGACACGTTTTGTAATTTTCTCTGAATGCACCTGAATTTTGCGGAATTCGCCCAAGAAGACCCCCACGCCCGGCTTCAGCGCTGTGGAACTCCAAACTACAACAGTGCGAGAGGCCGCGGTCGGCAGATTCGACTCGGGACCCTCACGCTGCCTACACACTCTGAAAAGGCTTACCCGCACTTACAAAAGTGGCGAGCCATCTAGGGGGCCACCACACCAAGCACTTGCACTTTTGGCACAATTTACAATTTACAATTTTTTCGGAACGCACCTGCACTTTGTGGAATCTGCCTAAGAACACCCCCAAGCCCGGCTCCAGCGCTGCGGCACGACAAGGGGAGGGCCGGAGCCGACAGAGGGACGGCGCTCGGCGTCTTTACGCCGCATCACACATAAAAAAAAAAATGTACACGTACCACGGACGGGTCCGGGGGTCCAGGGGACACGCCCGTCTGAGCCCGCCCGGGCCAGAAGAGACCAGAGAAACCAGAGCGGTCACCCTGGGTCGCATACCCCTGATCTGCGAATCAAGTACGACTCACAACAACTGCTGGCACTACAAAAGAGGGGCACAGATATCCCTGGTGCTATTTTAACCAAAGCTTTTAAACTTAAGATTTTAAAAACACCTATTTTTAACCATTCGCCACAAACCATAGATAGCATAGACCTAAAATATCCAGAACAAAATAAATGGCCCCCGAAAAGAAAATCCCTCCACATTGACCTAAGATGTGCCTTAATAAACGCCAGATCGGCAGTTAAGAATAAATATGAAATTCGCGATCTATGCATAGATAGAAACTTTGAATGTCTGTTCATTACGGAATCATGGTTTACAGAAAAGTCCAGGGTAGACATCGGGGAAATTCTCCCACCAGACTACAACATCATCATAAAGAATAGGCCTAACAAACAGGGGGGAGGGATAGCGATTGTACATAAAAACACAATAAAAATAACAGAAATTAACCTCCCCATGGAAAACCCATCATGGGAAACGCTCATAGCACGTTTGACGTTAGAAAATAAATATACAATAATAACAGCGTTATGTTACAGACCCCCAGGACCCCGCACTCATTTCACAGACAACTTCATAGACTGGGCCACGGATCTCACAATAAAACATCATAGACTTCTTATTCTAGGGGACCTTAACCTTTGGTTCAACGATAAACAAGATACCTCAGCCCAAAAAGTCATCACACAGCTCGACTTAGCCCAGCTCACTTTAAGGGTTGACAAACCCACACATAAAGCGGGTCACCTGCTCGATCCGATTTTTGAAAAAAATCTAAAATTAACGGTAGAAGATCCCGAAGAATTGCTCTGGACTGACCATAGACTCATAGCCTTCGAACTCCACATCCCAATTAATACGAAGCAGCTAACCACAGGAAATGTGAAAAAAAATTGGCGAAGAAATAACAACAACCTGACATATGACAAAATTCTACCTACCCTAGAAGAACACATCAGCAAAATTGACCTCAAACTGCCCTGTGAGAAACTCACATTACAATTTGACGACATCGTTAAAAAAACGGCGGACCAACATGCCCCCTTGAGATTGGTAAAGAAATCAGGGAAAAAAGCACCGTGGTATACGAGAGAACTAAAAATAGTGAAAATAGAATGCAACAGACTAGAGAGGGCATGGAGGAAAAATCCGATAGAAGAATCACAGCTAAAATATAAGACCCAACTGACGATTTACCACAAAGCAATCTTCAAGGCCAAACAAGACCATTTTGCTAGCGAGATCGAAAACGCTGCTCAAAAGCCTAAAAAGATCTTTCAGATCATTTTCGATCTAGCTAACCCTGATGGCCTCAAAACCACTATCCCCGAATCCCAAGACCTCTGCAACGACATCTCGAAATTATTTAAACAAAAAGTCGATGACATCCAAAACGACATCCTGCTAGCTCAACAGGCAACTGTCCCCCCCATGGAGAACAACGTGACAAACCCTACCCACACCTTCACTCTATGCCCATTAAAACTTGAGGACCTAACTAAAAGCATGAAAAACATGTCCAAAGCAACTTATCCCCTCTCCAATATCCAAACTAAATCTCTTATTGAATGCACGACCACCATTGCCCCGTTAATTCTAACAATTATAAATGACTCCTTTCTCAGTGGTAACGTCCCCGAGACTCTCAAGTTAGGAATCAGAACTCCCCTCCTCAAGAAAGCAGGAGCAGACATAAATATGATGGCCAACTTCAGACCGATTACCAACATCCACCTAATAGCTAAAATCATGGAGATAGCAGTGGCAAGCCAACTCCAGCTGCACGTAGAAAAGCATCGACTTCTAGATGAACATCAGTCGGGCTTCAGGCCAACACACAGCACGGAATCAGCCCTGGTCAGCCTTTGGGATGAAGCCCTAGGGGTCGTTGACGAGGGAGGGGGGACCTGGCTGGTTCTTATAGACATGTCGGCAGCATTCGACACTATCAGCCATTCCATCCTCCTAAATAGATTAAAAGCTGACATTGGAGTAGATAACCACGGACTTGCCTGGTTTGACTCTTTCCTGAAAAACAGAACTCAGAGAGTCAAACTGGGCTTATTCTTTTCCCCAGTCGAGAAGGTGGAGTGGGGAGTCCCTCAGGGATCTCCCCTCTCGCCATTACTTTTTAACATTTATGTCCGACCTCTGCTCGCCATTCTGAAGGAGTATAACATCAGCTATGAGTCTTATGCGGACGATACACAGATCCTTTTGAGAGTATCGAAATCCGCTGATGACTATAAACTCACGCAAGAAGGACTAAATAAGGCCAGGAACTGGCTAGCACAAAACCACCTCAAACTCAACCCGACCAAGACTGAGCTTATTGCACTACATAAAACACCTGAGGCTGCTGCCCCGTCTATCTTTGGGGAAAACGTTGCCATCGCCACACAAGGAAAGAGTCTGGGGATAATTTTGGATCAAGAAATGAGCCTCCATCCCCAGATTAAAGAAGTAATACGGAAAGCAAACTTCGCCCTATTCCTTCTAAAAAAAGCCCTACCGTTTCTCCCCAACACATGCAGACAGGTCGTGGTGGGAGCGCTAGTCAACTCTCACCTGGACTATGGCAATGCAATGTATGCGGGGCTACCAGAGAAAGATCTGAGAGCTTTGCAACTCTGTCAAAACAGAGCCATCCGGCTCATCAAGAAACTAGACTGGACAGACTCTGTTACAAAAGCACGCAGGGAACTCCACTGGCTCCCAGTGAAAGAGAGAGTGCAGTTTAAGCTGTGCTGCTTAACACACAAAGCTCTCTACAAAACAGGCCCCATTTATCTGCAAAAAAAATAACACGTTACCATCCTCCTAGAGAACTGAGATCCACCTCAGCCTCCCTTTTGTCGGTGCCAAGAACCCGCCTCAAGACAAGGGGGGGACAGACGTTTCTCAGTATTAGCCCCCAAGATCTGGAACTCCCTCCAAGAACATATTAGAACTATACCAGATTACCTGGAATTCAGGAAGCTGGTTAAGACCTGGCTATTTGTGTAGGATGACGTAGGGGCCCACCAATATAGCCGTCCACAAGCGCTTCGATCGGATTGAGTTCCTCTAGAGCGCTATACAAGGACTTAGTAACATCACATAACCAAACCTCCCCCCCCGCCATCTCCCCTCTTATCCTCCCAGCCTCTACATACTCATTCATAAGCCCATTGAGTCCAACCATTACACCGCATCCGTTTCTGTGGAAAAGAACCGAACAGAATCATTGTGTACCACCCTCAATTTGGCGGGGTATAACATTGAATACTTAATCTTAGCCGCAGCCAGTCTTTTTTTCACATCTAAGAACGTTCTTCTTTTAATTTGGGTCTCTCGGGAGAAATCTGGGTATATTGATATTAAATTACCATCAAAATATATATCTGCTGCTTCTCTTTTACCTCTAAGTACCCAATCACTATCCTTTGAACAAACAAATTTTGCTAGGATTGACCTAGGGGGGCCCCTGGAGGAGGTTTTTTAAAAGGGATTCTGTGAGCCCTTTCCACACAAAAGCTGAATGCATCATGATCAGGACCTAAATTTTCCACCAGCCATTTTTGAATAAAATTCAAGGGATTATCCTGTTCTGCCCCTTCTGGGAACCCTACCAGCCGCAAGTTGTATCTGCGTGACCTATCCTCCAACTCTGCCACTTTCTTTCTAAACCAGACACGATCTCCATCTACTTCTTCTAATCTCTTTTTTAATACACCATTCTCTGAGGTGACAGAGCTGACTGCGAGTTCCAATTCCTTCACCTTTAATCTCAGCTTTGTCATTTCATCTCTAATAATCGTGACATCTCCTTGTACAACTGAGAGGGAGAGGGTCAATTCTGCCACTGAGGAATTAGTAGCGTTTACAACACCCAGTATATCCGCAAATTTTTTATTAATACATTCCAGGCCTTCACTCTGGAGCAAGCTGGTCTTTAATGGGCCTTGTTCTTCTATGTTAACCGATCCGGGCTCAGCCTGCTTAAGTTTTTATAATAGCAATTTGCATATACTCCAGAATGTTATGAAGAGTGATCAGATGAATTGCATAGTCCTTCTTTGCCATGAAAATTAACTTAATCCCCCCAAAAAATTTCCACTGCATTTCATTGCTGTCATTAAAGGATCTGCTGAGATCATTTCAGTAATCGTCTTGTTAACTCAGGTGAGAATGTTGACGAGCACAAGGCTGGAGATCATTATGTCAGGCTGATTGGGTTAAAATGGCAGACTTGACATGTTAAAAGGAGGGTGATGCTTGAAATCATTGTTCTTCCATTGTTAACCATTGTGACCTGCAAAGAAATGCGTGCAGCCATCATTGTGTTGCATAAAAATGGCTTCACAGGCAAGGATATTGTGGCTACTAAGATTGCACCTCAATCAACAATTTATAGGATCATCAAGAACTTCAAGGAAAGAGGTTCAATTCTTGTTAAAAAGGCTTCAGGGGTCCAAGAAAGTCCATCAAGCGCCAGGATCGTCTCCTAAAGAGTGCCACCAGTGCAGAGCTTGCTCAGGAATGGCAGCAGGCAAGTGTGAGCGCATCTGCACGCACAGTGAGGCGAAGACTTTTGGAAGATGGCCTGGTGTCAAGAAGGGCAGCAAAGAAGCCACTTCTCTCCAAAAAAAACATCAGGGACAGATTGATCTTCTGCAGAAAGTTTGGTGAATGGACTGCTGAGGACTGGGGCAAAGTCATATTCTCCGATGAAGCCTCTTTCCGATTGTTTGGGGCATCTGGAAAAAGGCTTGTCCGGAGAAGAAAAGGTGAGCGCTACTATCAGTCCTGTGTCATGCCAACAGTAAAGCATCCTGAGACCATTCATGTGTGGGGTTGCTTCTCATCCAAGGGAGTGGGCTCACTCACAATTTTGCCCAAAAACACAGCCATTAATAAAGAATGGTACCAAAACACCCTCCAACAGCAACTTCTTCCAACAATCCAACAACAGTTTGGTGAAGAACAATGCATTTTCCAGCACGATGGAGCACCGTGCCATAAGGCAAAAGTGATAACTAAGTGGCTCGGGGACCAAAACGTTGACATTTTGGGTCCATGGCCTGGAAACTCCCCAGATCTTAATCCCATTGAGAACTTGTGGTCAATCCTCAAGAGGCGGGTGGACAAACAAAAAAAACCCACTAATTCTGACAAACTCCAAGAAGTGATTATGAAAGAATGGGTTGCTATCAGTCAGGAATTGGCCCAGAAGTTGATTGAGAGCATGCCCAGTCGAATTGCAGAGGTCCTGAAAAAGAAGGGCCAACACTGCAAATACTGACTCTTTGAATAAATGTCATGTAATTGTCGATAAAAGCCTTTGAAACGTATGAAGTGCGTGTAATTATATTTCACTACATCACAGAAACAACTGAAACAAAGATCTAAAAGCAGTTTAGCTAATATTTGTGTCATTCTCAAAACTTTTGGCCACGACTGTACACATTGTTTGTATAACATTCTCTCTCATTCCACAGCACTGTTGACAGCCTGGAGCCACAGAGGGAAACGGCCAACACCAGCAGTGATTCCGACCAGGCAGCGTATGGCCCGGACTCCCCTCGTCCTGGGGATCAAGAGGTCGAACCTGTCCAGCAGCTGCCACATCGAGAGGGAGGAGTCCTCTGCTCTGGAGGGACCATCTGGAGCCATAGAATCTAGTCCCCAGCCAAGAAGGAGACAGTCACGCAGGAGAAAGGTGGCACCTCCGAACCCTGATTCTGCCGCATATACTCAAGCACAGGTACAGACTCAGGTGCTTGAGTATTTGAGGCAGAGACATACAGAAGGGAGTGAGGAGAGAATACTTAGCGGCCTTGCTCATCTTCTGAAAGAGCTGCCTTTGTATAAGCAAACCCTTTTTGTGGATGTCATGACATCAGTTGTGACTATTTTTAAGACCCAATTAGATCCACATGAGGTGGTGTGTTGTGTGGATAACCTTAAAAACCGAGCTTTCATGGTAAGCACACAACCACAACCAGTGCCCAGCATGGTCCCTCAACATGCTAGGCGCAGCTCGGCTTCGCAGCCCCTTTTTTCGCAGGAGCAACCATTTATGCACCACCAAAATTTTCCAGGAGCAGTCACCTACCCACCCCCAAGTCATGTGGCTGACCCTCATCACCAAGGGCAAGGTCCTTTTACACAGGAACTTTTCAACCTGTAATTTGTTAATTTTTACTTTTCTTTGTATAAAAGCTGAATATAAAGCCAGATTTTTGTTGGTTATGTTTTAATTACCATATAAAAAAATACACCACATTCTATGTGTCGACTTTTATTAAATCATTCACTATAATCTCTAATGTTATACTTTCAATATACTTACAGTGCAAATATTGTACGGAGTCTTTATTTGATTATACACATACATACAACTAGGACTGTGCATATACTCTTTGCCGCAGGGTGATCATTTCTGCTGTAATACAAACATACATATGGCTCATGGATTGATAGCCAATTCTTTGGAAAAAAAAAAAGTGCGGACATCAACTCAAATGGTAGGATCCTTGGACAGCGGTGTGAAATAATCTGCTTGCGTAAAGAAAAGATGTGTTACGATTTCACAAACTATCATTGCAAGTCTGCAAACTCTACAACATTACTTATTTTAGAGGTATTAGAGGGTTATTGTAGTCCAAAAAAAATATAATTTGATCACTAACATGTTATCATTGGACATGATTGACAACATAGATTTTTTTTTGGGCTACAATTTAACCCCAGCCCACAAGCCCATGTCAAGGGTCCTCTTTGTCTTGTGAGTCCCTACACTATCTGCATATAACCCCCCCTCCCCCCCCAAAAAAAATAAAATAATATTTACTAGAAAACAACAAATACTAAGATGACCAGAGTCCAGACACTTCATAGTCTGCCATGAACTACGTCCATCTGCTACGGCAATGCACCCTCAGAACTTGAAAAATATTACACCTAGAGGGCCCAAACTGCAAGCCCTGCTGTTCCAGGTTGTCCATGTAGGGTCTGGTCCAACTCTCCAGATGATGAAGAAGTACCAGGTGCAACATCATCAATTTCTGACGGAGCATGATGAATCCTAACAAAGTTATGCAGGATCACACATGCTTTAATAACCAGGGTGGCATTGTCTGGCGACATCTGTATGGATGACAGTAATACTCTCCACTTGTGTGAGAGTATTCCAAATGCACATTCAACATACCGACGGGCCGATAGTTAAATATACGTCTGCTGTCATCCAGGTTGCGTCTGGGTAAGGGCCGCATGACATGTGGTTTCAAAGCAAACCCTTCATCAGTGACAATAACAAATGGAGCCGGTGGTCCCGCAGAACCTGGCAGCAATCTGGGCTCTGGGAGGGCAAGCTGGTTGGCTCGAAGTCTCTCACACATTCTAGAAGTATTGAAAATGCGCGCATCTGCAGTGCTCCCATAGGCCCCAATATCCACAATTATAAACTTGTAAGTACTGTCAGCCAAGGCCATTAGCACGACAGAAAAATACTGTTTAGAATTGTAGTACCGGGACCCTGAGTGAGGAGGTTTCTCAACACGTATGTGTTTACCATCCAGTGCCCCAATACAGTTAGGAAAATGTGCATTGACATGAAAACCCTCAGCAATTCGGATCCAATCCTCAGCCTTGGGCTCTGACATCACCGCTTCCCGGAGTCGCTGCAAAATCAAATCACAGGTTTGACTAACTATCCGACAAATCGTTGAGACTCCCAGCAGGAACTCATAATGCAGAGATGAAAATGAATTCCCAGTTGCCAAAAATCTGAAAGACACAATCAAAAAAAGCGTAATGCAACACACATATACTGTCACTCCCCACATTTTACATTTATCATTAGATGCACATGATCACATTGCATCTACACTATCACATAAATATATAAATAATGATAAATATACATACCTCAACGTGACGATGAGCCGTTACTCTGGAAAAATGCAGCGCCACAGATGTGTGTCCTGGTATGTGAGGCCAGAGACGCTAACAACAAGTCAAAGCTGTTCACAGACATACGACAATACCCATGAAATTTCTCAGGATTGTGTCGCAGATCCATGTACAGCGTGTGGAAATGACCCTTCCTGCGCCGCTGAGAGACAATTGGGTGAACCCAATGCCTCCTCCTCGGTTTCACGTTCACCATAGTAGGCTGATGTCCGTGTTCCTGAGAAATCGGCCAGCACAAGAGAACCATTTCCTCCGCAGCCATGATGCAACATAAAATTGTAGCCAGAAACCAATGTCTGCCAAACACAGGATTCCAAGTACGCTCTCAATGCTGCAAGTAGCTGCATAAAATGGAGTCACAACTATCACATGACCAAGTTAAATAGGGGGAGTGAAAAAGGGGATGTGTCCAAAATTATGTCAATTTTTTTAATCTTCCGTTTTGTATGCGTAAAAAAACGGATCGTATATAGAAACCATACTGAATGGTTTTTGCGAACTTACGGAACGGAAACACAACGGAGACACAACGGAAACATAAAACTGAACAACGGATCCGTGAAAAACGGAACGCAAAACACTGAAATAGCCATACGGTAGTGTGAAAGAGGCCTTAATGTGACCAATAAACTGTACCACTCAATTGAAAAACAAACTGAAATCTTTTAGGTGGAGGGAAGAAAAAAAACTAAAATAATGTGGTTGCATAAGTGTGCACACCCTCTTATAATTGGGGATGTAGCTGTGTTCAGAATTAACCAATCACATTCAAAATCATGTTAAATAGGAGTCGGCATATACCTGCCATCATTTAAAGTGCCTCTGAGTAACTCCAAATAAAGTTCAGCTGCTCTAGTTGGTCTTTCCTGAAATTTTCTTAGTCGCATCCCACAGCAAAAGCCATGGTCCACAGAGAGCTTCCGAAACATCAGAGGGATCTCATTGTTAAAAGGTATCAGTCAGGAGAAGGGTACAAAAGAATTTCCAAGGCATTAGATATACCATAGAACACAGTGAAGACAGTCATCATCAAGTGGGAGAAAATATGGCACAACAGTGACATTACCAAGAACTGGACGCCCCTCCAAAATTGATGAAAAGACGAGAAGAAAACTGGTCTGGGAGGCTACCAAGAGGCCTATAGCAACATTAAAGGAGCTTCAGAAATATCTGGCAAGTACTGGTTGTGTGGTACATGTGACAACAATATCCCGTATTCTTCATATATCTGGGCTATGGGGTAGAATGGCAAGACGAAAGCCTTTTCTTATGAAGAAAAACATCCAAGCCAGGCTACATTTTGCAAGAACACATCTGAAGTCTCCCAAAAGCATGTGGAAAAAGGTGTTATGGTCTGATGAAACCAATGTTGAACTTTTTGGCCATAATTCCAAAAGATATGTTTGGTGCAAAAGCAACACTGCGCATCACCAAAAGAACACCATACCCACAGTGAAGCATGGTGGTGGCTGTTTTTCTTCAGCTTGAACTGGGGCCTTAGTTAAGCTAGAGGGAATTATGAACAGTTCCAAATACCATTCAATATTGACCCAAAACCTTCAGGCTTCTGCTAGAAAGCTGAACATGAAGAGGAACTTCATCTTTCAACATGACAACGACCCGAAGCATACATCCAAATCGACAAAGGAAGTTTTGGAATGGCCCAGCCAGAGCCCAGACCTGAATCTGATTGAAAATCTGTGGGGTGATCTGAAGAGGGCTGTGCACAGGAGATGCCCTCGCAATCTGACAGATTTGGAGTGGTTTTGCAAAGAAGAGTGGGCAAATCTTGCCAAGTCAAAATGTGCCATGCTGATAGACTCATACCCAAAAAGACTGAGTGCTGTAATAAAATCAAAAGGTGCTTCAACAAAGTATTAGTTTAAGGGTGTGCACTCTTATGCAAAAATATAATTTTATTTTTATATTTTTTTCTTACCTCTACCTAAAAGATTTTAGTTTGTTTTTCAATTGAGTTGTACAGTTTATAGGTCACATTAAAGGTGAACAGGTGAAAGGTGACATTTTAACAGGGGTGTGTAGACTTTTTATATCCTTTTGTATCTACTTTTTCATAAATCAGCAATGTACATACAGTACATAAAACTTGGTATTTTCCATTTAACCATCTATCCAGTACAAATTTTTTCATCCATTTTATGTTCTATTTTAGATGCTTTTCAAAAGATATTGCAACAGGAGGGAGTGCTAGCACTTTGGAATGGTACATTACCTTCTTTACTTCTGGTTTTCAACCCAGCCATCCAGTTCATGTTCTATGAAGGATTAAAGCGTCAGCTCCTAAGGCAGCAGGCAGAGGTAAAATCATAGTTTAATTTTGTGTTTTAAGGGTTATATTGTGTTCCATGGTGATACTTGATGTGGTATGTAATGTTTGTGAATGTTATTTTTAGTCCATAATATTATACTTATAAGTTACTGCTGAGATTTGTTCTAATGACTATCTGGCGTCTATATCTTTGTAGCTGTGCATATAGTATGGATAAAACAAAATTCATCATCTTTCCCACATCTTGCTCAACCCCCCCCCCTTCCCCAACAAACCTATCTGTCACAAGCAAAGGCTGCACACTCTCCCCGGTCAACCAAGTCCGCTGCCTTGGAGTGACATTTGATTCTGCCCTCTCATTCCGACCGCACATCCAAGCCCTTTCCACCACCTGTCTGCCTCCAACTCAAAAACCTCTCCCTCATCCGCGCTTTCCTCAACTTTAAATCTTGTACATGCCCTCATCATCTCCCGCCTAGGCTCCCGCAACATTTTCCTCTGTGACCTTCTATCTAGCACTCTCGCACCCCTCCAATCTATCCTCAACTCTGTTTCCTGACTAATGAACCTCTCACCCTGTTACTCCTCTGCCTCTCCCCTCTGCCAATCCCTTCACTGGCTCCCCATTGCCCAGCCAATTCAGTTCAAAATACTAACAAATGCATACATGGCCGTCCACAACCTGTCCCCTCCATACATCTCTGAGCTACTTTCCCGATACATCCCCACACGCAATCTCCGATCCTCACAAGACCTCCTTCTCTCCTCTCCTTTTATAACCTCTTCCCGACAATCGCCTCCAAGATTTCTCCCGTGCATCCCCCACACTCTGGAACTCGCTACCCCAACATATCAGGCTCTCACCTACAGTGGAATCCTTCAAAAGAGACCTGAAAACCCACCTCTTCAGACAAGCCTAAAACCAGTGACCCTGCTGCCTCTATACCGCCATGACCAACTTCACCCTCACCTACTGTCTCCTTCTCCCATACGTTGTAGCTTGTAAGCCCTCACGGGCAGGGCCCTCTCTCCTTCTGTACCAGTTTGTAACTAGTCTTGTTTATGCTTGGTGCAGTTGTCTGTATTATGTATGTATACCCCTTCTCAAATGTACAGCGCTATGGAATGAATTGCGCTTTTTTAATAAATAATAATAATACTATACATATATCTACAGTGCATTTGGAAAGCCTTCCGAACCCTTCACTTTTTTCACATTTTGGTTTTATGCGGCCTTGTGCTAAAATAAAGTTTTTCCCCATCATTCTGTACTCAATACCCCATAATGAGAAAGTGACAACAGAATGTTTTAAATCTTTGCTAATTTATTGCTGGGGACCATTGGTGAACAGCCATTTTCAGGTTTCTCCAGAGGTTTTCGATTGGGTTTATGTCGAGGCTCTTGCTGGGCCACTCAGGACACTCAGAGTTTTTGCTAAGCCACTCCTGTGTTGTCTTTGCTGTGTGCATAGGGTCATTGCTTTGTTGAAAGATGAAACTTTGGTCCGGTCTGAGTTCCTGACCTCTGTGGATAAGATTTTCATTAGGAATATCTCTGTACTTTGCTCCACGCAGCTTTCCCTCAACCCGGAATAGTTGCCCTTTCCCAACTGCTGAAAATTACCCCTACAGCATGAAGTTACCACCACCAGGGATGGTATTGGACAGGTCATGAGCAGTGTCGTTTTCTCCAGACATGACACTAAGGCCTCATGCACACGACCGTTTTTTTTTTTTGCGGTCCGCAAAACGGATTTCCGTTGTTCCGTGATCCATGACCGTTTTTTCTTCCGTGGGTCTTCCTTGATTTTTGGAGGATCCACGGACATGAAGGAAAAAGTAATTTTGGTGTCCGCCTGGCCGTGCGGAGCCAAACGGATCAGTCCTGACTTACAATGCAAGTCAATGGGGACAGATCCGTTTGACGTTGACACAATATGGTTCAATTGCAAATGGATCCGTCCCCCATTGACTTTCAATGTAAAGTCAGGAGTCCCTATCATACCATCGGATCGGAGTTTTCTCCAATCCGATGGTATATTTTAATTTGAAGCGTCCCCATTACCATGGGAACGCCTCTGTTAGAATATACCATCGGATTTGAGTTAGATCGTGAAACTCAGATCCGACAGTATATTTTAACACAGAGGCGTTCCCATAGTGATGGGGACGCTTCAAGTTACAATATACTGAGAACTGTGTAATAACTGCCCCCTGCTGCCTGGCAGCACCCGATCTCTTGCAGGGGGCTGTGATCCGCACAATTAACCCCTCAGGTGTCGCACCTGAGGGGTTAATTGTGCGTATCATAGCCCCCTGTAAGAGATCAGGTGCTGCCAGGCAGGAGGGAGCAGACCCCCTCCCTCCCCTGTATTATATTCATTGGTGGCTAGTGCGGCCTCCCCTCTCCCCCCCCCTAATTAAAATCACCTTCCCCCATCATTGGTGGCCAGTGCGGCCTCCCCTCTCCCCCCCCCCTAATTAAAATCACCTTCCCCCATCATTGGTGGCAGCGGAGAGTTCCGATCGGAGTCCCAGTTTAATCGCTGGGGCTCCGATCGGTTACCATGGCAGCCAAGACGCTACTGCAGTCCTGGCTGCCATGGTTACTTAGCAATAGAAGCATTATACTTACCTGCGATGTCTGTGACCGGCCGGGCGCTCCTCCTACTGGTAAGTGACAGGTCTGTGCGGTGCATTGCTTATAGCACAGACCTGTCACTTACCAGTAGGAGGAGCGCCCGACCGGTCACAGACATCGCAGGTAAGTATAATGCTTCTATTGCTAAGTAACCATGGCAGCCAGGACTGCAGTAGCATCTTGGCTGCCATGGTAACCGATCGGAGCCCCAGCGATTAAACTGGGACTCCGATTGGAACTCTCCGCTGCCACCAATGATGGGGGAAGGTGATTTTAATTAGGGGGGGGAGGCCGCACTGGCCACCAATGTGTTAAATACAGGGGAGGGAGGGAGGGGGGCCGCACTGGCCACCAATGAGTTAAATACAGGGGAGGGAGGGGGGGCCGCACTGGCCACCAATGAATTTAAAACTGGGGAGGGAGGGGGTCTGCCTGGCAGCACCTGATCTCTTACAGGGTGCTATGATACGCACAATTAACCCCTCAGGTGCGGCACCTGAGGGGTTAATTGTGCGGTTCACAGCCCCCTGTAAGAGATCGGGTGCAGCCAGGCAGCAGGGGGCAGTCATGTACACAGTTCGTAGTATATTCTAACTTGAAGCGTCCCCATCACTATGGGAACGCCTCTGTGTTAGAATATACTGTTGGATCTGAGTTTTCACAAAGTGAAAACTCCGATCTAAAAAGCTTTTATGCAGACGGATCAGCGGATCCGTCTGTGTGAAAGTAGCCTATGGACACGGATGACGGACGCGGATGGAATCTTGTGTGCATCCGTGTTTTTTCACGGACCCATTGACTTGAATGGGTCTGTGAACCGTTGTCCGTCAAAAAAATAGGACAGGTCCTATTTTTTTGACTGACAGGAAACACTGACGCGGATGTACAACGGTGCATTTTCCGAGTTTTCAACGGACCCATTGAAAGTCAATGGGTCCGCAGAAAATCACGGAAAACGGAACAACGGACACGGATGCACACAACGGTCGTGTGCATGAGGCAAAAAGTTCCGTCTTGGTTTCATCAGACCAGAGAATCTTATATCTTACAGTATGAAAGTCCTTCAGATGCTTTTTTTGCAAACTCCAAGTGGGCTTTCATATATATCTTACTAAGGAGAGGCTTCTTTCTGGCCACTCTGCCATAAAGCCAAGAATGGTGGAGTGCAACAGCGATGGTTTACCTTCTGGAAGTGCCTTCCATTTGCACACAGGATCTTTGGATCTTAGCCCAAGTAACCATTTCTTGGTCAACTCTCTTACCAAGGCCCCTCTCCACTGATTACTTAGTTTGGTGAGGCAGTCCTCTATAGTAAGAATCCTGGTTGTTCCAAACTTCTTCCATTTAAGAATTATAAAGGACACTGTGCTTTGGGGTACTTTCAGTGCAGCAGAAAATTTTTTGCACCCTTCTCCAGATCTGTGCCCAATCCTGTCTCTGAGTTCTACAGGCATTTCTTTCCTCCTTATTGCTTAGTTTTTTCTCTAATATACATTGTCAACTTTGAGATCTTACATAGACAATAATGTCCGGTCAACTGAATTTACCACAGATGGACTCCAGTCAAGATGTAGAAACATCTCAAAGATGATCTTAGTTTTTCCTAATAATTTTAGTTTTTTCCTTTTTTAATGAATGCAAGTTGCTGGGGGAAAACTTTATTTATTATTTTTTTCATTTTGGCAGAAACCCGAAACATAACTAAATGTGAAAAGGTCCGAAAACTTTCCGAATACATTGTATATGTGCCTGTGTAAATGCTCCAAAAGAACACCTCTTTCAAAAGACCACCCAATTTACACACCATTGTTTCCCACTGTGGATTCTTGTCCACGTACCAAGGAAGCTGTAATACACAGATTTGTGCCATATTAACTTTTTAGAAGGTCTTTGATTTGCGCACACACACACACCAGTGAGCCTTGGGCACCATGACCAAATCACCAGTTGTGTTTTCTTAGATCACTTTTCATAGGTATTTACTACTGGATACCAGGCACTCCCCACAAAACCCATCATTTTGGAGATGCTTCAATTCAGTTAAGTCAGCACAGTTTGGCCCTTCTCAAATTTGGTTAGATCCTTACGCATGTTCATTTTCCTGCTTCCAACGCAGAAACCTCAAAAACTGACTGTTAACTTGCTCATAACCCTTGATAGGTGACATTGGTAGTAAATTATCAAAGTTAACATTCACTTTACCTGTCAGTTGCAACTTGCCCCATAACAGGCTGAACTAGATGGACAGATGTCTTTTTTTAGCCTTATAAACTATGTTATGTTACTATGTTACTAGTTGTTTGAATGTTACTATATCTATACTGCAATTAATCCGCAAAGTACCATATCTGTGGTTGATACATGTCAGCAGTCTTACATGGGTATCAAATCAGATGTACACTACAGGCAGTGGCGGTCTGAGAACTTAAAGTGGCCCCGGAAAAAAATCTAAATTGGCCACATGCTGTAATTGGCCACCATACTGCCTCAGCAAAACCAAATGCCACAGTGCAGCACTATATACTGCCATAGCTAAAATACCACAGTGCAGCACAAAATACCACCCAGGCTAACCAAATACCACAGTGAAGCACAAAATACCTCCCCAGAAGCTGGCCCTCTGTGGTGGCCAGCACCAGCTGCCATGTTCTGTCCTTATCCTATTATGATGTGTGTGTTATGAAGGAGAGGGCTGAGGAGGTGAGAAATTGGCCACTGCACCGAGCCATCCCTACCTTCAGCATGCTGTCGGGTATTTTAGCACTACCAAACGTACAGGAGAATACAGCACTACATACCTTTTACATCCAGTGACATTTTATCTGATATAGACATTCTCTATTCTCATCTTTACCATTTGCCCTGCACCTCTGACTGCTTCTTTTTTAGCTATGTCTCATCTTATATTCCTGAATCTTCCTTCATTCTCCCTACCTTCTCAACACAAATCCCCATTCTTCTGCCACCCCCATACTGTTCCTACTGTATTCCCAAATGTCCTCAAATACTATACTGCAGAACAAAATAGTGCCCCACTGATAATTATGCCCCCAGAAATATAATGTCACTTAAAATGTCCCCAGCAATAATTGTGCCCCTATAGTGTCCTGAAAATGGCTATACAGTTGAATTTAGGAGACCATCTGCGGCCGCTGACCGGGTACATAAGTACCTTAAACGTTCATCATTAATTAATGATCAGGAAACATTAAAACGGGAAAAAAAAAATTTTTTAAATGCAGGCTACCATTCAATGAGTAAAGAAACTATATAGTTTATCCAATCCCAAAATAATTATTAATCTTTCTGTTGTAGCTATTACTATGCAGTATGTTAATTTGGCTCCTTCTGTTTTTATCAGCTTTCTTCTTTTCAAGTGTTTGTAATTGGAGCTATTGCCAAAGCTATTGCCACAGCAGTCACATATCCTTTGCAAACTGTGCAATCAGTACTTCGGGTAAGTATAAATCTAAAGTAATATTGCTAAATTATTACTGGTATTTTCCCTTCACCCATGTACAAGAAGGAGAGAGAGACAGGCCTGTCTCTAGAGCTGTTAAATAGGGAATACTTCCTCCTTTGATGTTCTGTCTTAGGCACACATGATCCTGGAACATGCAGCTTCTAGAGCTATGAAGCATGTAACACCTTGATGATGAACTGATCTCCAGTAGGAACTGCAGTAAATGTACGACTCTGCTAAACCTCCACCAGAAATAATTCAGCAATCTAAGTATTCCTCCCCTCTTCTTCAACCATTGCCCTGGCCTCTCTTCATAGTTTGGCCTCATGCCTCTTTGTTGTTTGTGTAGTGTGACTGGTTGACTTGGCTGATCTGACCTCTTCCCACTAGGTATTGCCTTTAATCTTCTCCCTTCAGTCAGGGTAGAAGAAGCCAAATGCCAAACACTAACACCAGATGCAAGGCATGAAGTTTATGATGAGAGGTGTGCGTTTTTGTTTTTTAATTTAATGAGTTGATTGTAGAAGATAATTGTCTCTCAAGATATTGTGTAAGTTATTAGTAGTCTGGTGTGGTTACAGTCAGATGTTGAGGAGGGGCCCACCAGTAAATTCCTTTTGGTACAGGAGCATGTGTTTTGTTTTTCTAAGAAATATCGTATGTTATGTTAAGTCTGGGGAAACCATAAGAAGCCCATCTTCTAGTGGGCTAATTGGCTAATCTGGAGAGATCAGAAAAGGCCCACTCCATGCTCCCAGTGTGGAGTGATAATATGAGCTGGATGGCATTAACTCTGGTGTAAACAACAATGAGGCAGCCTATGCACTTTGCTTGGAAAGACTTTGCTATGATTAAGGACACATATTCAGGTGTTGTTGATTTTAAGGATGTGACAATAAATGATCAAGATTTTAGATTTTTAGATGTGCTGGATAATTCTTCCTTGAAATGAGCATCCTGCTGCCAGTCTGGGTTTTCTCTGTGCACCCCTGACCGTGGTGAGTTGATTGCTTCCTGCTTGGTTTCTACTAGACAGGGGTACCTTTTATCTCCTTCTATTCTTGTTTTAGCTATGGAGCTGTTAGTAAGGATAATCAGAACAATGATATACAGTGAGGAACAGAAATATTTGAACACCCTGCAATTTTGCAAGTTCTCCCACTTACAAATCATGGAGGGGTCTGAAATTCACATTGTAGGTGCATTCCCACTCTGAGAGACAGAATTTTTTTTAAAAAAAATCAGGAAATCACATTGTATGATTTTTAAAGAATTTATTTGTCTTGCACTGCTGAACAAAAGTATTTGAACACCACAGAAAATCAGTGTTAATATTTGGTACAGAAGCCTTTGTTTGCAATTACAGAGGTCAAAGTTCTTGACCAGGTTTGCACACACTGCAACAGGGATTTTGGCCCACTCCTTCACACAGATCTTTTCTAGATCTGTCAGGTTTCAGGGCTATCGCTGAGCAACACTGAGTTTCAGCTCCCTCCAAAGATGTTCTATTGGATTTAGGTCTGGAGACTGGCTAGGCCACTCCATAACCTTGATATGCTTCTTATGGAGCCACTCCTTGGTTATCCTGGCTGTGTGATTCGGGTCGTTGTCATGTTGGGAGACCCAGCCACGACCCATCTTCAATGCTATGACTGAGGGTAGGAGGTGGTTGCTCAAAATCTCACAATAAATGGCCCCATTCATCCTCTCCTTAATACGGTGCAGTTGTCCTGTCCCCTTTGCGGAAAAGCACCCCCAAAGCATGATGTTACCACCCCCATGCTTCACAGTAGGGATGGTGTTCTTGGATGCAACTCATTCTTCTTTTTCCTCCAAACACGACGAGTGAAGTTTAGACCAAAAGTTCTACTTTGGTCTCATCTGACATGACTTTCTCCCATGCCTCCTCTGGATCATCAAGATTGTCATCGGCAAACTTCAGACGGGCCTGGACATGTGTTGACTTGAGCAGGGGAACCTTCCGTGCAATGCATAATTTGAAACCATGACGGCGTAGTGTTCTACCGACAGTGACCTTTAAAACTGTGGTCCCAGCTCTCTTCATGTCATTGACCAGCTCCTCCCTTGTAGTTCTGGGCTGATTCCTCACCTTTCTTATCATCAGTGATACCCCACGAGGTGAGATCTTGCATGGAGCCCCAGTCCGAGGGAGACTGACGGTCGCCTTCAGCCTCTTCCATTTTCTAGCAATTGCTCCAACAGTTGATCTATTTTCACCAAGATGCTTGGCAATTGCCCCCTAGCCCATTCCAGCCTTGTGGAGGTCCACAATTTTATCTCTGGTGTCTTTTGACAGCTCTTTGGTCTTGCCCATGGTAGTTGGCGTCTGACTGACTGTGTGGTGGACAGGTGTCTTTAAAGAGCTCAGACAGGTGCTACTAAGTTAGATTAATGAGTGGAGTAGAGGTGGACTTTGGGGTAGAGGTGGGAGAACTTGCAAAATCGCAGGGTGTTCAAATACTTCTGTACCTCACTGTAACAGGAGTAAAGGCTTGTTCACACAGATTTTTTTGGAGCTGACTTTGGAGCGTTTCTGCTTCAAAATCGGCTCCAAAAAATGCCTCAAGACAGCCTCCCATTCATTTCAATGGGAAGCAGCAGTTGATTTATTTTTTTATTACCCACGTAAAAAAGCAGCACCTTTTTGTGTATTTTCTGTGCTTTTTTGGGTGCATATCTGCTTCAAAAGCATCAAGCAGAAAATTCAGCCTTGTAATGAAATGAGCACCCATTGATTTAAAAAAGACGCATAAAAAATGCATCAAAAATGTGTTAAACGCATAATTTTTCGTGCTGAAAGAAAACACATGTATTCGACGCAGATTTTTTTTAACCGCCTTACGCAGGGATGCATCCTGCGGGCGGTCGGTTTGTTCCTCGTAGACGCATCGGCGCGTCCAGATTTCCTGTGAACGCGTTGATCTACAGCCTGCCAGCGGCGATCATTCGCTGGCAGGCTGTAGATGCGATTTTTTTAACCCCAGAATGGTATATCAGACGCTGTTTTGTTAACAGCGTCTGATATACCTGGTCCTCTGGTGGTCCCTTTTGCTTGGATCGACCACCAGAGGATACAGGCAGCTCTGTAAGTAGCACCAAGCACCACACTACACTGCACCCCCCCCTCCTGTCACTTATTAACCCCTGATCACCCCATATAGACTCCCTGATCACCCCCCTGTCATTGATCACCCCCCTGTAAGGCTCCATTCAGACGTCCGTATGTGTTTTGCGGATCTGCAAAACACGGACATCGGCAATGTGCTTTCCGCATTTTGTGGATCCACACATTGCCAGAACTATATAGAAAATGCCTTTTCTTGTCCGCAATTGCGGACAAGAATAGGACATGTTCTATAGGCTCTACAAAAAACGCAGTGTTCGGCCGATCAGGCCTGATCTTGTGCGCACACTTGCGTTCAGTCCGCCCCACCGCAGTGACAGAATATATATTTTTTCTGATCACTGCAAAAACACCGTAAAATCGCTGCGGCGCTATAAAGATCACTTTTGAGGGGCATGGTGAGTTCATAGATTTTTTTTTTTTTGGCACAAGTTAGCGGAAATTTATTTATTTATTTTTTTTATTGCAAAGTCTCATATTCCACTAACTTGTGACAAAAAATTAAATCTCACATGAACTCACCATACCCCTCACGGAATCCAAATGCATAAATTTTTTTTGACATTTATATTCCAGACTTCTTCGCACGCTTTAGGGCCCCTAAAATGCCAGGGCAGTATAAATATCCCATATGTGACCCCATTTTGGAAAGAAGACACCCCAAGGTATTTCGTGAGGGGCATGGCGAGTTCATGTAAAAAAAAATTTTTTGTCACAAGTTAGTGGAATATGAGACTTTGTAAGAGAAAAAAAAAAATCTTTTTCCGCTAACTTGTGCCAAAAAAAATATATTCTAGGAACTCGCCATGCCACTCACGGAATACCTTGGGGTGTCTTCTTTCCAAAATGGGGTCACTTGTGGGGTATTTATACTGCCCTGGTATTTTAGGGGCCCTAAAACATGAGAAGTAGTTTGGAATCCAAATGCTTAAAAAATGCCCTGTGAAATCCTAAAAGAACTCATTGGAATTTGGGCCCCTTTGCGCACCTAGGCTGCAAAAAAGTGTCACACATGTGGTATCGCCGTACTCAGGAGAAGTAGGGCAATGTGTTTTGGGGTGTACTTTTACATATACCCATACTGTGTGTGAGAAATATCTCTGTAAATGACAACTTTTTTTAAATTTTTATACAAAGTTGTCAATTTACAGAGATATTTCTCTCACCCAGCTTGGGGGTATATGTAAAAATACACCCCAAAACACATTGCTCTACTTCTCCTGAGTACGGCGATACCACATGTGTGACACTTTTTTGCAGCCTAGGTGCGTAAAGGGGCCGAAAGTCCAACGAGTACCTTTAGGCTTTACGGGGTTGCTCACAATTTAGCCCCGCTCAAAATGCCAGAACAGTAAACACACCCCACAAATGACCCACTTTCGGAAAGTAGACACCCCAAGGTATTCACTGAGGGGCATATTGAGTCCATGAAAGATTGAACTTTTTGTCACAAGTTAGCGGAAAGGGAGACTTTGTGAGAAAAAAATAAAAAATATCAATTTCCGCTAACTTGTGCCAAAAAAAAAAAACTTCTATGAACTCGCCATGACCCTCACGGAATACCTTGGGGTGTCTTCTTTCCAAAGTGGGGTCACATGTGGGTTATTTATACTGCCCTGGCATTTTAGGGGCCCTAAAGCGTGAGAAGAATTCTGGAATCCAAATGCCTAAAAATGCCCTCCTAAAAGGTACTCATTGGAATTTGGGCGCCTTTGCGCACCTAGGCTGCAAAAAAGTGTCACACATGTGGTATCACCGTACTCAGGAGAAGTAGGGCAATGTGTTTTGGGGTGTATTTTTACATATACCCATGCTGGGTGAGAGAAATATCAATGTAAAATGACAACTTTGTATAAAAAAATGGGAAAAGTTGTCTTTTACAGAGATATTTCTCTCACCCAGCATGGGTATATGTAAAAATACACCCCAAAACACATTGCCCTACTTCTCTTGAGTACGGCGATTCCACATGTGTGACACTTTTTTGCAGCCTAGGTGCGCAAAGGGGCCCAAATTCCAATGAGTATCTTTACGTTTTCACAGGGCATTTTTTACGCATTTGGATTCCAAACTACTTCTCACGCTTTAGGTCCCCTAAAATGCCAGGGCAGTATAAATACCCCACAAGTGACCCCATTTTGGAAAGTAGACACACCAAGGTATTCGCTGAGGGGCATATTGAGTCCATGAAAGATTGAACTTTTTGTCACAAGTTAGCGGAAAGGGAGACTTTGTGAGAAAAAAATAAAAAATATCAATTTCCGCTAACTTGTGCCAAAAAAAAAAAACTTCTATGAACTCGCCATGACCCTCACGGAATACCTTGGGGTGTCTTCTTTCCAAAGTGGGGTCACATGTGGGTTATTTATACTGCCCTGGCATTTTAGGGGCCCTAAAGCGTGAGAAGAATTCTGGAATCCAAATGCCTAAAAATGCCCTCCTAAAAGGTACTCATTGGAATTTGGGCGCCTTTGCGCACCTAGGCTGCAAAAAAGTGTCACACATGTGGTATCACCGTACTCAGGAGAAGTAGGGCAATGTGTTTTGGGGTGTATTTTTACATATACCCATGCTGGGTGAGAGAAATATCAATGTAAAATGACAACTTTGTATAAAAAAATGGGAAAAGTTGTCTTTTACAGAGATATTTCTCTCACCCAGCATGGGTATATGTAAAAATACACCCCAAAACACATTGCCCTACTTCTCTTGAGTACGGCGATTCCACATGTGTGACACTTTTTTGCAGCCTAGGTGCGCAAAGGGGCCCAAATTCCAATGAGTATCTTTACGTTTTCACAGGGCATTTTTTACGCATTTGGATTCCAAACTACTTCTCACGCTTTAGGTCCCCTAAAATGCCAGGGCAGTATAAATACCCCACAAGTGACCCCATTTTGGAAAGTAGACACACCAAGGTATTCCGTGAGGGGTATGGTGAGTTCATGTAAAATTTTATTTTTTGTCACAAGTTAGTGGAATATGAGACTTTGTAAGAAAAAAAAAAATAATAATCATTTTCCGCTAACTTGTGACAAAAAATAAAAACTTCCATGAACTCACTATGCCCATCAGCGAATATCTTAGGGTGTCTACTTTTCGAAATGGGGTCATTTGTGGGGTGTTTCTACTGTCTGGGCATTGTAGAACCTCAGGAAACATGACAGGTGCTCAGAAAGTCAAAGTGCGTAAATTCACATTTTTGCACCATAGTTTGTAAACGCCATAACTTTTACCCAAACCAATAAATATACACTTATTGCTTTTTTTTTTTATCAAACACATGTAGAACAATAAATTTAGAGAAAAACTTATATAGAAATGTAGTTTTATTTGAAAAATTTTACAACAGAAAGTGAAAAATGACATTTTTTTACAAAAATATCGGTCAATTTTGATATAAAAAAAAAGTAAAAATGTCAGCAGCAATGAAATACCACCAAATGAAAGCTCTATTGGTGAGAATAAAAGGAGGTAAAATTCATTTGGGTGGTAAGTTGTATGACCGAGCAATAAACCGTGAAAGTAGTGTAGTGCAGAATTGTAAAAAGTGGTCTGGTCTTTAAGGGGGTTTAAGCTAGGGGAGCTGAGGTGGTTAAGTGTGTTTTTTAAAATCAGTTGTATGAACTGGCCCTACAAGTGGGTAGTAGAGAGTATAAATTAAGCCTATTTGCCGATGATATATTACTTTCTTTGACAAAACATTGACTTCTCTCCCTAATCTTATTAAAGTGTTAGATGATTTTGAGGTCCGGACTACATATTCATTTAGCTAAATCTGCGATTTTTTTTATTTACTTATATACATTTTTTTATTATTGTAATATGAAAGATTGTACATACAAAGTATTGTCCATTATTTTTGATTGTATTAAAAAATATATATATTTCCTACTTGAAGGGGTTTTCCGAGACATTATAACTGATGACCAGTGTTCCCTCTAAGCTGCGTGGCCACGCAGCTTCTACAGCACCCTGCTCAGGGCCTCTATCGACCAGCTCACTGCAGCAAGCCCAGCCAAAGTCAGTGCTCAAAACATCCTGACACTATCGCCAGGATTTTCTGTGAGGATTGCGAACCTGGTGCCTCCTCCTCCTCCTTCTTCTTACTACACTGCTGCTACCCCTCTGCATGTTAGTGAATCTACGGTGTAGCTGTGATGTGGAGCTTTTCTGTGCTTGTGCCTCCATCTGCTTGAGGGGGCGGTGAGTGATTACCTGCCCTCTGACATGAGGACCGGCAGCAATAAACAGAAGAGAGGAAAACTTAAGATGAACCCCCAGGATTCTGGCCCCAGCTTGTCCAGTATGGTGACATTTTATTTTATTTGTCTGTATGAGTATATAGCTACAGTATGTGTACAGAGTGTGTAAGTACATAGGTATAATATCCCCTTAGGGACGCATTACGTACCGGTACGGCATGTTTCCCGAGTCCTTAAGGACCCATGAGGTACCGGTACGTCATGGGTTTAAAACGCGATTACGGCGCGGCGGGGGTTAATCGAAACAGGATGCCTGCTGAAATCATTCAGCGGGCATTCTGTCACAACGACGGGGGGGTCATGTGACACCCCCCCCCCCCCCCCGTATCGGCGATCGCCGCAAACCGCAGGTCAATTCAGACCTGCAGTTTGCGGCTTTACCTGCGGTTGCGGCGGCTGTGCGGCGGTGCCATCGGGTCCCCATGCGGCTGTAGGGGGGACCCGATGGCATGAAAGGCAGCGTGATGTCTAAGGAAGGCATCGTGCTGCCTTCCGGTGAAGAGCCTGTGAGATCCAGCCCTCTCAGATCTCACAGGCCCTGGAAGCTGTATGAGTAATACACACAGTATTACTCATACAGCCAATGCATTCCAATACAGAAGTATTGGAATGCTTTGTAAAGGAATATACCCCCCAATGTTCAAGTCCCAAAGTGGGACAAAAAAAAAAGTGAAAAAAAAGTTGAAAAAAAAAAGTTTTCCCCAAAAACTAAGTTTCAAGAAAAAATAAACAAAAACTTCATTTTCCCCAAATAAAGTACAAAAAAATTGGTAAAAAATAGGGGGTGAAAAAAAGTATACATATTAGGTATCGCCGCGTCCGTATCGACCGGCTCTATAAACATATCACGTGACCTAACCCCTCAGATGAACACCATAAAAACTGTGCTAAATAAACAATTTTTTTGTCACCTTACATCACAAAAAGTACAACAGCAAGCGATCAAAAAGGCGTTTGCCCACCAAAATAGTACCAATCTAACCGTCACCTCATCCTGCAAAGAATTAGCCCCTACCTGAAACAATCGCCCAAAAAAAAAAAAAAACTATGGCTCAGAATATGGAGACACTAAAACATCATTTTTTTTGTTTGAAAAAAGCGGTTATTGTGTAAAACTTACATAAATAAAAAAAAAAAGTATACATATTTGGTATCGCCACGTTCGTATCAACCGGTTCTATAAAAATATCACATGACCTAACCTCTCAGATGAACACCGTAAAAAATAAAAACTGTGCTAAAACCATTTTTTGTCACCTTACATCACAAAAAGTGTAATAGCAAGCGATCAAAAAGTCATATGCACCCCAAAATACTACCAATCAAGCCGTCATCTCATCCCGCAAAAAATGAGACCCTACGTAAGAAAATCGCCCAAAAACTGAAAAAACTATGGTTCTCAGAATATGGAGACACTAAAACATGATTTTTTTTGTTTCAAAAATGAAATCTTTGTGTAAAACTTACATAATTAAAAAAAAAGTATACATATTAGGTATCGCCGTGTCCGTATCGACCGGCTCTAAAAAATTATCACATGACCTAACCCCTCAGATCAATACCGTAAAAAATGTAAAATAAAAACTGTGGTAAATAAACCATTTTTTTTTCACCTTACATCACAAAAAGTGTAATCGCAAGCGATCAAAAAGTCACACGCACCCCAAAATAGTGCCAATAAAACTGTCATCTCATCCCGCAAAAATCATACCCTACCCAAGGTAATCGCTCAAAAACTGAAAAAACTATGGCTCTCAGACTATGGAAACACTAAAACATTATTTTTTTTGCTTCAAAAATGAAATCATTGTGTAAAACTTGCATAAATAAAAAAAAGTATACATTTTAGGTATCGCCGCATCCGTGACAACCTGCTCTATAAAAATATCACATGATCTAACCTGTCAGATGAATGTTGTAAATAACAAAAAATAAAAACTGTGCCAAAACAGCTATTTCTTGTTATCTTGCCTCACAAAAAGTGTAATATAGAGCAACCAAAAATCATATGTACCCTAAACTAGTACCAACAATACTGCCACCCTATCCTGTAGTTTCTAAAATGGGGCCACTTTTTTGGAGTTTCTACTCTAGGGGTGCATCAGGGGGGCTTCAAATGGGACATGGTGTCAAACAAAACAGTCCAGCAAAACCTGCCTTCCAAAAACCGTATGGCATTCCTTTCCTTCTGCGCCCTACGTGTGCCCGTACAGTGGTTTACGACCACATATGGGGTGTTTTTGTAAACTACAGAATCAGGGCCATAAATATTGAGTTTGGTTTGGCTGTTAACCCTTGCTTTGTAACTGGAAAAAAATTATTAAAATGGAAAATCTGCCAAAAAAGTGAAATTTTGAAATTGTATCTCTATTTTCCATTAATTCTTGTGGAACACCTAAAGGCTTAATTGTAAAATCAGTTTTGTATACCTTGAGGGGTGTAGTTTATAGAATGGGGTCATTTTTTGGTGGTTTCTATTATGTAAACCTCACAAAGTGACTTCAGACCTGAACTTCTAAACTTCTAAGCCTTGTAACATCCCCAAAATATAAAATATCATTCCCAAATTGATCCAAACATGAAGTAGACATATGGGGAATGTAAGGTAATAACTCTTTTTGGAGGTATTACTATGTATTATAGAAGTAGGGAAATTGAAACTTTGAAATTTGCAATTTTTTTCAAATTCTTGGTAAATTTTGTATTTTTTTTTAAATAACTTAATTTTACCAGTGTCATGAAGTACAATATGTGACGAAAAAACTATCTCAGAATGGCCTGGATAAGTCAAAGCGTTTTAAAGTTATCAGCACTTAAAGTGACACTGGTCAGATTTGCAAAAAATAACCTGGTCCTTAAAGGGAACCTGTTACCAAAAAATCGCCTATTAAGCTGTCAAGAGTACCTTATAGTGCTACATAGTTGTGTCCTATAGCACTTTTTCGTCCTTTTCCTGCATTTATCGTCACTGAGAAATTGATGTTTTAATCAGCAGCTGCCCTGTGTTTCAAGTCAGGCTTGAAGTCAAGGGGGCAGCGGCCTAGGTGTCTCAAATCCTGCTTTTCCGGCCTCTCGCCGCCTTGATTGACACTCCGCATCTTAGTGCCGGGACCGCGCTCTCAGCCCGCATGCGCAGTAAAGGCCGGAAAAGCAGGATTTGAGACGCCTAGGCCGCTGCCCCCTTGACTTCAAGCCTGACTTGAAACACAGGGCAGCTGCTGATTAAAACATCAATTTCTCAGTGACGATAAATGCATGAAAAGGACGAAAAAGTGCTATAGGACACAACTATGTAGCACTATAAGGTACTCTTAACAGCTTAATAGGCGATTTTTTGGTGACAGGTTCCCTTTAAGGTAAAAAAGGGCTGAGTCCTTAAGGGGATATACAGTATGTGTATAGATACCTGTATGTGTCTAGTTTGTGTAAGTATATAGGTATAATGCACAGTGTATGTGTGAGTATATAAGTATAATCTACAGTGTGTAAGTATATAGATATAATGTACAGTGTGTGTGCGCGTATAGGTATAATGTACAGTGTATGTGTGAGTATATTAATATAGTAACATAGTACATAAGGCCGAAAAAAGACATTTGTCCATCCAGTTCGGCCTGTCATCCTGCAAGTTGATCCAGAGGAAGGCAAAAAAAAAAAAAAACTGTGAGGTAGAAGCCAATTTTCCTCACTTTAGGGGAATAAAAAAATTCCTTCCCGACTCCAATCAGGCAATCAGAATAACTCCCTGGATCAACGACCCCTCTCTAGTAGCTATAGCCTGTAATATTAATATACAGTGTATATAGATGTGTACAGTATGTAAGTATATAGGTATAATGTACGGGGTGTGTGTGTGTATATAGATGTAATTAGCGTTGAGCAAATCAAGCTTCGGATCATAGATCTGAAGTCGAATTGTTCTAACACTTCGTTTCAATGCTGTACGGAAACCTACCTCCATACAGCATTAAAATGTATTGCCTCCATGGAGGCAAAATTAGTTTCACCCGAAGTCACGTTTATTTCTACATCTTTTAAAAATATTTCAAATTTGGAATACGAAGTCAGATTTGGCTTCCTTACTTCCTATCTTCTAAATCACCAACTCTTATTATGGGTGATTTTAATATCCCCTTTGAATTGATGATCCTATCTCCCCATCAGCCTCTCACATTTTTTTCTATAACCTCCTCTCTTGGCCTATCACAACTTAGTTCCTCTGCCACGCATGAATAGGGCAATACATTTGATCTAGTCTTCTTCCGTCACTGCTCAGTCTCAAACATTAGTAACTCATCCTTCCCACTTTCTGACCACAATCTTCTCATGACAATCCTACTTTTCACACTGATAGAAACCTACACAGCATTAACTGCCAGCAACTTATTGACACCCTGCAATTAGCTCTTACCGCAATCTCTTTCCTGTCCAGGCCTGGCAGCCAACCATTTCTACCATAACCTTAAAACCACCCTAGATGAAGTTGCTCCAGTATCAATCCGACCCTCCCGACACAGAAGAAGGCAACCCTGGCACAAATCTGAAACACGTTTTCTCCAGCGCTGCTCCAGATCAGCATACTTTCCTCCATTAAAAATTTATGCTTAAAACATACAATTCGGCCCTCAACATTGCCAAACAAAAGTAATTTACCTCTCTCATCTCCTCACTCTCAAATGAGCCATAACGACTCTTTGACACTTTTCATTCCCTTCTAATCCCTAATGTTCCAAAACCTGTCGCTGACCTCTGTGCCGATGGCATGGCCACTTACTTCTGAGACAAGATTGTCAGTGTCCGGCAGGAAATGATCTCAGTCCCCAAATAATTTCAATCCTCCTCCCTCCCATTCTTCCACATGCTCTCTCTCCTCTTTTGACCCTATAACGGATGAAGAGGTCTCCAGGCTTCTTTCTTCTTCTCGACCCACGACCTGTAACAGTGATCCTCTTCCATCACACTTTCTACAGTCCCTCTCCCCGGCTGTCATTACTCACCTAACTACAATTTTTAACCTCTCTCTCTCTTCTGGTATCTTTCCCTCCTCTTTCAAACACTCTGTTATAACCCCTCTTCTTGACCCCTTACAATCTGCCTTTCGCCTCTTCACTCTGCAGAAACTGCCCTTACTAAACTGTCTAACAATCTACTGACGGCAAAAAGTGATGGTGATTATTCTCTACTGATTTTTCTTGATCTCTCTGCAGCGTTTGATACCGTCGACCATAAACTCCTCCTCACCATGCTCCACTTTATTGGCCTTAAGGCTCTCTCTTGGTTCTCTTCCTATCTCTCTGGC
Source organism: Bufo bufo (assembly GCF_905171765.1). NCBI lineage: Eukaryota > Metazoa > Chordata > Amphibia > Anura > Bufonidae > Bufo > Bufo bufo. The sequence continues at coordinate 137,843,177 of NC_053397.1, forward strand.
CACTCCTTTAGTGTATCATTTGCTGGCTCTTCTTCTTCTCCTCTTCCTCTTGATGTTGGCGCTCCTCATGGCTCAGTACTAGGTCCTCTACTCTTCTCCCTCTACACAGCCTCCATCGGACAAACTATCAGTAGGTTTGGCTTTCGGTACCATTTCTATGCTGATGACACCCAACTATACACTTCATCCCCTGACATCACCCCTGCTTTACTCCAAAACACCAGTAATTCTCTGGCAGTTGTCTCTAACATCATGTCCTCTCTGTATCTAAAACGGAACCTCTCAAAAACTGAACTTTTTGTCTTTTCTCCATCTACGAACCCACCTAAACTTGATATTTAAATTTCAGTCTGCAGCACCATCATAACTCCTGTGCAACATGCCTGCTGCCTTTGGGCCACGTTTGACTCAGATCTTTCATTTGTTCCCCATATTCAATCACTTACATGCTCTTGTCGTCTGCACCTCAAGAATATCGCAGAATCCTCCCTTTTCTTACGGTGGAAACGGCAAAAACTATTGTTGTTATATAGTTAATACGGTTGGAAAAAGACATAAGTCCATTAAGTTCAACCAAGGATAGGTGGGGACGCAAATCCCAGAAGGAAATGACTCAGATTTCTACACGTTTTCATAAGCATTAATGTTTACTTTTAAGAATTCATCTAAACCCTTTTAAAAACTGTCCACTGTTGCTGCTGTGACCACATCCTGAGGAAGTCTATTCCAGAGATCCACAGTTCTTACAGTAAAGAAGCTTTGACGCTTCTGGAGACCTGAATTTTTTCTTCTCCAGTCGGAGGTGGTGCCCCTTTGTCTTTTGAGGGCATTTTACATGGAACAGTTTTTCACCGTATTTTTTGTATGGCCCATTTATATATTTGTATAAGTTAATCATGTCCCCCCTTAGACATCTCTTCTCAAATTAAATTATTTTATTCTTTTTTCATAACAAAGACCCTCCATGCCCCTTATCAATTTAGTCACTCTCCTATGTACTTTTTCAGCCACCTTTGCCCAAAATTTTTTTTTTATCAAAGACATGTAGAACAATAAATTTAGAGAAAAAATTATATATAGATGTCGTTTTAAAAAAAAAAAAATTACAACTGAAAGTGAAAAGTCATTTTTTTGCAAAAATTTTGGTAAATTTCGATTAATAACAAAAAAAAGTAAAAATGTCAGCAGCAATGAAATACCACCAAATGAAAGCTCTATTCGTGAGAAGAATAGGAGGTAAAATTCATTTTGGTGGTAAGTTGCATGACTGAGCAATGAACGGTGAAAGTAGTGTAGTGCAGAAGTGTAAAAAGTGGTCTGGTCATTAAGGGTGTTTAAGCTAGGGGAGCTGAGGTGGTTAATTGGATCATGTGTGAGTGGGTAGGCGAGTGCGAACCAACCTGACCCGCTATAAGACAGCCCTGGAATGGGTGGGATGAATACCCCTGACGAAGCTCGAATGAGCGAAACCCGGGTCGGGTGATTGATCCATTGTATATTGCTCTTATATACTTGTACATTGTGAGTATAATAAAACCATTTTTACTCCAATTTGCATGACGGTACTTCACTATTTGCTGCAATTTTTGGTGTTCCATAGAAGCTTGGAAGTTAGAGGAGGAAAGGCTTTGATTGGCCTGTTTGCTTCCCCATGTCCGTGAGTATTTGACTGGCTTCGAATGTGGATTTCCTGTGACTTCTGAGGCAGCGTGGTCCAAAAAAAAGAAACGCTATTAAAGGGGCGGTCACCGTGAAAGTCAGTGTTAAAAAGGCGGTCACTGTGAAAGTCACTGTTAAAGGGGCGGTCACTGTGAAAGTCACTGTTAAAGGGGTGGTCATTGTAAAAGTCACTGCTAAAGGGGCGTTCTTTGTGAAAGTCACTGTTAAAGGGGTGGTCACTGTCAAAGTAAATGTTAAAGGGGGAGTCGCTGTTTAAAGGGTGATCAATGCAAAAGTCACTGTGAAAGGGGCGGTCACTGAAAGTCACTGTTAAAAGTCACTGTCAGAAGTCACAGGAAATCCACATTCGAAGCCAGTCAAATAATCACGGACATGGGGAAGCAAACAGGCCAATCAAAGCCTTTCCTCCTCTAACGTCCAAGCTTCTATGGAACACCAAAAATTGCAGCAAATAGTGAAGTACCGTCATGCAAATTGGAGTAAAAATGGTTTTATTATACTCAGGAAAATCTTGGCTCACGCGAGATGGCGCCGATCGGCGTTAGTGTGACCTGGCAGCGCCGCCGCAATCACGCAGTTAGCGAGACGGGAGTTGGTTAACAGGGACTTTCACAGTGACCGCCCCTTGGTCATGTACTTTTTTATGGACTGGTGCCCAGAACTGAACTGCATATTCCAGATGAGGCCGCACCAACGCTTTGTAAAGTGATAATATTACATCCCTGACCCGTGAGTCCATGCCTCGTTTAATGTATGACAATATCCTGGTGGCCTTAGAAGCAGCTGAGTGACATTGTATGCTGTTATTCAATCTATGATCTACAAGGATACCCAAATCCGTTACATCCCATAGGACATATGAAGCACAGAGATTATTTACTACAAAGATGCATAACTTTACATTTATCCGCATTGAACCTCATTTGCCAAGTTGATGCCCAATCACTCAGAGTGTTCAAGTCAGCTTGTAGTGTATGGACATCTTCCATAGACTGTACAGTAATACATAGCTTGGTGTTATCTGAAAAAATAGAAATGGTGCTATTAATCCTGTCCTCAATATCATTAATAAATAAATAAATTAAATAATAAAAGACCCAGCACTGAACCTTGGGGTACACCACTTATAACCTTGGACCATTGTTGCCTTGATTCAATCTGCCCTGGAATATCAGGTCAGTTCACAACTTTTTCACCTTCAAACCTGCCTTAAAAACACATCTTTTCCATAGGCCTCCCCAATGGCTCTAAGCAGGAGGGTACCCTGCCTCCCAGGGGCAGGAAACAACGTGGAGAAACAATGATTTAAAAGCTTCCTCCCCCTTTACTTTGTCCAGTTGTTTCCTGTCCCTTGGGATGAAGTGGAGAAATGTGGCAGGGGTTCCCTCCTGCTTAGGCTCTCGTTCAGCTTTGGTGTGAGTTGCCCTGACCTGTGTCAGTAGGGCTGATGCAGGGCAACTGGGTCCGGGACGAGATAAGGGTCCTTCCATCTGCCTTAGCCTAAGCGCAGCTTGTGGCAGGCATCTCTGTGCGTTTTGTGCGTCTTCTGGTAAGGTTACTGGGGGAGGGAGACGGCATAGTGTTGCTCCAGGGGCGGAGTCTCGCGATACTAGGTCATTTGGGTGATTTGCATCAGCGCTGCGTGCGGCGGCGTCCCACGTGACCCGGAAGTTCGGGATAAATTTCGGGTCAGTGCGTTCGCCCTGAGTGGAAGCAAGCAGCCATGTCCCTTCCTACATAAAAATCTGCTGATTTTCCCAAGGCTCAGAGCTGGTAAGCCTCCTCCCATGTTAATTTTTCTATATGCACCATTCCATGTATCGGCACTTTGGGGTCATTTTTTGTGGTGAAGGTTCCTCTTATTTTTAAACTAGCTCCTTGCTGAGGGAGTTAATTCTTTATTGCAGGGCAGAGATGCCAGCAAAAGTGGGGAACCTTCACTAAAGAAGAAATGTGCCATCTGCAAGAAGCAGTTAGCCGGTCATGTAAAGAAAAACACTTTGTCAAAAGTGTACAGGTAAGATCATGTCTGAAGAAGCCCCATTCTTGTGGATAGCCTAAAGTCTCTTATAAAAGAGGAAGTTAGCTCTGCCATTGAAGCAAAGGTGGCTGTAATCCATCAGAAGGCCTCTACTTCCAGAGCTAATCCTGAAGCACACTTTAATGTTGATTTTGACTTTGACAGTGAAATTTCATCAGATTCAGACTCTGCTTTTTCAGACGACGAGTCTGGTAGACCCTTGTGTTCCATTGAAGAAACTAATCTTTACTTAAAACCATCAGGTCTATCATGAATATTGAGGAGTCCAGAGAGACCCATTCCATTCAGGACCAAATGTTTAAAGGTCTAGGTTATAGGAAGAAACAAGTATTTCCTGTCCAAGAAAGCATTAAAAAATTAATTGCAGACGAGTGGAAAGACCCAGAGAAAAGATCAGGAGTCTCAAGGGTTTTTAAGAGAAAATATCCGTTGGAGTCCGACTCAGCCCACTGGGATAAGATTCCTAGAGTTTATGTCCCTATAGCTAGGATCTCTAAAAGTTCCTCCCTACTTTTTGAGGATGTAGGCCTTTTACGAGATTCTATGGATAAGAAATTTGAGTCGATTCTTGGGAGACCTGTACCTCCATGTTAAGACCCAGCATTGCGGCCACTTACACTGAAAGCACCCTTTCTTTGTGGCTGTCTCAATTAAAGTAACATTTAGTTTCAGGGACGCCCAGGGAGGATACTTTATCCTCCTTTCCAGTTCTAAAACGGACTACAAATTTTTTATCCGATGCTTCAGCGGATTTAGTTATACTCTCTGCCAGGTCTGCAGCCCTTTCTAATTCAGCCAGAAGATCCATTTGGTTGAGATCTTGGTCAGGAGACAGTACTTCTAAAAGCAGGCTGTGTAGTATTCCCTGTGAAGGGGACAGATTCTTTGGGTCGATAGTAGATGATATCTTGGATAAAGCATCTGATAGAAAGGTTTTCCCATCAGAATCTAGATTTTTTTTCCACCAACGCCGCTCCTTTCGTAACCAAAGAAAGGGTAGGCCAGATAAAAAAGAAAGGGGAGTTCAGGCTCCTGGCAGCCCACGAAAGGTAAAGGTAGGGGTTTCCTGTTTAACCCGGATAAGCCCACAAAACAGTCCAGCCAGGGACCCGGTGGAGGGAAGATTAAGATTTGTTTCCGCATTGGAAGGTATTTCAAAATCCCCCTGGATTCTAGATTTAATTCATCATGGCTGCAGACTATCTTCTAGAGTCACAGATTCGGACATTTCTAAAAAAGGAAGTCATTGTTCCAGTGCCAGCAGGTCAGAAAGGGAAGGGGTTTTACTCCCCAATCTTTCTAGTGAAAAAGCCGAACGGCACTTTCGGATCCATAATAAACCTGAAGGGTCTCAACAGGCATATATCGCATACAAAAAATTCAAAATGAAAACTGTCAAATCAACAATCTATTACCTTAAGACTGTTATATGATGACTCTAGATTTAGCATACGCCTACTACCATGTTCCCATACACAGAGATCATCAGAAATACCTACGTTTTGAAATCTACCTAGAAAATTGCCTGGTTCACCTACAATTTCAAGTCCTCCTCTTCGGTCTGTCCTCTGCTCCCAGAATTGTAACAAAGCTCATGGCGGAAGTCTCGGAAATTCTTCATCAACAAGAGATCCTATTCATTCCATATTTGGACGATTTTCTTATTGCAGCCCATGCAACAGAAATTCTCTTCAGGAATTTCCAGATAGTCAAGGACATCCTTCAGTCCCTAGGTTGAAAGCTAAATCTAGAGAAATTGGACTTGATTCCCAGCAACAGGAAGATATTCCTGGGAATTCTTCTGGACTCACCTTATGACATCCTTTTTTCTGGATCAGAAGGTACAGGACATAATATCAAGGATCTCATCATTCCGTTCACATCTGAAGGTGTCCTTCAGGGAGATGATGGTAGTTCTGGGTCTAATGACTTCAGCTTTCCCAGTAGTCAGGTTGGCTCAATTTCACGGAAGAATTTTGCAGGATTTTCTCCTAACCGCCTGGAACAAGAGCCAATTCTCCCTACAAAACAGGATATCTCTTCCTACTCATGTGAGGACTTCTCTACAATTGTGGTTACATCCAGAAAATCTGGACCAGGGAGTTCAGTGGAGATCGTCAGACCAGATAGTTATAACAACAGACGCAAGCGGGTCAGGTTGGGGGGCCCATTGCAGGGATCAGCTAGTCCAGGGAATCTGGAGTCGGAGTCTTCTTCCGCTATCCTCAAACTCAAAGGAACTCTTAGCAGTTTTTCTAGCCTTGAGAGCCTTTCTTCCAATTATCCGTTGGAGAAACGTCAAAATTCTGTCAGACAACAGAGCCTCAGTAGCCTATATAAACAAACAGGTTGGCACGAAAAGCAGGAATCTTTGTCAGACTGCGTTCCAGTTATTCTCCTGGGCTCAAATACACATAAGTTTAATCTCAGCGGTCCATCTAAAAGGAGAAGAAAACGCCCTGGTGGATTTTTTTTTAATTTTTTTTCTGAGCAGAAAAAGTCTAAAGCCAGGAGAGTGGTCTTTAAACAAGAAGATATTTTGTGCAATATACAACAGATCTTGGACCTCTTTGCTTCCAGGGCAAACAGGCAGGTCGATCAATTCTATTCCCTATCCTACAAGGACAATCCATTGAGAGTGGATGCATTTTCGGGGCCTTGGCCGGTGGGAATGTTGTATACCTTCCCCCCAATATCTCTGATACCCAGGGTTCTGACAAAGGTAGTGGAAGACAATTGATTCTGATAGCTCCATATTGGCCCAAGAGAACGTGGGTCCCTCTTCTGCGGAGTCTTTTAAAAGGGAAATTTTGGTTAGTCCCACAGATTCTGGAGTTGCTTTTTTAAGGTCCGGCCCAGCATCCAAATGTACGCCAGTTGAATCTAACAGCCTGGATGTTGAAAGATCCATCTTAAAATACAAGGGGCTATCAGATACAGTCATCAATACCCTACTAAGTAGTAGGAAGCCTATCACATCAAAAATGTTTCTCTGGAATGCTGATGTTAAAGTCATTCTGGATTTCCTGCAGAAAGGCCTGGAAGATGGATTAAGGGTTAGTACCCTAAAGGTTCAGGTGGCGGTCCTTAGTGCTTTCATGGATGTAAAGTTAGTTGACACAGGTTTAATCAGACGTTTCTTTAAAGGGGTATTCCCATCTCAGACAATGGGGGCATATCGCTAGGATATGCCCCCATTGTCTGATAGATGCAGGTCCCACCGCTTGGACCCGCACCTACAACAAGAACTGAGCGGGGACAGCTGTGGCTGGAAGACCCCAGATTTCCCGGGGTCCGTCCACCACAAAGCTCTGCTCCCATAGAAGTGAATGGGAGCACACCGTGCACGCGCAGCCCCTGCTCCCATTCATTTCTATAGGGCAAACGGAAATTTTCGGCGGCCCCACAGAAATTAATGGAGGGTGGCTGAGCATGCGCAGTGCGCCCTCCGTTCGTTTCCGTGCTCCGTTCTCATTGTAGCAATATGCCCTCATTGTCTGAGATAGGACAACCCCTTTAAGAGAGCCTATAGATTTAACCCAGCGGTTAGATCCACTGATGCTCCTTGGGACCTTAATCTGGTGCTCTCAGTACTCATGGATCCTCCATTTGAGCCTCTTAATGAAATCCCACTATCTTGCAGGCCACCATATCTAATCGTCCTGGATGACAGAATAGTTTTAAAACATGAGCCTTACTTTTTGCCTAAGGTATTTACAAAATTTCACAGTCAGCAGGAAATGTCATTATCTACTTTCTGTCCACAGGCCAGATGCGACAGAGAAATTAGATTTCACAACTTAGACGTCAGGAGATGCGCCTTGTTTTACCTGGAAGCTACCAAGCAAATAAGGAAGTCTGATCGACTTCTAATTCAATATGCAGGGCAGAACAGAGGTCAGGGGGCTTCAAAAGTAACCATCTCCCGCTGGATCAAAAAGACTATTGCTATGGCTTACAGGGAAAAGGTGTTGCCCCTCCTTTGAATCTGAATGCTCATTGAACAAGAGCAATGTCAACCTCCTGGGCGGAATGTGCCTCTGCTTCCTTGGCCCAGATTTGTCAGGCTGCCACCTGGTCCAGTCCTTCTAACTTCTTTAAACACTACAGACTAGATGTTATCTGTAATGGGGACCTTTCATTTGGATATAAGGTCTTATCTGCGGTGGTCCCTCCCTAATTATAGATTTATTTGCTAATCTTCCTGCTTGGTGCCGTTGGGGAGGCGTATTGAAAAGATGATAATTACACTTACCGGTAATCAGATTTTCGATTTAGCCTCCACAACGGCACTGGGAATTCCCACCCTAATTTATGTTGGATTTCTGATAGTCTTTTTGTTGTATTTTTTTGTTATATGCTTTATACCGTCTCACCAGATAAAGAAAGAGAAGAGAATATAAATAAATATACCTATTCAGCATAATCTATGGTTTCTTGGATACTTACTGGACAAGGTAAAGGGAAGTAGGCTTTTAAATCTTTGTTTCTCCACGTTGTTTTCTGTCCCTGGGAAGCAGGGTACCCTCCTGCTTAGTGCCAGTGTAGAGGCTAAAACGGAAAATTCAATTACCAGAAATTGTAATTATCATCTTCTTAGGCAGCTTATCAAGCTACATAAAATTACTATTCCCCAAGTAAACCTCTCCCTCACCAACTCCTAGCCTGAACCCGATCCGCTAACAGTCCCAAACCCGAAGCAGAACGGCTGGCACCACTTCTTTCAACAACAACAACAACAACAACAACAAAACATTTGTAAAGTTCAATAATGGCTTGAATCCTACTTATCACAATCAACTGCCTTATGTGTCACCCCCAATTCCTCATAAGATTGTAAGCTCCTGCATGCAGGGCCCTGACTCCTAGTGTTTTAGTTGTATATTAGCCAGTTCCTTTTGTATTGTGCATGAACCCTATGAATTTGTAAAGCGTTGTGGAATATGGTGGCGCTATATAATTAAATATTATTTGGTACCAGCTGGTACCTTAGTACCAAACCTAACTTCGGATTGCTAAATTGAAACCTTTTTAAAGATGTAGAAATAAATGCTGAATATATTCACCGAAGTCTCGGTGAAAATGTATTGCCTCCATGGAGGCAAAATTTGTTTAATGCTGCACGGAGACAGGTCTCCATACAGCATTAAAACAAAGTGTTAGAACAAACTGACCTCAGATCTATGATCCGAATCTTGTTTTGTTTAACACTAGATATAATGTACAGTGTGTTTAATATATAGATATAATGTACAGTGTGTTAATATATAGATATAATGTACAGTGTGTTAATATATAGATATAATGTACAGTGTGTGAATATATACAGTTGCAAGAAAAAGTATGTGAACCCTTTGGAATGATATGGATTTCTGCATAAATTGGTCATAAAATGTGATCTGATCTTCATCTAAGTCACACAATAGACAATCACAGTCTGCTTAAACTAATAACGCACAAAGAATTAAATGTTACCATGTTTTATTGAACACACCATGTAAACATTCACAGTGCAGGTGGAAAAAGTATGTGAACCCTTGGATTTAATAACTGGTTGAACCTCCTTTGGCAGCAATAACTTCATCCAAACGTTTCCTGTAGTTGCAGATCAGACATGCACAACGGTCAGGAGTAATTCTTGACCATTCCTCTTTACAGAACTGTTTCAGTTCAGCAATATTCTTGGGATGTCTGGTGTGAATCACTTTCTTGAGGTCATGCCACAGCATCTCAATAGAAGGCGTATTTTCTTTTGTTTAAGCCATTCTGTTGTTGATTTACTTCAATGCTTTGGGTCGTTGATCTGTTGCAACACCCATCTTCCGTTAAGCTTCAGCTGGTGGACAGATGGCCTTAAGTTCTCCTGCAAAATGTCTTGATAAACTTGGGAATTCATTTTTCCTTCGATGATAGCAATCCGTCCTGGCCCTTTTTTGGACAGCAGTGGCTTCCTCTGTGGTATCCTCCCATGAAATCCATTCTTGTTTAGTGTTTTACATATCGTAGATTCGCTAACAGGGATGTTAGCATATGCCAGAGACTTTTGTAAGTCTTTAGCTGAAACTCTAGGATTTTTCTTCACCTCATTGAGCAGTCTGCGCTGTGCTCTTGCAGTCATCTTTACAGGACGGCCACTCCTAGGGAGAGTAGCAGCAGTGCTGAACTTTCTCCATTTATAGACAATTTGTCTTACCGTGGACTCGTGAACAGCAAGGCTTTTGGAGATACTTTTATAACCCTTTCCAGCTTTATGCAAGTTAACAATTATTAATCGTAGGTCTTCTGAGAGATCTTTTGTGCGAGGCATCATTCACATCAGGCAATGCTTCTTGTGAAAAGCAAAACCAGAACTGGCGTGCTTTTTTTATAGGGCAGGGCAGCTGTAACCAACACCTCCAATCTCATCCCATTGATTGGATTCCAGTTGGCTGACACCTCACTCCAATTAGCTCTTGGAGATGTCATTAGTCTAGGGTTTCACAAACATTTTCCACCTGCACTGTGAATTTTTACATGGTGTGTTCAATAAAAACATAGTAACATTTAATTCTTTGTGTGTTTTTAGTTTAAGCAGACTGTGATTGTCTATTGTAGTGACTTAGATGAAGATCAGATCACATTTTATGACCAATTTGTGCAGAAATCCATATCATTCCAAAGGTTTCACATACTTTTTCTTTCAACTGTAGATGTAATGTACAGTGTGTGAATATATAGATGTAATGTACCGTGTGTGAATATATACAGTCGTGGCCAAAAGTTTTGAGAATTACATAAATATTGGAAATTGGAAAAGTTGCTGCTTAAGTTTTTATAATAGCAATTTGCATATACCTCAGAATGTTATGAAGAGTGATCAGATGAATTGCATAGTCCTTCTTTGCCATAAAAATGAACTTAATCCCCAAAAAAACTTTCCACTGCATTTCATTGCTGTCATTAAAGGACCTGCTGAGATCATTTCAGTAATCGTCTTGTTAACTCAGGTGAGAATGTTGACGAGCACAAGGCTGGAGATCATTATGTCAGGCTGATTGGGTTAAAATGGCAGACTTGACATGTTAAAAGGAGGGTGATGCTTGAAATCATTGTTCTTCCATTGTTAACCATGGTGACCTGCAAAGCAACGTGTGCAGCCATCATTGCGTTGCATAAAAATGGCTTCACAGGCAAGGATATTGTGGCTACTAAGATTGCACCTCAATCAACCATTTATAGGATCATCAAGAACTTCAAGGAAAGAGGTTCAATTCTTGTTAAGAAGACTTCAGGGCGTCCAAGAAAGTCCAGCAAGCGCCAGGATCGTCTCCTAAAGAGGATTCAGCTGCGGGATCGGAGTGCCACCAGTACAGAGCTTGCTCAGGAATGGCAGCAGGCAGGTGTGAGCGCATCTGCACGCACAGTGAGGCGAAGACTTTTGGAAGATGGCCTGGTGTCAAGAAGGGCAGCAAAGAAGCCACTTCTCTCCAAAAAAAACATCAGGGACAGATTGATCTTCTGCAGAAAGTTTGGTGAATGGACTGCTGAGGACTGGGGCAAAGTCATATTCTCCGATGAAGCCTCTTTCCGATTGTTTGGGGCATCTGGAAAAAGGCTTGTCCGGAGAAGAAAAGGTGAGCGCTACCATCAGTCCTGTGTCATGCCAACAGTAAAGCATCCTGAGACCATTCATGTGTGGGGTTGCTTCTCATCCAAGGGAGTAGGCTCACTCACAATTTTGCCCAAAAACACAGCAATGAATAAAGAATGGTACCAAAACACCCTCCAACAGCAACTTCTTCCAACATTCCAACAACAGTTTGGTGAAGAACAATGCATTTTCCAGCACGATGGAGCACCGTGCCATAAGGCAAAAGTGATAACTAAGTGGCTCGGGGACCAAAACGTTGACATTTTGGGTCCATGGCCTGGAAACTCCCCAGATCTTAATCCCATTGAGAACTTGTGGTCAATCCTCAAGAGGCGGGTGGACAAACAAAAACCCACTAATTCTGACAAACTCCAAGAAGTGATTATGAAAGAATGGGTTCCTATCAGTCAGGAATTGGCCCAGAAGTTGATTGAGAGAATGCCCAGTCGAATTGCAGAGGTCCTGAAAAAGAAGGGCCAACACTGCAAATACTGACTCTTTGCATAAATGTCATGTAATTGTTGATAAAAGCTTTTGAAACGTATGAAGTGCGTGTAATTATATTTCACTACATCACAGAAACAACTGAAACAAAGATCTAAAAGCAGTTTAGCAGCAAACTTTGTGAAAACTAATATTTGTCATTCTCAAAACTTTTGGCCACGACTGTAGATGTAATGTACAGTGTGTGTGAGTATATAGATATGTGTCAGTGTTCGTGTTATAAATTCATATCTATTTTTTAAAGGCCTGAATAATCCTTATGTACACTACAGCCCGGCAACATAATTTTATGGGTTTTGTACATGTAGATACATCTTTATAACACAAACACTGGCATATATCTATATACTGACACATACACTGTACATTATATCTATATACTGACACACACACACTATACATACACTACTCACAAAAATAGATATTTGGCTTGTGGGTGAAATTTCAGGATGAACCTAAAATGCACTCCAACATTTACAGGTGAACATAATGTGACCACCTCTAAACTTTTGAATGGACATGTCCAACTGTTCAGTGTTTCAGTAATTTTTGCACAACTTTCTGTTTTCTAACAAGGCGCTAAACAGCAAAATGCATACAGGTGCTTGATCCATGAATTGCCCAATAAATTTCCTGGCTCAATTAGATTTGATATTTAAACAGTCCTCCTCATCATGCTGTTCATATTTTGACATCATGAGACCAAGATGACACTTAACAGTTGATCAACAGTGACTCGCCATTGCGAGGCTACAAGCAGGATGTTCTCGGACGAAGTGGCCACTGAGCTTAGAGTGTCATCAGCAGGTTGCAGCAGAGATACAGAGGGACTGGGAGAGTCACAGAAAGGCATAGAAGTGGGCATCCTTGGGCCACATCCCACACTGATGACTGCTTCATTGTGAACATTGCCCTGCGGAACTGGATGATCAATGCCACACAACTCCAGGCACATTTAAGGGAGGGAAGAGGCACCTGAGTGTCACATCAGACCATTTGAAAACCTGTTTATATCAGCGTAGTCTGCGTGCTAGATGACCTGCAAGGGTACCTGACCACACAGGCGTCATCATCTTGCATGAGCCAGGGAGCATCTACGCTGGACAAGGGACCAGTGGGCCTCAGTACTGTTCAATGATGAAAGTCGAATCACGCTGAGCAGAAATGATGGGCACCAACAATGTTGAAGACGTCAAGGAGAGGACTATGCATCAGCCACTGTTGTCACCAGACAGGCCTTTGGTGGTGATGGTGGTACAGTGTGTGAAGGTGTGTCAATACAAAACTGCCCTACACTTTGTGAATGGTACAGTGACAAGCCCATACTACTTGAATAACATCATTAATCCAGTAATTGTGCCTCTGCATGAACAACACAGGCCTAATTTAATCTTCATGGACAACAATGCACCAGCCCATCGAGGTCGCATCATTAGGGAATGGCTGCTGGAGACTGGGGTACCTCAAATGGAGTGGCCTGCCTTTTCTTCAGACCTGAATTCTATTTAAAACCTATGGGATCAGCTGAGTCGCCAAGTAGAGGCAATGACACGAGGGCCGCCTTTCAAGAAGAGTGGGATGCCATGCCTCAGCAGACAATAAGTCGACTTGTAAACAGCATGAGACGTTGTTGTCAAGCTGTAATTGATGCCCGAGGCCACATGACAAATTTATTAAGACATTGACATTTTTTTGAGTGGTATACCCACCACTTTTCTTGGCTTTTGTTTCAATAAATTTCAATAAATTGTTTGAGATGAAATCATTATTGCATGCTTCTACTTAAATGCCCTACTTTCATGATATAATATCACTATATCGTGAACTTTTTACATTTCCATAAATTTCACCTGAAAGCCAACTATCCCTAACTTTTTGTAGTAGTTGTACATTATACCTACATACGCACACATACATTGTACATTGTCTATATACTTACACATACACTATACATACATCTATATACTCCGATACACTGTATATACATTTATATAAACACACGTACGCAGTACATATATCGTTATTTTATCTCTGTAGTAAGCATGGTTCTGCTATGTGTTACACAGGTGGGACCCACATTTTCCACACAGCCCAGGTTCCATAGTAGCCTTAAGGCCACGTTCACATCTGCGTTTTGAACTCCAGAAGTCTGTCAAGCAGAGGAACATACTGCCAGGGTTTACTGTATGCAGCATATCTGCTGGCTTTTGGACAGACATAAAAATCTACATGAAGCATTCTTTGTCCAGCCAAAAGCTGGCATAACTGATGGAAGAAGCATCTGGATCCTGGCTGGATTCCATTATAGTGAATGGGAATCTGGTGGTGCGCAGTGGAATGCGGCTATGCCGGATACAGTGAGTTCCGGGAATCTGTTACTCTCCCCGGATCAGACTACTGAAGTTCAGAATGCAGATATGAACCTGGCCTTATCTGCCCCTGCCTTATCTGCACTTGGCACCCTTGCTATCACTGTAGTATGCAAATGAAGCTCTATTCTTGAGACAGAGTCTGCATCTATTGGACTTTTATGGTATATCCACAGAAAAGTCAGAGATGGGAAATATAAACCTTTAAATGATGGCCGCACTGTATTGCAGGTTACCCCGTGTTTACTACATGGGACTGCACCCTTATTAACAGATTGGTAACTTTTTACGATGTATCGCCCAGCTACCTAATCGCTCCTCTCAGTGACAGAGGGAACACTGCTGATGACCTAGCCTCAGATTAGGTCATCATTATCTGATTGGTGGGGTCCGACATCCGTCAAGTGCCGCTGTCTTCTCACGGCTTCTCCTAGGCCAGGGATGCCCTCTAGCTGTTACAAAACTACAACTCCCAGCATGCCTGGACAGGCTACAGCTATTAGGGCATGCTGGGAGTTGTAGTTTTTGAAACAGCTGGAGGGCTGCAGGTTGAGAATCCCAGTCCTAGGCCATTGACGACACTTTCATCGGTCACGTGGCATAGGTTCAGCTCAGCCCAATTCAAGTGAATGGGGTTGAGCACAATATCAAGCACAGCTGCTATACAATGTACAGCGTTGGTAAGTTATAAAACGCTGTACATTGGAAAAACCCTAACCCCTTTAGGACCTTTGCTGTACATGTACAATGGAAGTCCGGTCTTTAAACAGCGGGCGCCACATGTATGTGATCAGCCATCACATACATTTTCCCTTTCAGATGCCGTGGTCAAATGTTCCCACTACATTGTATGCAACTGTAAATGACACCATTAGAAAGTACAACTTGTCCCGCAAAAAATAAGCCCTCATAAGGCTATGTGAGCGGAAAAATAAAAAAGTTAGGACTATAGAAAAGCGGGGAGTGAAAAAACAAACGCAAAAATGGAAAATCGCAGGGTCTTTTAAGGGTTAAGTGTGAATATATCCAAGTGTTATGACTATCTTTACAAATGGAATTATGTTAAAACTTATCAGAAAATTAAAGGAGAGCTGAAGAAATGGACTTAATTGGTAGAATTAATGTAGTTAAGATAATCATATTGCCAAAAAGGGTAACAATGTTTTAAACTTTTGACTTTCAGGCTCCGCATCTCACCATCCACTACAGCTTAGAACGTGAGACTACCATTGTGAGGGATACCGCCCCTCGTGCCCGCTCGACGTCCACTACGACGAGCTCACGAGACGCGGTATGGTCCCTGGTTACCAAGGGGTGACCTTACATCCTCCCAGAGGAGCATGTAAGGTCAGCTTGGTACAGTTTACACAGACACTTCCTGTCCACGCGGGCACAGAGAGGCAACAAGCTTAGAGAGCCTTTTCACTGCCGCAGTGAAACGGCGCTTTCTCAGCCCAGGTAATCTGCCAGCAGATTCTCGTTTGATATAAGCCCGATTCGCTAACGGGATTATATAGGGTGAGAAACTAGGCCCAAACACGGACGTAGGGATTTGTAATCGAGATACAAGACAGCACAAGATTAAATTATATATTTAATATCCTTAAGGGCACACTAGATAACACAATATACACTAAGAATCTATACAGTGATCTGAGGTTACAAATACAGGTAATATGGTACACACAGGATTACACAGAGCACAAGTCGGTTACCGGGTAGATGAATGTTCCTTTGCGTTCTGATTAGTCCTTTTCTGTATTCACATGGAGGGCAGTGATGTCAGCTTGTTGCAGGTCCCTCTAAACGCATGGCACGATGTGACCCTCCTTCAGAGAAAGACACGCCCGCTTGCTGGCACAAGAATTTTAACCTGTAGCCAGTCCCTTCCCTCCCGGCCTTCGGGAGGGGTCCACCCCCCCTCTGCTGGACTGGCAGCAAATGACCCACAAAACCCTTTAGGGTTCATAGCTTCAGGCCAGAAGGTCACAGGGAAGATGGTTCTGGGACCAACGATCCGCCTGGGTTCCTGTTACCAGTAGAGTCCAAGCATGGCACCGTTATAGGGTTTCCCTTCCCTGGCATCCCACCACCAAACTAAGATCATGGGCATGTTCATCATGGCCACGGGACACAAATATGTACCTGGTTTGCGCCTGTTATGGCCGGGCAATTTATAATTTCATGCTGTCTGCTAGATTTGATTGAACTGGGGAATGGCTTAGACCCCCTGCAGGGAGGTTTTCCTCCAGGATCCGTGCTGTCTGAATGGAGGTGTGAAATGTAACCAAATGTGGCCTGCTAGGAGTTTTCTGGCTGGGGCTTTGAAGCAGGGCCCTCCTGTGGAGTCCACTTCTTCTTTTAGCTGACAGCTAATGGCTGGTGTGGGAACATGGCTGACATTAAATAATAATCCATATTCCTCACAACCATCATTTTATGCACAATCATGTTGGCTATCTCATACATAAATAAATGACTTAAAACTATTGAGCATGTGATTAGTTATGCAGATTCTTGTCATGTTACTGTTTTACTTCTAAAATTCTAAATTTAAATTATTATTTTGTTAGTATTTTTTAAAGGGTAACTGTCATTTTTATTTTATTTGCTAGTTTATTAGAGCTAGGCATGTATACCTGAGTTAGTCTGTCAATGATTGTCAAAAGATCTGTAATTACCTTCTAATAACAGCTTTCATTAATGTCCTCTTCCCCTTTCCACTGCTCCCTTAAAAGACTGTTGCTAGGGCTTGTCTGTATTGCCTGCATTAGGCTTCAGAGTGAGGAAGCGTGTCTCTCAGTAATCCAATCTGATTGGCTGGCAGGGAGCTGCTGCCTGTAACAGGGCACCGAAGGTGCACTCGGTCTCCCATCAGCCGCAGACCTGCTGCTTAGCTTCGGGAGCGAGGATCTGTGTTCAGCCTCGTTCCCAGGGCGGCTTTTGCTAGCTGGGAGGCTCCCTGCTCCTAGGTCTGCCTTGAGCACCGAGCTGATCACTCAGGTTGCCTGTGATTTTGGTCCCTTAGGCTGTGTATTATTATTGTTATTTAGCTTACCTTTGGATTTGACCCTTGATCTGCTTCCAGACTCCTCTTCTGCCTTCTCCCTGAACCTTGATGCTACCTCTCCGATTTTGACCTCGGCTTGCTTTTGGATTTTGTCTTTGCCTCTTCTCTTGTACTGACGTGACCTCCTGGACTGACCCCGGCTAGTTGACCCGCCTCGCCCTTTTGGGTGGTACCTTGCCTGTTCTACCGTCCGCTTGACTGCTACCTCTCATTGGCTGTCCGCTTCCCTGCTGTCTCTATCTCTCTGCTTGCACTTACTCAGGTCAGGGACTGTCGCCCAGTTGCGCCCCCCGTCACCTAGGGCATTTGGTGCAAGTAGGCAGGGACTGGGGACCGGGTGGCAGCTCAGGGGGTGCACCTCCGCTCTATCTTTATACCCGTGACGCTACCCCAGAATCACAGGCCTTCATTTTGCATGGACCCTCTACAGAGCCTCACCGAACATGTGCAGGGTTTTGCTCAAATAGTACAGGAACTGGTGGAGATACTACAGGTTCAGGAGACCGTCCGAACTCCCCCCATTCTTGCTCCCGCCACCGTTCAGGTGGAACCACACATTAAATTACCCGATCGGTTTTCGGGTGACCGCCAAAGTTTTTTAGCTTTCAAGGAAAGCTGTAAACTTTATTTTTGACTACGTCCTCACCACTCTAGTCATCATCCACAGAGGGTTGGTATTATCATCTCCCTGCTTCAAGGGGACCCCCAGGAATGGGCCTTTTCTTTGCCTCCGGATTCCCCTTGTCTTAATTCTGTGGACCTCTTTTTCCAGGCGTTAGGGGTTCTTTATGATGAACCAGACCAAGCCTCTGTGGCAGAATCCAATCTTAAGGCCCTCACTCAGGCCCTCCACTTTGTGGATTCAGGGTCAGCTTTTAGTTTTATTGATTGCAAATTTGTTAAACAAATGGGAATTCCTATACTAGAATTGTCCACCCCGATCCAGGTTG
Source organism: Bufo bufo (assembly GCF_905171765.1). Taxonomy (NCBI): domain Eukaryota; kingdom Metazoa; phylum Chordata; class Amphibia; order Anura; family Bufonidae; genus Bufo; species Bufo bufo. The sequence goes on from NC_053397.1 coordinate 137,861,421, forward strand.
TCGCCATCGATTCTACCCCCCTGCTAGGGGCAGGGTAAAACTCTGTACTCCGGAGGTTACCCTGCCTGTGGGGGTCTGCCACTAAGAGAAATGCTCTTTCTTTGTTTTAGAGAATCTTCCTGTTCAGGTAGTCCTTGGTATGCCCTGGCTTCAGCAACACAATCCGGTCATTAACTGGAGTTCGGGCGAGTTAGAGAGATGGGGGCCTAACTGTAGTTCTTGCTTAACCGTAGTTCAAGCTGGGGTTTCATCAGATATTATTCCTCATTTTATTTCTGATTATTCAGATGTTTTTTCCACCACTGAGACAGATACTCTCCCTCCCATAGGTCTTATGACTGTGTTATCGACTTGGTACCCGAGTCCAAATTTCCTAAAGGACGGATTTATAATCTTTCCGGTCCTGAGCACAGGGCCATGAAAGACTATACAGAAGGGGAGAGTCTCAAGAAGGGACATATTAGGCCCTCCACCTCTCCCCTGGGAGCAGGATTCTTTTTCGTGAAGAAGGACGGTGGTCTCAGGCCCTGCATTGACTATAGAAATTTGAATATAATCACTATTAGGAATCAGTATTCCATCCCGTTGATTCCTGATTTGTTTAACCAGATTTTGGGTGCTTCGTGGTTTTCTAAATTTGATTTGAGGAGCGTATAACCTAGTTCGTATTACGGAGGGAGATGAGTGGAAAACTGCTTTGTATACTCCAGAGGGACACTTAAGTATCTTGTTATGCCATTCGGTCTTTGCAATACCCTAGCTGTGTTTCAGAATTTCATGAATGACATTTTTAGAGAACTCAGCGAAGTTATGATTGTTTATCTCGATGATATTCTTGTCTTTTCACCTGACTAGGATTCTCATGTGTCTCACATCAGATTGGTTCTTAAAATCCTCAGGGAGAATCATCTGTCCGTTAAATTAGAGAAATGTGTGTTTGGAGTTCAAGAGATTCCTTATCTCGGCTATATTCTTACTCCTCATTCATTTAAAATGGATCCCAGTAAGGTTCAGGCTATCCAAGACTGGGTAAGACTATCCTCCTTAAAGGCACTCCAACGCTTTTTAGGATTCGCCAATTTGTACCGTAAATTCATAAAGAATTTTTCTGTTATTGCCAAGCCCCTTACTGACTTAACTAAAAAAGGTTCTGATCTGGTTAACTGGTCATTGGAGGCCTGTCGGGCCTTTGATACCCTTAAAAATTGTTTTCAGATGGCTCCAGTCTTGGTTCAGCCCGATACCGAGGAACCTTTTGTGGTGGAGGTTGATGCCTCAGAGGATGGTGTGGGGGCCATCCTTTCTCAGGGGTCTCCTAACCTCACTAATTTAAGGCCATGCGCCTTCTTCTCTCATAAGTTCTCTCCTTCGGATCTTTCCTCTGAGATTCAACGGGCTCAGCAACTTGCACCTCCACAAACACCGGCAGATAAGTTATTTGTTCCTGAGTGCTTTAGTTTTCAATTATTGGGTGAATGTCATGACTCCGTGCTCTCTGGTCATCCAGGTATTGCTGCCACTAAGGAATTGCTGCTGAGGTCTTTCTGGTGGCCCGATTTGTCTAAGGATGTACGGTCTTATTTTTTGGCTTGCGATGTTTGTGCCAGGTCTAAGACCCCAAGAACACTTCCCGCTGGTGAACTACAACCACTGCCCATTCCCTGCAAGCCATGGTCTCACATTTACATAGATTTTATATCTGATCTGCCCCCTTCTGAGGGGAAATCAGTGGTGTGGGTAGTGGTTGACCGTTTTAGCAAGATGGTGCACTTTGTTCCTTTAAGTAAGCTCCCTGATGCGAAGACCTTGGCATCCTTGTTCATCGAACATGTGGTAGGTCTGCATGGTGTCCCTGAGAATATTGTCTCTGATAGAGGCGTTCCGTTTGTTTCTGGTTTCTGGAGGGCTTTTTGTTGAAGATGCAACATCTCTTTATCCTTTTCGTCTGCTTTCCATCCACAGACCAATGGGCAGACGGAACAGTTAAATCAGGCAGTGGAGCTTTTTCTAAGGTGCTGTGTATCACATAATCAACTTATGGGTGAGATACCTCCTGTTGGCAGAATTCGCTATTAACATTCGAGTTAATTCTTCCACGGGGGTGTCTCCTTTTTTTGTAACAGTGGTTTGCATACTCACTTTTGTTCTAGTCCCTCTGTATCCTCACTCAACCTGCAGGCAGATTCTTTTACCTCTAGACTGTGCACAGTCTGGGCACAGGTTCAAACAAACCTGGAAAAGGCCCAGGAAACCCAGTGTAAACATGCCAAAAAGAGACGTTCCAAGGGGGTAAATTTTGCACTCAGCGATAAGGTGTGGTTGTCGACTAAGAATCTTGCTTTGAAAGAGTGTTCTAGGAAATTCTCTCCTCGTTTCATTGGACCATACAATATTATTGAAGTTGTTAACCCAGTGTCCTTTAGACATAAGCTACCCGACTCCTTTCGTATACATGATGTGTTTCATAAGTCGTTGCTTAAGAGATATGTGTCACCAGTGGTTCCGGTTAAAAAACCTCCTTCACCTGTAGAAGTTGAAGGTCAGGAGGAATTCATCATCTCTAGAATTATTGATGTTAGAAAGGTTAGGAACTCCTTTCAATACCTGGTCCACTGGAAGGGCTATGGACCCGAGGAGAGGTCTTGGGTCCCAGCTACTAAGATCCACGCCTCGAGGCTCATCAAGAAGTTACATGATGAGCATCCTGGGAGATTTGTACCCAAGGGCTTGGGTCCGGTGGCCCCTCGTAAAAGGGGGGGTACTGTAACGGGGCACCGAAGGCACACTCGGTCTCCCATCAGCCGCAGACCTGCTGCTTAGCTTCGGGAGCGAGGATCTGTGTTCAGCCTCGTTCCTAGGGCGGCTTTTGCTAGCTGGGAGGCTCCCTGCTCCTAGGTCTGCCTTGAGCACCGAGCTGACAACTAGACTTGTTTGTCTGTCGGTCATGTGACGCTGGCCACGTCACATGACCCTCACTCCCCACTATAAATACAGGCAACCTGCTGGCTACAGGTTGCCCGTGATTTTGGTCCTTTAGGCTGTGTATTATTATTATTTAGCTTACCTTTGGATTTGACCCTTGATCTGCTTCCTGACTCCTCTTCTGCCTGCTCCCTGAACCTTGACGCTACCTCTCGGATTTTGACCTCGGCTTGCTTTTGGATTTTGTCTTTGCCTCTTCTCTTGTACTGACGTGACCTCCTGGACTGACCCCGGGTAGTTGACCCGCCTCGCCCTTCGGTTTTGGGTGGTACCTTGCTTGTTCTACCACTCTGTCCGCTCGAGTGCTACCTCTCATTGGCTGTCCGCTTCCCTGCTGTCTCTATCTCTCTGCTTGCACTTACTCAGGTCAGGGACTGTCGCCCAGTTGCGCCCCGTCACCTAGGGCGTGTGGTGCAAGTAGGCAGGGACAGGGGACCGGGTGGCAGCTCAGGGGGTGCACCTCCACTCTATCTTTATACCCGTGACGCTACCCCGTGACACTGCCTACAGCAAGTGTGTATGGGAAGTGAGGGAAAGCAGTTTGGGCCTCAGAGAACTGGCAGAGGAGCTATCTTGAGAAGGTCCTCATATTGTAAATGTTTAAACAGCTGTAACTAAGGGAAAAACTCAAGGAAAACAGTGGTATGTGAAGAAACTAAAGATTTATTTTTGCATAATGCTGCTGCAGCAGTGACATACAGTTGCAAGAAAAAGTATGTGAACCCTTTGGAATGATATGGATTTCTGCACAAATTGGTCATAAAATGTTATCTGATCTTCATATAAGTCACAACAATAGACAATCACAGTCTGCTTAAACTAATAACACACAATGATTTAAATGTTACCATGTTTATATTGAACACACCATTTAAACATTCACAGTGCAGGTGGAAAAAGTATGTGAACCCTTGGATTTAATAACTGGTTGAACCTCCTTTGGCAGCAATAACTTCAACCAAATGTTTCCTGTAGTTGCAGATCAGACGTGCACAACGGTCAGGAGTAATTCTTGACCATTCCTCTTTACAGAACTGTTTCAGTTCAGCAATATTCTTGGGATGTCTGGTGTGAATCGCTTTCTTGAGGTCATGCCACAGCATCTCAATCGGGTTGAGGTCAGGACTCTGACTGGGCCACTCCAGAAGGCGTATTTTCTTCTGTTTAAGCCATTCTGTTGTTGATTGTCTTCTATGCTTTGGGTCGTTGTCCTGTTGCAGCACCTATCTTCTGTTGAGCTTCAGCTGGTGGACAGATGGCCTTAAGTTCTCCTGCAAAATGTCTTGATAAACTTGGGAATTCATTTTTTCTTCGATGATTGCAATCCGTCCAGACCCTGACGCAGCAAAGCAGCTGTTTTTTTTGGACAGCAGTGGCTTCCTCTGTGGTATCCTCCTATGAAATCCATTCTTGTTTAGTGTTTTGCGTATCGTAGATTCGCTAACAGGGATGTTATCATATGCCAGAGACTTTTGTAAGTCTTTAGCTGACACTCTAGGATTCTTCTTCACCTCATTTAGCAGTCTGCGCTGTGCTCTTGCAGTCGCTGTGCTCTTGCAGTCATCTTTACAGGACGGCCACCCCTAGGGAGAGTAGCAGCAGTGCTGAACTTTCTCCATTTATAGACCATTTGTCTTACCGTGGACTCATGAACAGCAAGGCTTTTGGAGATACTTTTATAACCCTTTCCAGCTTTATGCAAGTTAACAATTCTTAATCGTAGGTCTTCTGAGAGCTCTTTTGTGCGAGGCATCATTCACATCAGGCAATGCTTCTTGTGAAAAAAAAAACCAGAACTGGTGTGTTTTTTATAAGGCAGGGCAGCTATAACCAACACCTCCAATCTCATCTCATTGATTGGACTCCAGTTGGCTGACACCTCACTCCAATTAGCTCTTGCCGATGTCATTAGTCTAGGGGTTCATATACTTTTTCCACCTGCACTGTGAATGTTTACATGGTGTGTTCAATAAAAACACGGTAAGATTTAATTATTTGTGTGTTATTAGCTTAAGCAGACTGTGATTGTCTATTGTTGTGACTTAGATGAAGATCAGATCACATTTTATGACCAATTTGTGCAGAAATCCATATAATTCCAAAGGGTTCACATAGTTTTTCTTGCAACTGTATGCTAAAATAGATTTTTTGATGAAAACATGACAGTTACCCTTTAAAGGATAACTATCATATTATTATTTTTTTTTCTAAAGTGTAGGGCAAGTGATAGGTAACTATTTTGCAATAGACTTTATTTAGCCAAAATGTTTGTTTTTGGTAGAAAACTGGGGCTGAAATGGCCCTTAGCAGCACTCTTCAAAAGAGCATTGCTAAGGGCCATCCGTCTCCTATAATAAAAAGGGGAGACGGGCTGTGCAGACGCTGTGCTTCCCTGGTAGACAGAAGTCTGGGCACAGGAGTCTTAGGAGTTAAAATTACATTAATATTCCCCCTTTCTATGCAATCTAATGCTCTGTTACATTCACTGACCTGCGATTCCTGTGATAATAATTCATGAAGCAACCGCCGGAAGTAGAAGCACTGTGCGCAGTGAGACGGCTGCTGCTTCATGAATTATTATCACAGGGATCACAGGTCAGTGAATGTAACGGAGCATTAGATTGCTACTTCTATAATACATAGTAATACCTCCAAAAATAGTTATTACTTTACATTCCCCATATGTCTACTTCATGTTTGGATCATTTTGGGAATGATATTTTATTTTTTGGGGATGTTACAAGGCTTAGAAGTTTAGAAGCAAATCTTGAAATTTTTCAGAAATTTTCAAAAACCCAATTTTTAGGGACCAGTTCATAGTTACATAATAGAAACCACCCAAAAATTACCCCATTCTATAAACTACACCCCTCAAGGTATTCAAAACTGATTTTACAAACTTTGTTAAGAATTAATGGAAAATAGAGATACAATTTCAAAATTTCACTTTTTTGGCAGATTTTCCATTTTAATAATTTTTTTCCAGTTACAAAGCAAGGGTTAACAGCCAAATCAAATTCATTATTCATGGCCCTCATTCTGTAGTTTACAGACACACCCCATATGTGGTCGTAAACCGCTGTACGGGCACACGGCAGGGCGCAGAAGGAAAGGAATGCCATACGGTTTTTGGAAGGCAGGTTTTTCTGGACTGTTTGTTTTGACACCATGTCCCATTTGAAGCCCCCTGATGCACCCCTAGAGTAGAAACTCCATAAAAGTAACCCCATCTAAGAAACTAAACCCCTCAAGGTATTCAAAACTGATTTTACAAACGTCGTTAACCCTTTAGGTGTTCCACAAGAATTAATGGAAAATAGAGATACAATTTGAAAAAATTTCACTTTTTTGGCAGATTTTCTATTTTAATAATTTTTTTCCAGTTACAAAGCAAGGGTTAACTGCCAAACCAAACAATATTTATGGCCCTGATTCTGTAGTTTACAGACACACCCCATATGTGGTCATAAACCGCTGTACGGGCACACGGCAGGGCGCAGAAGGAAAGGAATGCCATACGGTTTTTGGAAGGCAGATTTTGCTGGACTGGTTTTTTTGACACCATGTCCCATTTGAAGCCCCCCTGATGCACTCCTAGCGTAGAAACTCCAGAAAAGTGGCCCCATTTTAGAAACTACAGGATAGGGTGGCAGTATTGTTAGTACTAGTTTAGGGTACATATGATTTTTGGTTGCTCTATATTACACTTATTGTGAGGCAAGATAACAAGAAATAGCTGTTTTGGCACAGTTTTTATTTTTTGTTATTTACAATATTCATCTGACAGGTTAGATCATGTGATATTTCTATAGACCAAGTTGTCACGGATGCGGCGATACCGAATATGTATACTTTTTTTTAGTTATGTAAGTTTTACACAATGATTTCATCTTTGAAGCAAAAAAAAAACATGTTCTAGTGTTTCCATAGTCTGAGAGCCATAATTTTTTCAGTTTTTGGGCGATTACCTTGGGTAGGGTATGATTTTTCCGGGATGAGATGACTGTTTTATTGGCACTATTTTGGGGTGCGTGTGACTTTTTGATCGCTTGCTATTACACTTTTTGTGATGTAAGGTGACAGAAAATTGTTTATTTAGCACAGTTTTTATTTTTAATTTTTTACGGTGTTCATCTGAGGGGTTAGGTCATGTGATATTTTTATAGAGCCGGTCGATACGGATGCGGCGATACCTAATATGTATACTTTTTTTTATTTATGTAAGTTTTACACAATAATACAATTTTTGAAACAAAAAAAAAATGTTTTAGTGTCTCCATATTCTGAGCCATAGTTTTTTTTTGTTTTTTTTTTGGGCGATTATCTTAGGTAGGGTCTCATTTTTTGCGGGATGAGATGACTGGCACTATTTTGGGGTGCATATGACTTTTTGATCGCTTGCTATTACACTTTTTGTGATGTAAGTTGACAAAAAATGGTTTATTTAGCAGTTTTAATTTTTTACGGTGTTCATCTGAGAGGTTAGGTCATGTGATATTTTTATAGAGCCGGTCGATACGAACACGGCGATACCAAATATGTATACTTTTTTTAATGTAAGTTTTACACAATAACCGCTTTTTTCAAACCAAAAAAATGATGTTTTAGTGTCTCCATATTCTGAGCCATAGTTTTTTTTTTTTTTTTGGGCGATTGTCTCAGATAGGGGCTCATTATTTGCAGGATGAGGTGACGTTTAGATTGGTACTATTTTGGTGGGCAAAAGCCTTTTTGATCGCTTGCTGTTGTACTTTTTGTGATGTAAGGTGACAAAAAAATTGTTTATTTAGCACAGTTTTTATTTTTTACGGTGTTCATCTGAGGGGTTAGGTCATGTGATATTTTTATAGAGCCGGTCGATACGGACGCGGCGATACCTAATATGTATATTATTATTTTTTCCTATTTTTTACCAATTTATTTTTACTTTATTTGGGGAAAATGACGTTTTTGCTTATTTTTACTTGAAACTTTTAATTTTTTGGGGGGAAAACTTTATTTTTTTCAACTTTTTTTCACTTACCGTATATACTCGAGTATAAGACGAGTTTTTTGGCACATATTTTTGTGCTCAAGAAGCCCCCTCGTCTTATACTCGAGTCTAGGTCTGTATTATGGCAACTTACATTGCCATAATACAGACCATGACATGTTGGGGGCCGGAGAAGCTGTTACTTACCTTTACAGCTGCTCCGGTCAGCTCCCAGCACATCCGCGCGGCACCTCTGTTAAAGGGACACTGACAGGCCCAATAAGTATCCAGCCGTTCTGAAGCCCCGCCCAGCTCATCAATATTCACTTCGCTGGGCGGCGGCTACAACTCTCCCCGACTCAAGTGCCCGGCGCATGCGCATAAAGCAGAGGCTGCAGCGGCCTCTAAGACGCAGACTGTCTGTACGCAGGCGCGATGTGACCCCGGCCGGGCGCATGCGCTGAAGATTAGACGGAGGACGTGCCCAGAGGATTGAATTGGCCATGCGCAGTATCTTGAGTCGGGGAGAGTTGTAGCCGCCGCGGCTGGCTGGGCGCATTTTGAGATGAAACGCCGCCCCTTGGGCAGATTGGAGACGGGACAAGCAGGTTATAAAACTTTAGTTTTTGGTATTTATAAGGTGGACAGGGGGGATACTTAGATGATTTTAATACACTTGATAAGACCTGTACTGTCATATATATACCTAAATATGCTTATTGGGCCTGTCAGAGTCAGACTCCCATTAATCTGAGTCACCCTCTTGCAGATGTGTGTATATAATGTAGAGTGTGTGCATTATTCAGGGTGGGCCATTTATATAGATACACCTTAATAAAATGGGAATGGTTGGTGATATTAACTTCCTGTTTGTGGCACATTAGTATATGTGAGGGGGGAAACTTTTTCAAGATGGGTGGTGACCATGGTGGCCATTTTGAAGTCGGCCATTTTGAATCCAACTTTTGTTTTTTCAATAGGAAGAGGGTCTTCTGACACATCAAACGTATTGGGAATTTCACAAGAAAAACAATGGTGTGCTTGGTTTTAACGTAACTTTATTCTTTCATGAGTTATTTACAAGTTTCTGACCACTTATAAAATGTGTTCAATGTGCTGCCCATTGTGTTGGATTGTCAATGCAACCCTCTTCTCCCACTCTTCACACACTGATAGCAACACCGCAGGAGAAATGCTAGCACAGGCTTCCAGTATCCGAAGTTTCAGGTGCTGCACATCTCGTATCTTCACAGCATAGACAATTGCCTTCAGATGACCCCAAAGATAAAAGTCTAAGGGGGTCAGATCGGGAGACCTTGGGGGCCATTCAACTGGCCCACGACGACCAATCCACTTTCCAGGAAACTGCTCATCTAGGAATGCTCGGACCTGACACCCATAATGTGGTGGTGCACCATCTTGCTGGAATAACTCAGGGAACGTGCCAGCTTCAGTGCATAAAGAGGGAAACACATCATCATGTAGCAATTTCGCATATCCAATGGCCTTGAGGTTTCCATTGATGAAGAATGGCCCCACTATCTTTGTACCCCATATACCACACCATACCATCAATTTTTTTGTTCCAACAGTCTTGGAGGGATCTATCCAATGTGGGTTAGTGTCAGACCAATAGCGGTGGTTTTGTTTGTTAACTTCACCATTCACATAAAAGTTTGCCTCATCACTGAACAAAATCTTCTGCGTAAACTGGGGGTCCTGTTCCAATTTTTGTTTTGCCCATTCTGCAAATTCAGTGCGCCGATCTGGGTCATCCTCGTTGAGATGCTGCAGTAGCTGGAGTTTGTAAGGGTGCCATTTGTGAGTAGCTAATATCCGCCAAAGGGATGTTCGACTAATGCCACTCTCCAGTGACATGCGGCGAGTGCTACGCTGTGGGCTCTTGCTGAATGAAGCTAGGACAGCCACTGATGTTTCTTCATTGGAGACAGATTTCATGCGTCCACATTTTGGCAAATCCAACACTGAACCCGTTTCACGAAACTTGTAGCATGGGAGATGGGTGGTCTCGTAGGGTGTCTTGCATTGAAATCTTCTGCAATAACCCGGTTACTGCGTTCACCAGACATCAACACAATTTATATCCGCTCCTCATGTGTTAACCTCGGCGACATGTCAATGGCTGTAAACAAAGAGAAACTTGTAAATAACTCATGAAAGAATAAAGTGACATTAAAACCAAACACACCATTTTTTTTCTTGGGAAATTCCCAATAAGTTTGATGTGTCACATGACCCTCTTCCTATTGAAAAAACAAAAGTTGGATTCAAAATGGCCGACTTCAAAATGCCCGCCATGGTCACCACCCATCTTGAAAAGTTTCCCCCCTCACATATACTATTGTGCCACAAACAGGAAGTTAATATCACCAACCATTCCCATTTTATTAAGGTGTATCCATATAAATGGCCCACCCTGTATACACATAATAAAATTTACCAGTAGCTGCTGCATTTCCCACCCTAGTCTTATACTCGAGTCAATAATTTTTCCCATTTTTTGGGGGTAAAATTAGGGGCCTCTGCTTATATTCGGGTCGGCTTATACTCGAGTATATACGGTACATTTTTTGTCCCACTTTGGGACTTGAACTTTGGGGGGTATATTCCTTTACAATGCATTCCAATACTTCTGTATTGGAATGCATTGGCCTTATGAGTAATACTGTGTGTATTACTCATACAGCTTCCGGGGCCTGTGAGATCCAGGGGGCTGGATCTCACAGGCTCTTCACCGGAAGGCAGCGCGATGCCTTCTTTAGACATCGCGCTGCCTTCCATGCCATCGGGTCCCCCCCACTGCAACCGCAGGTGAAGCCACAAACCGCAGGTCTGAATTGACCTGCGGTTTGCGATGATCGCTGATATGGGGGGTCACATGACCCCCCCCCCCCCTTCCCCCCGGCGTTGTGACAGTTACCCGCCGCGCTGCAATCGCGGTTTAAACCCATGACGTACCGGTATGTCATGGGTCCTTAAGGACTCGGGAAACATGCCGTACCGGTACGTCATGCGTCCCTAAGGGGTTAAATCCACCTTTGGCTTTGAACACTGCCTGAATCCTACTGGGCATGCTCTTGATCAGATTCAAGCATGTCTCGACCAAAATCTGTTCCCAGGTCTCTTCTACACATTCCCAATGTTGACGCATACTGGTCGACTCACTTGGTTACAAATACAGCTTTTTCTATAACTCTCCCCACAAGTGTTCGATTGGGTTGAGGTCTGGGGACTGTGGGGGCCAATCCAGCACCACTACTTCATTGTCATTGAACCATTTCTTAACCAATCTTGACGTATGCTTCGAAACGTTGTCCTGCTGGAACACTATGTTGTCCTTTTCATACCCATTGTACTTGAGTGTACGAAGTAACTCAGCTTGTAGAATACTCACATATAGCTCAGCATTGAGACCACCATCAATCCTGGTGAAGTATCCATTGCCTTTGGCTATGAGACAACCCCATATCGTCATGCCTCCACCAAACTTGACTGTTCCTTCAATTTCTCAATTTGTTAGCCCCCTCTACCCTTGTTTCTTCCAGACCCATTTGCACCCATCCGAGCCTAGTTATTGACTTTCGTCTCATCGCTCCAAATCACCCGTTTCCAATCTTCTACTGTCCACTCTTTTTACAGACTCGAGCCAACACGTGTTACGACATTATTGAAATTGAGGCTTCTTCATCTATTTTTGGGCCACCATTCCAGACTTTTGTGCATGTCGGACAGTGCTTGCATGGACGTCTGTGATCTCACTATTACGAAGCATGCGAGCGACCTCCACTGCCATGTTTGTTGCGCCAGAACTAATAGACCTTGTGATGAGCCGACTTGTTGACTACGATATTTTGCCTGGACGTTCACCTCTTAGTTTTGGAATGGATAGACGGGCTTCATTTTGTATTCTTCCAACTGTCATGGCACTCACATGATGCAGTTTGGCAATTTTCTTGGCCAAGTTACCGCTATCAATGAGGTGGATGATGCGGTTTCTCTTTTCTTGGGAAATTTTATTCATGGCTGCTCCTGGATTGGAATCGGTTACCTTTTGATTCGGAATCCACCTGATAACACACTGAGCTTTTGGAGAAAGTGAGAACAGGTTGAAATTTGTAGTATACAAGAAGAAAGATTGTTCCACCACCAGGAGCAAAACGGTAACAATGCAGTAACATGACAAGAATCTGCATAACTAATCATATGCTAAATAGTTGCAAGTCCAATGTATGTATGAGATAGTCAAGATAATTGTGTATAAAATGATGGTAGTCTCACTTTCAAAGCTGTAGTGGATGGTGAGATATGGAGCCTTAAAGTCAAATGTTCTAAACCAGGCATGCTCAACCTGCGGCCCTCCAGCTGCTGGAAAACTACAACTCCCATAATTCCTGGACAGCCTACAGCTATCCGCCTATAGAAGGGCATGGTGGGAGTTGTAGTTTTACAACAGCTGGAGGGCTGCAGGTTGAGCATCCCTGTTATAAACATTGCTACCCTTTTGCTTGTTAGTGTAATTATTTAGATGTATACCAATTGTCCCATCTCACACATTGGTGGCAGATTGCTAGGATATGCCACCAATGTCAGATAGCTGAGGGTCCCACCTCTGGGACCTGCACCGATCTGTAGAACAGGGCCCACAAAATGAAGGAGAGCGCACTGCAATTGTGCATCGTGCTCTCTATTCAATTTTTTGGGGGTTCCAAAAAGAGCCAATCAGGCACGCTTAGCTATTTCTGGACCTCCCATAGAAGTGAATGGGGAGCACACTGTCCAAGTGCAGCCACCTCACCTCTATAGGAGTTCTCGAAATAGCCGACCCAGCGCTCAGCTATTTTCGACACTCTCTTAGAAGTGAATGGAGGGCGGCCAATTATGCACCCCTCTGTGCCCTTACTGTATACTGCTAGCAAATCATTCATAACTTCTAGTAGAAATAATAAAGGAATGGCACAACATACAGCCATAAGAATAGATGCTTCAGAATTTATATTACACAGGGAATACATGTAGTTATAAAAATAAACATGTCAGGAGTAGTGACAGGTCCTCTTTAACCGCCTAACGCAGGATCGCATTCCGGAGGCAGCTGACTCAGGCACAATCACACATCTGCGCGTCATCTCGCGAGAGGCGAGATTTCCTGTGAACGCGCGCACACAGGCGCGCGCGTTCACAGGAACTGCAGGTAATCAAGTGGATCTGCAGCCTGCCAGCGGCGATCATTCGCTGGCAGGCTGTAGATCCGATTTTTTTTTAACCCCTTAAAGGTATATTAGATGCTGTTTTGATAACAGCGTCTAATTGTCACGAGGGTATCGAGAACCACGCCTGACTCCGTTATACTCGGGGTCAGGAAGTCGCAGCGGTTGGCTGCACGCTCTATTTAAGATAGGGCTGTTTTCCTTATGGTAGCTTTCTGGGTTTGCTTTGCAAACCCTTTTGGCTCACTCAGGGATCTGTAGCTCCTTCTCCTCAGCTGTTCCTTGTCCAGCACTCCCAAACCTCCTTAAATTCCTCTCTCACACTTCTCTGGTTGCCAGATATAGAGCTTCCTGCCTGGACATCTATTCTGACCTTCTGGAGCTGTGTTGCTGCGTTCTCTGGTAGTTGGTCCAGAACGCTACCCTCCGGATCCCTGTTGGACCTTTGTGGTCTATTGTGGTCGCCCACCTGGGTGTATGTGTTTGTCTGTTTTTTCTCTGTGCTCTCCCTGGTGTTTCCCTCTTAGTGACAGTGGTGCGGACTAGCGATCCCACCGGCCCGTTCACTATCTAGGGCTCATTTTAGGGAAAGCCAGGGTTTAGGCACGTGATCGCCGCACGGGTGAGGAACCCGTCTAGGGACGTCAGGTGCCAGCCGCAAGGTGAGTTAGGGGTCACCACCTTTCCCTCTCCCTTGGGCAGGGCTTTCCCTTTTTTCCTCCCTGCGCGTGACGTCGGTCATTACACTAATATACCTGCTACCTGGTCCTCTGGTGGTCCCTTTTGCTTGGATCGACCACCAGAGGACACAGGCAGCTCTGTAAAGTAGCACCAAACACCATTACACTACACCCCCCTTCCCCCTGTCACTTATTAACCCCTTATTAACCCCTGATCACCCCATATAGACTCCCTGATCACCACCCTGTCACTGATCACCCCCCTGTTATTGATCACTCCCCTGTAAGGCTCCATTCAGACGTCCGTATGTGTTTTGCGGATCCGCAGATCCGCAAAACACATACAGACGTCTGAATGGAGCCTGACAGGGGGGTGATCAATGACAGGGGGGTGATCACCCCATATTAGATTCCCTGATCACCCCCCTGTCATTGATCACCCCCCTGTAAGGCTCCATTCAGACGTCCGTATGTGTTTTGCAGATCCGCGGATCGCTGCAGCGCTATAAAAAGATCACTTTTGAGGGGCATGGCGAGTTCATAGAAGATTTTTTATTTTTTTGTCACAAGTTAGCGGAAATAGATTTTATTTTTTTTGTTGTTTTTTGTTTTTTCTTACAAAGTCTCATATTCCACTAACTTGTGACAAAAAATAAAATCTCACATGAACTCACCATACCCCTCACGGAATCCAAATGCGTAAAAATTTTTAGACATTTATATTCCAGACTTCTTCTCACGCTTTAGGGCCCCTAAAATGCCAGGGCAGTATAAATACCCCACAAGTGACCCCATTTCGGAAAGAAGACACCCCAAGGTATTCGCTGAGGTGCATATTGAGTCCATGAAAGATTGAACTTTTTGTCACAAGTTAGCGGAAAGGGAGACTTTGTGAGAAAAAAAAAAAATAAATAAATTTCCGCTAACTTGTGCCCAAAAGAAACCTTCTATGAACTCGCCATGCCCCTCACGGAATACCTTGGGGTGTCTTCTTTCCAAAATGGGGTCACATGTGGGGTATTTATACTGCCCTGGCATTTTAGGGGCCCTAAAGCGTGAGAAGAAGTCTGGAATCCTAATGTCTAAAAATGCCCTCCACATGTGGTATCGCCGTACTCAGGAGAAGTAGGGCAATGCGTTTTGGGGTGTCTTTTTACATATACCCATGCTGGGTGAGAGAAATATCTCTCTAAAATGACAACTTTGTATGAAAAAATTGGAAAAGTTGACATTTACAGAGATATTTCTCTCACCCAGCATGGGTATATGTAAAAAATACACCCCAAAACACATTGCCCTACTTCTCCTGAGTATGGCGATACCACATGTGTGACACTTTTTTGCAGCCTAGGTGGGCAAAGGGGCCCACATTCTAAAGAGCACCTTTAGGATTTCACAGGACATTTTTTACACATTTGAATTTCAAACTAAGTTTGACCCCATTAAACAAGTGACCCCATTTTGGAAAGAAGACACCTTAAGTTATTTCGTGATGAGCATAGTGAGTTCATGGAAGTTTTTTTTTTTTGTCACAAGTTAGTGGAATATGAGACTTTGTAAGAAAAAAAAAGAAAAAAAAATCATCATTTTCCGCTAACTTGTGCCAAAAAAAAAAAAAAATTCTAGGAACTCGCCATGCCCCTCACGGAATACCTTGGGGTGTCTTCTTTCCAAAATGGGGTCACTTGTGAGAAGTAGTTTGAAATCCAAATGTGTTAAAAATGCCCTGTGAAATCCTAAAGGTGCTCTTTAGAATTTGGGCCCCTTTGCCCACCTAGGCTGCAAAAAAGTGTCACACGTGGTATTGTCGTACTCAGGAGAAGTAGGGCTATGTGTTTTGGGGTCTATTTTTACGTATACCCATGCTGGGTGAGATAAATATCTCTGTCAAATGACAACTTTGCATAAAAAAAATTGGAAAAATTGTCTTTTAGAGAGATATTTCTCTCACCCAGCATGGGTATATGTAAAAAGACACCCCAAAACACATTGCCCAACTTCTCCTGAGTACGGTGATACCACATGTGTGACACTTTTTTGCAGCCTAGTTGGGCAAAGGGGCCCAAATTCTAAAGAGCACCTTTAGGATTTCACAGAACATTTTTTACACATTTGAATTTCAAGCTACTTCTCACGCATTAGGGCCCCTAAAATGCCAGGGCAGTATAACTACCCCACAAGTGACCCCATTTTGGAAAGAAGACACCCCAAGGTATTTTGTGATGGGCATAGTGAGTTCATGGAACTTTTTATTTTTTGTCACAAGTTAGTGGAATATGAGACTTTGTAAGAAAAAATCATCATTTTCCACTAACTTGTGACAAAAAATAAAAAGTTCTATGAACTCACTATGCCCATCACCTTAGGGTGTCTACTTTCCGAAATGGGATCATTTGTGGGGGTTTTCTACTGTCTGGGCATTGTAGAACCCTAGGAAACATGACAGGTGCACAGAAAGTCAGAGCTGCTTCAAAATGCGGAAATTCACATTTTTGTACCATAGATTGTAAACTATAACTTTTACCCAAACCAATAAATATACACTTATTGCATTTTTTTTTTATCAAAGACATGTAGAACAATAAATTTAGAGAAAAATTTATATAGAAATGTATTTTTTTTTTTTTTTAAATTACAACTAAAAGTGAAAAATTTCATTTTTTTGCAAAAATTGTGGTAAATTTCGTGTAATAACAAAAAAGTAAAAATGTCAGCAGCAATGAAATACCACCAAATGAAAGCTCTATTAGTGAGAAGAAAAGGAGGTAAAATTCATTTGGGTGGTAAGTTGCATGACCGAGCAATAAACCGTGAAAGTACTGTAGTGCAGAATTGTAAAAAGTGGTCTGGTCATTAACCACCTCCGGACCGCCTAACGCAGGATCGCGTTCCGGAGGTGGCAGCGCTGCGCACAGTCACGCATATATGCGTCATCTCGCGAGACGCGAGACTTCCTGTGAACGCGCGCACACAGGCGCGGGCGCTCACAGGAACGGAAGGTAAGAGAGTTGATCTCCAGCCTGCCAGCGGCGATCGTTCGCTGGCAGGCTGGAGATGTGTTTTTTTTAACCCCTAACAGGTATATTAGACGCTGGTGGTCCCCTTTGTTTGGATCGACCACCAGAGGACACAGGTAGCTCAGTAAAGTAGCACCAAGCACCACTACACTACACTACACCCCCCGCCCCGTCACTTATTAACCCCTTATTAGCCCCTGATCACCCCATATAGACTCCCTGATCACCCCCCTGTCATTGATTACCCCCCTGTCATTGATCAACCCCCTGTAAAGCTCCATTCAGACGTCCGCATGATTTTTACGGATCCACTGATAGATGGATCGGATCCGCAAAACGCATCCGGACGTCTGAATGAAGCCTTACAGGGGCGTGATCAATGACTGTGGTTATCACCCCATATAGACTCCCTGATCACCCCTCTGTCATTGATTACCCCCCTGTAAAGCTCCATTCAGATGTCCGCATGATTTTTACGGATGCACTGATAGATGGATCGGATCCGCAAAACGCATACGGACGTCTGAATGAAGCCTTACAGGGGCATGATCAATGACTGTGGTTATCACCCCATATAGACTCCCTGATCACCCCCCTGTCATTGATTACCCCCCTGTAAAGCTCCATTCAGATGTCCGCATGATTTTTACGGATGCACTGATAGATGGATCGGATCCGCAAAACGCATCCGGACGTCTGAATGAAGCCTTACAGGGGCATGATCAATGACTGTGGTTATCACCCCATATAGACTCCCTGATCACCCCCTGTCATTGATTACCCTCCTGTAAAGCTCCATTCAGATGTCCGCATGATTTTTACGGATGCACTGATAGATGGATCGGATCCGCAAAACGCATACGGACGTCTGAATGAAGCCTTACAGGGGCATGATCAATGACTGTGGTTATCACCCCATATAGACTCCCTGATCACCCCCCTGTCATTGATTACACCCCTGTCATTGATCAACCCCCTGTAAAGCTCCATTCAGATGTCCGCAGGATTTTTACGGATCCACTGATAGATGGATCGGATCCGCAAAACACATACAGGCGTCTCCCTGGAGCCTTCCAGGGGGGGTGATCAATGACTGTGGTTATCACCCCATATAGACTCCCTGATCACCCCCCTGTCATTGATTACACCCCTGTCATTGATCAACCCCCTGTAAAGCTCCATTCAGATGTTTGCATGATTTTTACGGATCCACTGATAGATGGATCGGATCCGCAAAACGCATACGGACGTCTGAATGAAGCCTTACAGGGGCGTGATCAATGACTGTGGTTATCACCCCATATAGACTCCCTGATCACCCCCCTGTCATTGATTACACCCCTGTCATTGATCAACCCCCTGTAAAGCTCCATTCAGATGTCCGCAGGATTTTTACGGATCCACTGATAGATGGATCGGATCCGCAAAACACATACAGGCGTCTCCCTGGAGCCTTCCAGGGGGGGTGATCAATGACTGTGGTGATCACCCCATATAGACTCCCTGATCACCCTCTGTCATTGATCACCCCCCTGTCATTGATCACTCCCCCTGTCATTGATCACCCCCCTGTCATTGATCACCCTCTGTAAGGCTCCATTCAGACATTTTTTTGGCCCAAGTTAGCGGAATTATTTTTTTTTTTCTTACAAAGTCTCATATTCCACTAACTTGTGTCAAAAAATAAAATCTCACATGAACTCACCATACCCCTCACGGAATCCAAATGCGTAAAAATTTTTAGACATTTATATTCCAGACTTCTTCTCACGCTTTAGGGCCCCTAGAATGCCAGGGCAGTATAAATACCCCACATGTGACCCCATTTCGGAAAGAAGACACCCCCAGGTATTCCATGAGGGGCATATTGAGTCCATGAAAGATTGAAATTTTTGTCCCAAGTTAGCGGAACGGGAGACTTTGTGAGAAAAAAATTAAAAATATCAATTTCCGCTAACTTGTGCCAAAAAAAAAAAAATTCTATGACCTCGCCATGCCACTCATTGAATACCTTGGGGTGTCTTCTTTCCAAAATGGGGTCACATGTGGGGTATTTATACTGCCCTAGCATTCTAGGGGCCCCAAAGCGTGGGAAGAAGTCTGGTATCCAAATGTCTAAAAATGCCCTCCTAAAAGGAATTTGGGCACCTTTGCGCATCTAGGCTGCAAAAAAGTGTCACACATCTGGTATCGCCGTACTCAGGAGAAGTTGGGGAATGTGTTTTGGGGTGTCATTTTACATATACCTATGCTGGGTGAGAGAAATATCTTGGTCAAATGCCAACTTTGTATAAAAAAAATGGGAAAAGTTGTCTTTTGCCAAGATATTTCTCTCACCCAGCAAGGGTATATGTAAAATGACACCACAAAACACATTCCCCAACTTCTCCTGAATACGGCGATACCACATGTGTGACACTTTTTTGCAGCCTAGGTGGGCAAAGGGGCCCATATTCCAAAGAGCACCTTTAGGATTTCACAGGTCATTTACCTACTTACCACACATTAGGTCCCCTGGAAAATGCCAGGGCAGTATAACTACCCCACAAGTGACCCCATTTTGGAAAGAAGACACCCCAAGGTATTCCGTGAGGGGCATGGCGAGTTCCTAGAATTTTTTATTTTTTGTCACAAGTTAGTGGAAAATGCTGATTTTTATTTTTTATTTTTTTTCATACAAAGTCTCATATTCCACTAACTTGTGACAAAAAATAAAAACTTCCATGAACTCACTATGCCCATCAGCGAATACCTTGGGGTCTCTTCTTTCCAAAATGGGGTCACTTGTGGGGTAGTTATACTGCCCTGGCATTCTAGGGGCCCAAATGTGTGGTAAGGAGTTTGAAATCAAATTCTGTAAAAAATGACCAGTGAAATCCGAAAGGTGCTTTTTGGAATATGGGCCCCTTTGCCCACCTAGGCTGCAAAAAAGTGTCACACATCTGGTATCTCCGTACTCAGGAGAAGTTGGGGAATGTGTTTTGGGGTGTCATTTTACATATACCCATGCTGGGTGAGAGAAATATCTTGGCAAAAGACAACTTTTCCCATTTTTTTATGCAAAGTTGGCATTTGACCAAGATATTTATCTCACCCAGCATGGATATATGTAAAAAGACACCCCAAAACACATTCCTCAACTTCTCCTGAATACAGAGATACCAGATGTGTGACACTTTTTTGCACCCTAGGTGGGCAAAGGGGCCCATATTCCAAAGAGCACCTTTCGGATTTCACAGGTCATTTTTTACAGAATTTGATTTCAAACTCCTTACCACACATTTGGGCCCCTAGAATGCCAGGGCAGTATAACTACCCCACAAGTGACCCCATTTTGGAAAGAAGAGACCCCAAGGTATTCGCTGATGAGCATAGTGAGTTCATGGAAGTTTTTATTTTTTGTCACAAGTTAGTGGAATATGAGACTTTGTATGAAAAAATAAATAAATAAATAAATCATCATTTTCCACTAACTTGTGACAAAAAAAAAAATATTCTAGGAACTTGCCATGCCCCTCACGGAATACCTTGGGGTGTCTTCTTTCCAAAATGGGGTCACTTGTGGGGTAGTTATACTGCCCTGGCATTCTAGGGGCCCAAATGTGTGGTAAGGAGTTTGAAATCAAATTCTGTAAAAAATGACCTGTGAAATCCGAAAGGTGCTCTTTGGAATGTGGGCCCCTTTGCCCACCTAGGCTGCAAAAAAGTGTCACACATCTGGTATCTCCGTACTCAGGAGAAGTTGGGGAATGTGTTTTGGGGTGTCATTTTACATATACCCATGCTGGGTGAGAGAAATATCTTGGCAAAAGACAACTTTTCCCATTTTTTTATACAAAGTTGGCATTTGACCAAGATATTTATCTCACCCAGCATGGGTATATGTAAAATGACACCACAAAACACATTCCTCAACTTCTCCTGAATACAGAGATACCAGATGTGTGACACTTTTTTGCAGCCTAGGTGGGCAAAGGGGCCCATATTCCAAAGAGCACCTTTCGGATTTCACAGGTCATTTTTTACAGAATTTGATTTCAAACTCCTTACCACACATTTGGGCCCCTAGAATGCCAGGGCATTATAACTACCCCACAAGTGACCCCATTTTGGAAAGAAGAGACCTTAAGGTATTTCGTGATGGGCATAGTGAGTTCATAGAAGTTTTTATTTTTTGTCACAAGTTAGTGGAATATGAGACTTTGTAAGAAAAAAAAAAAAAATCATCATTTTCCGCTAACTTGTGGCCATTGTAGAACCTCAGGAAACATGACAGGTGCTCAGAAAGTCAGAGCTGCTTCAAAAAGCGGAAATTCACATTTTTGTACCATAGTTTGTAAACGCTATAACTTTTACCCAAAGCATTTTTTTTTACCCAAACATTTTTTTTTTATCAAAGACATGTAGAACAATAAATTTAGAGCAAAATTTATATATGGATCTCGTTTTTTTTGCAAAATTTTACAACTGAAAGTGAAAAATGTCATTTTTTTGCAAACAAATCGGTAAATTTAGATTAATAACAAAAAAAGTAAAAATGTCAGCAGCAATGAAATACCACCAAATGAAAGCTCTATTAGTGAGAAGAAAAGGAGGTAAAATTCATTTGGGTGGTAAGTTGCATGACCGAGCAATAAACGGTGAAAGTAGTGTAGGTCAGAAGTGTAAAAAGTGGCCTGGTCTTTCAGGGTGTTTAAGCACTGGGGGCTGAGGTGGTTAAAGGGCTTCTGTCAGCCCACTAAACCGTTTTTTTTTTTTTTTGCTTAATAATAACCCCTACACTGCGATTTATCCATACATAAGTAAAATAATAATTTTGGTTCAGTAGAATTTGCTAAAACCCTATTTTTATAATGACACCACAAAACACATTCCCCAACTTCTCCTGAATACGGCGATACCACATGTGTGACACTTTTTTGCAGCCTAGGTGGGCAAAGGGGCCCATATTCCAAAGAGCACCTTTAGGATTTCACAGGTCATTTACCTACTTACCACACATTAGGTCCCCTGGAAAATGCCAGGGCAGTATAACTACCCCACAAGTGACCCCATTTTGGAAAGAAGACACCCCAAGGTATTCCGTGAGGGGCATGGCGAGTTCCTAGAATTTTTTATTTTTTGTCACAAGTTAGTGGAAAATGCTGATTTTTATTTTTTATTTTTTTTCATACAAAGTCTCATATTCCACTAACTTGTGACAAAAAATAAAAACTTCCATGAACTCACTATGCCCATCAGCGAATACCTTGGGGTCTCTTCTTTCCAAAAAGGGGTCACTTGTGGGGTAGTTATACTGCCCTGGCATTCTAGGGGCCCAAATGTGTGGTAAGGAGTTTGAAATCAAATTCTGTAAAAAATGACCAGTGAAATCCGAAAGGTGCTTTTTGGAATATGGGCCCCTTTGCCCACCTAGGCTGCAAAAAAGTGTCACACATCTGGTATCTCCGTACTCAGGAGAAGTTGGGGAATGTGTTTTGGGGTGTCATTTTACATATACCCATGCTGGGTGAGAGAAATATCTTGGCAAAAGACAACTTTTCCCATTTTTTTATGCAAAGTTGGCATTTGACCAAGATATTTATCTCACCCAGCATGGATATATGTAAAAAGACACCCCAAAACACATTCCTCAACTTCTCCTGAATACAGAGATACCAGATGTGTGACACTTTTTTGCACCCTAGGTGGGCAAAGGGGCCCATATTCCAAAGAGCACCTTTCGGATTTCACAGGTCATTTTTTACAGAATTTGATTTCAAACTCCTTACCACACATTTGGGCCCCTAGAATGCCAGGGCAGTATAACTACCCCACAAGTGACCCCATTTTGGAAAGAAGAGACCCCAAGGTATTCGCTGATGAGCATAGTGAGTTCATGGAAGTTTTTATTTTTTGTCACAAGTTAGTGGAATATGAGACTTTGTATGAAAAAATAAATAAATAAATAAATCATCATTTTCCACTAACTTGTGACAAAAAAAAAAATATTCTAGGAACTTGCCATGCCCCTCACGGAATACCTTGGGGTGTCTTCTTTCCAAAATGGGGTCACTTGTGGGGTAGTTATACTGCCCTGGCATTCTAGGGGCCCAAATGTGTGGTAAGGAGTTTGAAATCAAATTCTGTAAAAAATGACCTGTGAAATCCGAAAGGTGCTCTTTGGAATGTGGGCCCCTTTGCCCACCTAGGCTGCAAAAAAGTGTCACACATCTGGTATCTCCGTACTCAGGAGAAGTTGGGGAATGTGTTTTGGGGTGTCATTTTACATATACCCATGCTGGGTGAGAGAAATATCTTGGCAAAAGACAACTTTTCCCATTTTTTTATACAAAGTTGGCATTTGACCAAGATATTTATCTCACCCAGCATGGGTATATGTAAAATGACACCACAAAACACATTCCTCAACTTCTCCTGAATACAGAGATACCAGATGTGTGACACTTTTTTGCAGCCTAGGTGGGCAAAGGGGCCCATATTCCAAAGAGCACCTTTCGGATTTCACAGGTCATTTTTTACAGAATTTGATTTCAAACTCCTTACCACACATTTGGGCCCCTAGAATGCCAGGGCAGTATAACTACCCCACAAGTGACCCCATTTTGGAAAGAAGAGACCTTAAGGTATTTCGTGATGGGCATAGTGAGTTCATAGAAGTTTTTATTTTTTGTCACAAGTTAGTGGAATATGAGACTTTGTAAGAAAAAAAAAAAAATCATCATTTTCCGCTAACTTGTGGCCATTGTAGAACCTCAGGAAACATGACAGGTGCTCAGAAAGTCAGAGCTGCTTCAAAAAGCGGAAATTCACATTTTTGTACCATAGTTTGTAAACGCTATAACTTTTACCCAAAGCATTTTTTTTTACCCAAACATTTTTTTTTTATCAAAGACATGTAGAACAATAAATTTAGAGCAAAATTTATATATGGATCTCGTTTTTTTTGCAAAATTTTACAACTGAAAGTGAAAAATGTCATTTTTTTGCAAACAAATCGGTAAATTTAGATTAATAACAAAAAAAGTAAAAATGTCAGCAGCAATGAAATACCACCAAATGAAAGCTCTATTAGTGAGAAGAAAAGGAGGTAAAATTCATTTGGGTGGTAAGTTGCATGACCGAGCAATAAACGGTGAAAGTAGTGTAGGTCAGAAGTGTAAAAAGTGGCCTGGTCTTTCAGGGTGTTTAAGCACTGGGGGCTGAGGTGGTTAAAGGGCTTCTGTCAGCCCACTAAACCGTTTTTTTTTTTTTTTGCTTAATAATAACCCCTACACTGCGATTTATCCATACATAAGTAAAATAATAATTTTGGTTCAGTAGAATTTGCTAAAACCCTATTTTTATAATGACACCACAAAACACATTCCCCAACTTCTCCTGAATACGGCGATACCACATGTGTGACACTTTTTTGCAGCCTAGGTGGGCAAAGGGGCCCATATTCCAAAGAGCACCTTTAGGATTTCACAGGTCATTTACCTACTTACCACACATTAGGTCCCCTGGAAAATGCCAGGGCAGTATAACTACCCCACAAGTGACCCCATTTTGGAAAGAAGACACCCCAAGGTATTCCGTGAGGGGCATGGCGAGTTCCTAGAATTTTTTATTTTTTGTCACAAGTTAGTGGAAAATGCTGATTTTTATTTTTTATTTTTTTTCATACAAAGTCTCATATTCCACTAACTTGTGACAAAAAATAAAAACTTCCATGAACTCACTATGCCCATCAGCGAATACCTTGGGGTCTCTTCTTTCCAAAAAGGGGTCACTTGTGGGGTAGTTATACTGCCCTGGCATTCTAGGGGCCCAAATGTGTGGTAAGGAGTTTGAAATCAAATTCTGTAAAAAATGACCAGTGAAATCCGAAAGGTGCTTTTTGGAATATGGGCCCCTTTGCCCACCTAGGCTGCAAAAAAGTGTCACACATCTGGTATCTCCGTACTCAGGAGAAGTTGGGGAATGTGTTTTGGGGTGTCATTTTACATATACCCATGCTGGGTGAGAGAAATATCTTGGCAAAAGACAACTTTTCCCATTTTTTTATGCAAAGTTGGCATTTGACCAAGATATTTATCTCACCCAGCATGGATATATGTAAAAAGACACCCCAAAACACATTCCTCAACTTCTCCTGAATACAGAGATACCAGATGTGTGACACTTTTTTGCACCCTAGGTGGGCAAAGGGGCCCATATTCCAAAGAGCACCTTTCGGATTTCACAGGTCATTTTTTACAGAATTTGATTTCAAACTCCTTACCACACATTTGGGCCCCTAGAATGCCAGGGCAGTATAACTACCCCACAAGTGACCCCATTTTGGAAAGAAGAGACCCCAAGGTATTCGCTGATGAGCATAGTGAGTTCATGGAAGTTTTTATTTTTTGTCACAAGTTAGTGGAATATGAGACTTTGTATGAAAAAATAAATAAATAAATAAATCATCATTTTCCACTAACTTGTGACAAAAAAAAAAATATTCTAGGAACTTGCCATGCCCCTCACGGAATACCTTGGGGTGTCTTCTTTCCAAAATGGGGTCACTTGTGGGGTAGTTATACTGCCCTGGCATTCTAGGGGCCCAAATGTGTGGTAAGGAGTTTGAAATCAAATTCTGTAAAAAATGACCTGTGAAATCCGAAAGGTGCTCTTTGGAATGTGGGCCCCTTTGCCCACCTAGGCTGCAAAAAAGTGTCACACATCTGGTATCTCCGTACTCAGGAGAAGTTGGGGAATGTGTTTTGGGGTGTCATTTTACATATACCCATGCTGGGTGAGAGAAATATCTTGGCAAAAGACAACTTTTCCCATTTTTTTATACAAAGTTGGCATTTGACCAAGATATTTATCTCACCCAGCATGGGTATATGTAAAATGACACCACAAAACACATTCCTCAACTTCTCCTGAATACAGAGATACCAGATGTGTGACACTTTTTTGCAGCCTAGGTGGGCAAAGGGGCCCATATTCCAAAGAGCACCTTTCGGATTTCACAGGTCATTTTTTACAGAATTTGATTTCAAACTCCTTACCACACATTTGGGCCCCTAGAATGCCAGGGCAGTATAACTACCCCACAAGTGACCCCATTTTGGAAAGAAGAGACCTTAAGGTATTTCGTGATGGGCATAGTGAGTTCATAGAAGTTTTTATTTTTTGTCACAAGTTAGTGGAATATGAGACTTTGTAAGAAAAAAAAAAAAAATCATCATTTTCCGCTAACTTGTGGCCATTGTAGAACCTCAGGAAACATGACAGGTGCTCAGAAAGTCAGAGCTGCTTCAAAAAGCGGAAATTCACATTTTTGTACCATAGTTTGTAAACGCTATAACTTTTACCCAAAGCATTTTTTTTTACCCAAACATTTTTTTTTTATCAAAGACATGTAGAACAATAAATTTAGAGCAAAATTTATATATGGATCTCGTTTTTTTTGCAAAATTTTACAACTGAAAGTGAAAAATGTCATTTTTTTGCAAACAAATCGGTAAATTTAGATTAATAACAAAAAAAGTAAAAATGTCAGCAGCAATGAAATACCACCAAATGAAAGCTCTATTAGTGAGAAGAAAAGGAGGTAAAATTCATTTGGGTGGTAAGTTGCATGACCGAGCAATAAACGGTGAAAGTAGTGTAGGTCAGAAGTGTAAAAAGTGGCCTGGTCTTTCAGGGTGTTTAAGCACTGGGGGCTGAGGTGGTTAAAGGGCTTCTGTCAGCCCACTAAACCGTTTTTTTTTTTTTTGCTTAATAATAACCCCTACACTGCGATTTATCCATACATAAGTAAAATAATAATTTTGGTTCAGTAGAATTTGCTAAAACCCTATTTTTATAATATGTAAATTACCTTGCTACCAGCAAGTAGGGCGGCTACTTGCTGGTAGCAGCCGCATCCTCCGATGGTAATGACGCCCCCTCTGCTTGTTGATTGACAGGGCCAGGGAACGGAATAGTTCTCTGCTGGCCCTGCCTGTTTTCATTCAATATCTGGCGCCTGCGCCGCGGCCGTACCTATCTTCAATCGGCGCAGGCGCACTGAGAGGCGGCCACTCACTCGGCCGCTTCATCCTCAATGCGCCTGCGCCGATGACGTCACATCTACACCCGGCGCAGGCGCATTGAGGATGAAGCGGCCGAGTGAGTGCCTGCCTCTCAGTGCGCCTGCGCCGATTGAAGATAGGTACGGCCGCGGCGCAGGCGCCAGATATTGAATGCTAACAGGCAGGGCCAGCGGAGAAAGATCCCGTCTGCTGGCCCTGTCAATCAACAAGCAGAGGGGGCGTCATTACCATCGGAGGATGCGGCTGCTACCAGCAAGTAGCCGCCCTACTTGCTGGTAGCAAGGTAATTTACATATTATAAAAATAGGGTTTTAGCAAATTCTACTGAACCAAAATTATTTTACATATGTATGGATAAATCGCAGTGTAGGGGTTATTATTAAGCAAAAAAAAAAAAAACAGTTTAGTGGGCTGACAGAAGCCCTTTAAGGGGGTTTAAGCTAGGGGAGCTGAGGCGGTTAAGTTGTACATGGGGGAGGTGTTATCATTGATTAATAGCATTCTCAGTTTAAGTGTGTGTTGTACAGAGATAGCTGTCAGATAGCTATCAGCTGTGGGATGTCAGGTCATAGTGCAGTGCGGGCCAGTATTTTTCGTCTCATCTGAGATTTGATATTGGGGTCTGACTTGAGATCTAACATGGGTGTCTGATCGCGGTCTGACATGCGTGTCTGATATGGGGGGTCATCCTTGCTGATCAGCTGTTTGAAGAGAAGGAAGTGCCTGCTCGTTATTTACCTACTTGCCATCGCAACTGCAGTGGCAAGCTGCTGTAATTAAAACTATGGCATCCCCATTCACTTTAATGGTACGGCTCTGTCCTGTTCAACTGAATAGGACGGAGCTGACCCATTGAAGTGAATGGGGACGCCATAGTTGTAATTACACCTGCTGCCACTGTGGTTGCGAGAGATCCCTTTTCTTTTGATAGCTGATCAGTGGTGGTGCCGGGAATAGGGCCCCCCAATCGATCTGATATTGATGACCAATCCTGAGTATAGGTCATCAATATAAAAAAGGCGACAACACCTTTAAAGGGGTATTCCCATCACAGACAATGGGGGCATATCGCAAAGAGATACGAAAATGGAGCGGGGAGAGTTGTGGCTGGAGGACCCCAGGGTCCGGCCACCACCAAGTGCTGCTCCCAAGTTAATGGGAGAACACCGCCCATGCGCGGCCCCTGCTCCCATTCCTTTCTATGGGGCTGAAGGAATTAGCCAATCCAGAGCTCTGCTATTTTTGGCGGCCCCATAGAAATGAATACAGGATGGCTGTGCATATGCAGTGTGCCCTCCACTACTTTCCCCGCTCCGTTCTCCATGTAGGTGTGGGTCCCAGAGCTGGTACCCACACCTATTAGCCAATGGGGGCATATCCTAGCGATATGTCTCCATTGTCTGTGATGGCAAAACCTCTTTAAGGCCTCATCCCTTTCTCTCTCTCCTGACAGTACAATGATGCGTTTCCAAATCTTATGCAGGCTCCATCTGCTGTGCTTTCTGCACCTGCGCACTCCACTACCTTTTGTGGGCTATTGCCTCAGGCATGTGTTCTGCGCAGGCTCCTGTGTATGATTTGGAGAGGTTAGAGAAGGAGCATACATCAGGGGAAAAGAAGCGGCTTGGGCACTGTCAGGATAACGGCTACCATCAAGCGCAAACAGCGATACTGCTGCTCTAAACTGCCCGGACCCACTATCCCCACCTACTTGCGTGATCACCCTAGGACAGGGATGGGCAAACTGCACTCTCCAGCTGTTGTAAAACTACAACTCCCAGTATGCCCAGTCTGCCTACAGCTATCAGCCTACAGCAGGGCATGATGGGATTTGTAGTTTTACAACAGCTGGAGAGCCGCAGTTTGCCCATCCCTGCCCTAGGAAGTGACCCACAACTGGACGACAGTCCCTATACTGCAATACGTGAAGTGCGACACACAAACGGGAACAAACAAACACTGAGAGAGTAGTTCATACAGATATAGGGTCAAAAGCCAGTTGGTCTATACAGTACAAGTACTCCAGAGGCAAAAGAGAAACCAAAGCAAGCCAAAGAGTCAGAATCAGGAGATGAAATACAATACCAAAATGGCAGAAGCCAAAACAGTCTGCCCGTTAGTTTCCGGGTGAAAGGCTGAAGAGATTGAGAGAGTGACACTCAAACGATTACAAAATGATCTCCAAAACTTCTAGACAAATTGAACTGTCAGATACAATATTTTCAGGAATGCCATGAATCTTAACAATATGATCTAAAAATACCAAGGATAATTCCTCAAAGTTTGTTTAAAGGAACAAAATCGGACATTTTTGAAAACCTGTCCACCACCACCAACCAGATCACGGCCTTCCCTTGGGAGCATGAAAGATCCTTGATGAAATCCATGAAGATCCGTACAGTATTAGAATGTATTGGCTCCGATGAGCCAAAGTAATTGCTAATAACTTCATAAAATTTTTTTTACTGTAAAAAAACATTTCCACTTGTTCCAAGTGGTTCCTTATCTGGCTAGTTAAGAATGGGAGCTTCAACGAAAACATTTTTCAGTGTTTCAAAGGCAACTGTAGCTTAATGTTTCCAGTTAGCAATGTCAACACCTTTCCTGGTAAGGTCAGTAAGAGTTTGGCGATAAAGGAAAACTTTTTAATATGTTTTTTATAATTTTGGGAAGTTCAAGAATCTCTGCAGGACACCACTGTGGCTCAGTGGTTAGCACTGGTGCCTTGCAGTGCTGGGGTCCTAGGTTTGAATCTGACCAAGGACAACATCTGCATGGAGTTTGGATGTTCTCCCAGTGTTTGCTTGGGTTTTCTCCAGGTACTCCGGATTCCTCCCACACTCCAAAGACATACTGATAGGGAACTTAGATTGTGAGCCCCATTGGGGACAGCTTGATGGTAATGTCTGTAAAGCGCTGGGGAATATAGCAGCGTTATGTAAGTGCATTAAATAAATAAGGCCTTGAGAGACTTTAGTTGCACCCAGTCACTAATTACTTGAACTGGTTCCATACAAAAAGAGCCTGGGGATGCGATATATCCCAAGAATGGCACTTCTTTGACTAGAAACAAAAATTTTCCTAACTTCACAGATAACAAATTATTGCACAGTATCTGTAAGACAGACTAAGGCCTCATGCACACGACCGTTCTGTTTTTTACGGTCTGCAAATTGCGCATCTGCAAAACACGGAAGCTGCCCGTGTGCCTTCTGGAATTTGCGGAACAGAACAGGCGGCCCATTGTAGAAATGCCTATTTTTGTCTGCAACAGACAAGAATAGGACATGTTATATTTTTTTTGCGGGGCCACGGAGCGGAGCAAAGGATGCGGACAGCACACGGAGTGCTGTTCGCATCTTTTGCAGCCCTATTGACGTGAATGGGTCCACTCCTGAGCCGCAAAAACTGCAGCTCGGATGCGGACCAGAACAACGGTTGTGTGCATGAGGCCTAACATGTCAAACATGAGACCTCAAATCAGAAGAGTACACCAGAATGTCATCTAAATAAACTACGAAAATTTTTCAAACTAATTCCATAAACAAATCATTCACCAAGTTTTGAAAGACTGCATGGGCATTGCTTAGAGTCTTAGACCAAATGACATCAACAAATATTCAAAGTGTTCTGGGTTATTAAACACGGTCTTCCACAAATCCCCCTCCTTGATGCAAATAAGATTATAAGTAGGGGTGAGCGGATTTGTTCAAAAACTTTGTTTTAATGCTGTACAGAGACCTGTCTGTACATGACATCAACAAGTAATTATTTCATAACCAGAAATGATCAAATTTCAGAGTAAAGGACCCCTAAAATATGGTAATTTCAGGAGTACAGAATTCAATACCATCCTTCCCCAAAATGGTGGAATCAATCGCCGTCACCTGAACAGGAAAGAGCAATGGAGATAAAGGAAGATCTAAGGACAAGTCAAATTTCTCACTAATAAAATTTGCAGCAGCCCCACAAATCTACAAAAGACTCTCCTGTCAACTTCTTTTTCCCAAACTGAATACAAATGGGTGACATACCGTATTTTTCGCTTTATAAGTCGCACCTGATAAGACGCACCTAGGTTTTTGAGGAAGTAAATAATAAATAAATAAATATTTTGAACAAAAAGGTGTCCTTTTGGTGGGTTTTGAACTAATGGTGGTCTGTGGATGACACTATTATGGGGGATCTGTGGATGACGCACTGTTATGGGGGCATCTGTGAATGACGCACTGTTATGAGGGATCTGTGGATGACACTGTTATGGGGATCTGTGGATGACGCACTGTTATGGGGGCATCTGTTGATGACGCACTGTTATGGGGACATCTGTGGATGACGCACTGTTATGGGGGCATCTGTGGATGACACTGTTATGGGGATATCTGTGGATGACACTGTTATGGGGGGATCTGTTGATGACACATATATAGCATCTTAGGCTATATATGTGTCATCCACAGATCCCCTCCCATAGCAGTGTCCCTGTGTAAATAGTGACCCCCAATACAGGGGATGGAGGCCGGCAACTGCTATTGGAATTATGGTGGGGCCCGGTGCAGTCACTGCACTCTATTACATGTAGTAGAGATTGAGGCACTCAGGTTTTTGTTGCGTTTAAG
The DNA here is from genome assembly GCF_905171765.1 of Bufo bufo. Lineage (NCBI taxonomy): Eukaryota > Metazoa > Chordata > Amphibia > Anura > Bufonidae > Bufo > Bufo bufo. Next base: position 137,892,989 of record NC_053397.1, read on the forward strand.
AGGAAATTTATTCATACATTATTTTCATGTTCCAGTTGCCCAATTATCCCCAAAATCAGAAAATAAAGAAAGCTGACCGATGTTTCGGTCTCAAATGGACCTTCCTCAGCGGTCCAATTTTTTTTCTGTAAGGCATGTGGGGTAGTCGACAGGGCGCTGGATAGGAAGGTCCATTTGAGACCGAAACGTCAGCTTTATTTATTTTCTTATTTTGGTGATAATTGAGCAACTGGAATATGAAAATAATGTATGAATACATTTCCTCTTAAACGCAACAAAAACTGGAGTGCCTCAATCTCTACTACATGTAATGTGGCTATTTTAGCCTTTTTCTGGCACCGGAACTTTCAGAGTGCGGTTCTCAATTTCTCTTCAACTGCACTCTATTACATCAGGCCCCGCTCACATTACACCGGGCCCCGGTCTGTGACTTCTCCCTGCCCATGCCAGGTCTATAAAAGTGGGCATGGAGTGTTTTAGGCATAGAAATGGTTTAAATATAAGCCAGCAAGGAAGCTTACATTTAGCTTGGTGCAAGATACATCGAAATTATGTAGAGTACTGCGCTTCTTCATAACTTTGGAGGATCCACTGCTAGCGCAAGGGGTTATTAAGAACTGCGTCTAAAATGCTGGTCTCAGTAAATGACCCCATTCGTTTTTTTATGCCACTTTCTTATTTGGTAAAACTGAACTGTTCCCTTCTTTCCCTGGGTCAGTATGATTACAGCGATTCCACATAAATAAAAAAAATTACATTTTTTTTGTGGTTTAATACTAATTTTTCTTTGCATTGCCATATTCTGGCCCTTACTTTTTTATATTTATGTCTATGGAACTGTGTGAGGGATCATTTTTTGTGGGGCGATCTTTACTTTTCAGTGATACCATTTTGGACTGTGTGTCTTTTTGATACTTTATATTCACTTTTATTCACTTTTTTATTAAATCTTTTTGGGGGGTAAGTGACACGACGAAAAAAACTGAATTGGTCATTTTAATATTTTTTTTTTTCGTTAGTGTTCACCATGGTAGAATAAATACATTTATATTTTAAAAGTTTGGGCATTTTGGGATGCGGACATGCAAATGATCTGTATTTTTGTTTTTATTATGAGAAAAATAAGTGAATGTTTTTGGTTATTATTTTTGCTTGGTCAGTAGACTGCAGTGAATTACTGTTGCAGCTTATGGGACATTTAATACATTCCTGTAGAGTCCTGAGAGACTGAGGTTACCACAGCAAACTAATGACTCCCTGATTGATAATGCTCAGTAGTGACCACTGTGTCTGAGTGGCTTTTCCCCAGGAGGGCCCGAACAGATTTCCTGCGCTGAGATTGGCAAAGCCATTGGTTTGCTGTGATAGCCTTGGTCCCTTTTGAATTCATTGCAGCCTATGGGACAAGTGATCTAACAATCGCATGTTTAAATAGGTTGTCCGAGTTATATGTATTTCTGGTAATGTGGCTTATAACTTAATTAAAAATACATTTGTAATTTACTCTCCATGTATTATGCCGTGTTTCTGCGCGGAAGATGTGGGTCACGTGACCCCCGACCTCATCCACCAGGCTCCTGTGATGACATTTCGTGCACAGGCTTATCCCTGCCTCAGGGAGTGGCCCAGCTCTGTACACGAAACGTCAGAGCCTGTGTGCCGGCCCTCCTCTCCCTGCCAATGGCTGTCGGCTGGCTCCTGTGAGGGATCGTGCATGCTTAATCCCTACCAGTGCCGGCAGCCGTGTTAAATCATTACTGGAGACAGATACTGGCAATCGGTTCCCAAAACCACCCCCACGAGCAGACAAAAGTAAATTGATGCTCTTCAGAGAAAAAAATATAAATAAATAATAATAACTCACCTAAAGAATTATTAGGAACACCATACTAATACGGTGTTGGACCCCCTTTTGCCTTCAGAACTGCCTTAATTCTAAGTGGCATTGATTCAACAAGGTGCTGATAGCATTCTTTAGAAATGTTGGGCCATATTGATAGGATAGCATCTTGCAGTTGATGGAGATTTGAGGGATGCACATCCAGGGCACGAAGCTCCCATTCCACCACATCCCAAAGATACTCTATTGGGTTGAGATCTGGTGACTGTGGGGGCCATTTTAGTACAGTGAACTCATTGTCATGTTCAAGAAACCAATTTGAAATTATTCGAGCTTTGTGACATGGTGCATTATCCTGCTGGAAGTAGCCATCAGAGGATGGATACATGTTCTCATTCTGTTTACGCCAAATTCGAACTCTACCATTTGAATGTCTCAACAGAAATCGAGACTCATCAGACCAGGCAACATTTTTCCAGTCTTCAACAGTCCAATTTTGGTGAGCTCGTGCAAATTGTAGCCTCTTTTTCCTATTTGTAGTGGAGATGAGTGGTACCCGGTGGGGTCTTCTGCTGTTGTAGCCCATCCGCCTCAAAGTTGTGCGTGTTGTGGCTTCACAAATGCTTTGCTGCATATCTCGGTTGTAACGAGTGGTTATTTCAGTCAACGTTGCTCTTCTATCAGCTTGAATCAGTCGGCCCATTCTCCTCTGACCTCTAGGATCCACAAGGCATTTTTGCCCACAGGACTGCCGCATACTGGATGTTTTTCCCTTTTCACACCATTCTTTGTAAACCCTAGAAATGGTTGTGCATGAAAATCCCAGTAACTGAGCAGATTGTGAAATACTCAGACCGGCCCGTCTGGCACCAACAACCATGCCACGCTCAAAATTGCTTAAATCACCTTTCTTTCCCATTCTGACATTCAGTTTGGAGTTCAGGAGATTGTCTTGACCAGGACCACACCCCTAAATGCATTGAAGCAACTGCCATGTGATTGGTTGACTAGATAATTGCATGAATAAGAAATAGAACAGGTGTTCCTAATAATTCTTTAGGTGAGTGTATGTATATATATATATATATATCAATCAGTAAACATATATTTCTATATACATATATACCAATGATATGTGTGTATGTATATATGTGTGCTGTAATAAAATCAAAAGGTGCTTCAACAAAGTATTAGTTTAAGGGTGTGCAACCATATTATTTTATTTTTATATTTTTTCTTTCCTCTACCTAAAAGATTTTCAGTTTGTTTTTCAATTAATACAGTTTATAGGTAACATTAAAGGTGGAAAAAAGTTCTGAAATGATTTATCTTTGTCAAATTTTTTTCAGCACAGAAACCTGACATTTTAACAGGGATGTGTAGACTTTTTATATCCACTGTATATATATGTGTGTGTATATATATACATATATATATATATATATATATATATATATATATCATCTGTATATATTTATATAGAGATATTTACTGATCTATATATACATAGATCGATGATATATATAGATATATATGTATCAGTAAATGTATATCTCTAGCTATTGTGACACAGTGAGAGGTTTTGTCTGGCAAAACAGTTATTTTCCTCACAGCATGTGCTGCTGGGCTGATTTACAGCCAGGTGAGGTCAAATACCGGACTGGATTTTAAGTGCCGGTCCGGGTTTTGGCAGCACCTGGCTGTTCTTAAATAGGCAGCTGGGCTCAGAAGCCATGTCTCTGTGTTGGGATCTGGGAGCCTTGTGTCTGAATGAAGGCTTGCTACCTGTTTGGCGTGAAAACAGGTTGGTGCTGCTATGGTCAAGGACTCTTTTTGAGGCAGAATTGCCGCATGGTGGGAATTATCACCTACACCGCAAGGTGACTTTTTGTTTGCTTATGGCTGCTTGTTTTGTCACTTGCCTAAAGTGTCAATAAAACACTGAACTGTTTGATCCAAAGAACTTGTTGTTTCCTCTATACTGCATCCGCTACTCCTGTCTACCAGAGCGAAACCTCACAATTGGTGGAGGATGCATGCATGCGCAATGAGGCTGGCGTGAACGCCGATTTTTGTTTCTGCATTTTTCAGGCACGTTTGTATGTCCTACATTAAACCAGCTGTATTTTAACAAGTGCCCCAAGACAAAATGAAGGCTGTTGTGAAGGCCCTCATAGAGGCTAATCTGCAGCAGCGAGAGACAAACCTGCATCAACTTCAGGAGCAACCACGAGCGTCCACGATGCCTGGAAAGCAGTCTGTGCCGTGATTCCTAAGATGACCCCCCGCAGACAACATCGAAACCTACCTGGCGATGTACGAGAAAGTGGCCATCAGGGAAAAGCTACCCAGTGACCAGTGGGCTGAGTTTGTCACTCTAGATCTAACCCACCAACACGTTCTCGGGGTGACCTGGGGCTGCAGAAAACTCAGGATCGTATTCTACAGCGGTTTTACTGGCTCAGCATATTCAAGGAAGTGGAAGAGTTTTGTAATACTTGCCCGACCTGCCAGATAACTAGCCCCCAGCCACATTTCCGTAGTCCCCTAGTACCTCTCCTGATTACCGAAGTACCATTTGACCGAATAGCTATGGACCTCATAGGCCCAGTACCGAAGTCTGCCAAAGGGCATCAACACATCTTAGTCATTCTAGACTACGCCACTTAGTACCCAGAGGCTATGCCACTGTGACATACCTCGGCCAAACTGATAGCTAAGGAATTAATGGAGATGTTTTCCCAAGTAGGACTACCTAAAGAGGTTCTGACCGACCAAGGGACCACTTTTATGTCCAAAGTGATGAAGGAACTCTGTAAGTTGCTGCACATAAAACCGATACGGTCGTCTGTTTACCATCCGCAAACAGACGGTCTGGTAGAAAGGTTTAACCAAACATTTAAAAATATGTTGAAAAGGGTAGTGGCTAAACATGGGAAGGACTGGGACCTCCTTCTGCCCTATCTCATGTTCGCAGTGTGAGAGGTACCCCAGGCCTCTACTGGGTTCTCACCCTTCAAACTGCTATATGCTGTGGTTATTAACGGTACACACTCATATTGGGTCACTGTCACTAGTGGGGTACCTCAGGGGTCGGTATTGGGCTCTATTCTCTTCAATATATTTATTAATGATCTTGTTGAAGGCTTGCATAGTAAAATATCAATTTTCGCAGATGACACTAAACTGTGTAAAGTAATTAACACTGAAGAGGACAGTATACTACTAATCTGAATAGATTGGAGGCTTTGGCAGATAAGTGGCAGATGAGGTTTAACACTGACAAATGTAAAGTTATGCACATGGGAAGGAATAATGCAAGTCACCCGTACATACTAAATGGTAAAACGCTCGGTAACACTGACATGGAAAAGGATCTAGGAATTTTAATAAACAGCAAACTAAGCTGCAAAACCCAGCATCAGGTAGCTGCTGCGAAGGCCAATAAGATAATGGGCTGCATCAAAAGGGGCATAGATGCCCGTGATAAGAACATAGTCCTACCACTTTACAAATCGCTAGTCAGACCACACATGGAGTACTGTGTACATTTCTGAGCTCCTGTGAACAAGGCAGACATAGAGCTGGAGAGGGTCCAGAGGAGGGCAACTAAAGTAATAACTGGAATGGGGCAACTACAGTACCCTGAAAGATTATCAAAATGAGGGTTATTCACTTTAGAAAAAAGACGACTGAAGGGAGATCTAATTACTATGTATAAATATATCAGGGGTCAGTACAGAGATCTATCCCATCATCTATTTATCCCCAGGACTGTGACGAGGGGACATCCTCTGCGCCTGGAGGAAAGAAGGTTTGTACACAAACATAGAAGAGGATTCTTTACGGTAAAAGCAGTGAGACTATGGAACTCTCTGCCTGAGAAGGTGGTGATGGTGAGTACAATAAAGGAATTCAAGAGGGGCCTGGATGTATTTCTGGAGTGTAATAATATTACAGGCTATAGCTACTAGAGAGGGGTTGTTGATCGAGGGAGTTATTCTGATTGGAGTCGGGAAGGAATTTTTTATTCCCCTAAAGTGGGGAAAATTGGCTTCTACCTCAGTTTTTTTTGGCCTTCCTCTGGATCAACTTGCAGGATGACAGGCCGAACTAGATGGACAAATGTGTTTTTTTGGCCTTATGTACTATGTTACTATGTATATAGCAGACGTGGCCAAAGAGGTGTGGGAACAACAACCCACTCCTCATAAAAGTGTCATTGAGTACGTTACCCAGATGCAAGATCGGATAGAGACAGTGTTGCCTCTTGTTAGGGAGCATATGGAGGCAGCTCAGCGAGCCCAGAGTCGGGTCTATAATCGGCAGGCTCTGGTGTGGATCTTTAACCTGGGTGATTGGGTTATGGTTCTGGTGCCAACCGTGGACAGTAAGTTCCTGGCTAGGTGGCAGGGGCCCTACGAGGTTTACCATGTGAATTTACTCAAACCCTGAAAAGATTGGGAAATCTGTACAGAAGACAGCCCGCGGACGGGTTTTCTAGGAGAATAGGTACCGACCCCTCTGTCTAATGCAAGAGAGGTGGCTGCCACAGTAAAAATTGCTGACAGCCTCTCTAACCAGATTCAGGAGGCCAGGGAGTTCGTTAGTCGGAATACGGATGTGTTCTCGGACCTCGTTGGATGCACTTCCATAATCCAGCATGATATTGTCACTGAGAACTCAGGCAAAAGTCTGATTAAAACCATACCAGGTACCCGAGGCTCGGCGACAAGCCATATCGGAGGAGGTGCAGCTAATGTTGCAACTAGATGTCATTGAGGAGTCAAAAAGTGAGTGGGCCAGTCCTATAGTATTGCTACCCAAGCCGAACGGGACGTTGCGGTTTTGTAACGACTTTCGAAAACTTAACAAGGTTTCCAAATTCAATGCGTATCCCATGCCCCGGGTGGATGAGCTCATTGAGAGGTTAGGACAAGCCCGGTATTTTTCAGTTTTGGACCTCACGAAAGGGTACTGGCAGGTACCCTTAACGGAGGCTGCCAAAGAGAAAACTGCCTTCATCACGCCTGAGGGGCTTTATCAATATAAGGTCTTAGCCTTTGGTCTGCATGGCACCCCCGCTACTTTTCAGAGACTAATGGACATCGTGCTTCATCCACATCGTCGGTACGCTTCAGCTTACCTGGACGATATTGGAATCCACAGTACCAACTGAGAAAGTCACCTACCCAAAGTGCAGGTTGTAGTGGACTCCCTTCTGAAAGCTGGCCTAACCGCTAACTGAAAAAAATGTGCAATAGGGTTAGAAGAGACTAAGTACCTGGGGTATGTTATAGGGCGTGGAATCATCAAACCCCAAGTGAACAAAATTGAGGCGATACGGAATTGGCCTCGACCTGTCACCACTAGGCAAATGGTCATTCCTGGGAATTTTTGGGCTATTACATGAGGTTTGTTCCTCACTTTGCTACTCTAGCCGCGCCCTTGACAGGACTCTTGAAGGGACACAAGTCAATAATGGTTCGCTGGGATGATCAGGCGGAAGAGGCTTTCTCCGCTTTTTAGTTGGCCTTGTGCGGGACGCCCAACTTTAAAAGGGAGTTTATCGTACAGACCGATGCCTCCGAAGTAAGCCTTGGTGCTGTACTGTCTCAGGAGGTCAATGAGGAGGAGCGTCCTGTTGTCTTCCTCAGCCGTAAGCTCACCCCAGCCGAGACCCGGTATAGTATAGTGGATAGAGAGTGCCTGGCTATCAAGTGGGCACTAGAATCTCTCTGCTATTATTTATTGGGGAGAAAATTTTGCCTGGTGACTGACAACTCCCCTCTCAAGTGGATGAGCCAGGCCAAGGACAGAAATACCCAGGTCACGGGGGGGGGTGGAGTCTAGCAGCCGAGCCGGATGCAGGCTGTGTGAAGAGCTCCGTCGCTGACCGAGTCCTCCTGAGCGCTCTAAGCCATTATCACAGCTTCAAAATGGGAAAACTCCGCAAGGAGAAGCCTAAAGAAACACTGGGGAAGCTGAAAACCGTGGCAAATCTGAGCGATTTGGACAGATTTGTCCGGAGGACAGACCTGAGGTCTGAATCCAAGATGGCGCCGGCGCGCCTCGCGAACCCTGCGGAAGACAAGGACGCCGATTCAGAGGGTGAGGGAGACAGTGAGCAGGAACAACCTAATCCGGCTGATGACTTACCTCTCTCCAGGGCGTTTATGAAAGATCTTCTACATATAAAAAAACTAAAACAGAAAAAAATTACAGAACTTACCTTAGAAATTTCCAGGTTGGAAAAGCAACATAGAAGATCACTGAATACTGCTACTTTGGCACATCTGGAAACCCTGAGATCTGAATTAAAAAAACATATTAAATACTAATACAGCCAAACTCTTCCTCTCAACCCAATATAAATACTATGCCCATGGCAATAAAGCCTCAATGCTAATGTTTTCTCAACTTAAAAAGAGAAAAGCTGCGTCATACATATCTTGTATTAAATATCCGGACTCGCAGCTAGTCCATAAAACAGATCTCATAGCAGAACAATTTTGCAATTACTATAAACAGTTATATAATCTACGAAGTGATGTAACTCCAGACCAGACAGTTGTGAGGAAACAACACATACAATAATGGCTGAGTACGTTGAATATGCCCTCCCTGTCTACTGCCCAAGTAGCCAAGCTAAACTCCCCTTTCACGTTGTCAGAACTGCAAACAACTTTAAAAAACTCCCCTATCAATAAAAGTCCATGCCCTGATGGACTGCCGATCATTTATTATTCTACCTTCAAAGTACTACTACTACCCAGGCTATTACATGTCTGCAATAAGGCACGGGATAGCGCAGCCTTCTCCGGCGATATGCTATCAGCACAGATTACTGTAATCCCTAAACCTAATAAGGACCATACACTCTGCTCGAATTATAGGCCAATCTCACTTTTAAACAATGACCTAAAATTATACGCTAAACTGCTGGCTTAAAGTGTACTTACCGGATCTTATATCGGCAGAGCAAGTAGGATTCATTCCTGGTAGAGAAGGAAAAAACAACATAATCAGAATTATTCAACTCATGCAACTAGCCAATAAAAAAAGAATACCGTTGGCCATTCTCAGTATGGATGCTGAAAAGGCTTTTGATAGGGTAGACTGGATATTTATGTCTCAGGCTATGGTCAAATTCGGCATTCCGGACACCATCATAGCGGGAGTTATGGCTATGTACCAAGAACCCACAGCACGCATCCTAGTAAATGGTACCCTATCACCAAGGTTCCCCATAACAAATGGCACGAGACAAGGTTGTCCTCTTTCACCATTGCTATTTGTACTAGTAATTGAAACTCTCCTGCAGTTATTTAGACAAAACATAGACATTGTGGGTATGTCTGTGGGGGACACAACTCATAAAACCGCTACCTTTGCAGATGATGTTTTGCTGCTGATTACAAATCCCAAGACTGCATTTCCAGCCATTGTGTCAACCCTTCAGACATTCCATGCACTCTCCAACTTCTCGGTGAATATTTCAAAATCTATCGTTCTAAATGTGTCGATCCCAGCAACAGATTTAAACGAGTTAAAGAATCTCACCTCCTTTCAGTGGACTTAACACTTAGTAACATTCTTAAGGGTTAAACTCACACCTGAATTCATACACCTTTTTAAAGAAAACTTCCTTGCACTTCCCAAACGGCTTGAGGACATGATAGGCTCATGGGATATTCCCTTTATCTCATGGTTTGGCCGAAGAGTGTTAATTTAGTCCATTCTTATGCCCACTATCCTTTAATACCTCCAAGCTCTACCTATACCAATTTCTAAAGAATATTTTACAAAACTTCAAAAAATTATCTCGAGATTCCTTTGGGGTGGAAAGAAAGCTAGACTGCCGTATAAACAAATACAGCGATCTGCAACAGGTGGTCTTGGAGTCCCAGATCTATACACGTACCACAAGGCGATAGTGTGCTCTAGATGCCTGGACTGGTTGAGACCATTCGAGAAACGATTAGACATAGTAGTTAAGAATAGCATATCTCCTCTACCGATCCGCTCTCTGCTCTTTCTAGACCGCCATCACATAAATAAAGCAATACACTCTCACAGCCTCATCACAGGATACACACTACGTATGTGGAAAGAGTCTGATTGGTTGACACAATTAGCTCCGAATTATCAAGTACTATTGCAAGTAAGAGATGTGTTTTTCAATTCCTCTATTCACTTTCAGGAAACTTTACCAGAGAGAGCGAAAATTATTTCATCCCCGGCCCTTGACCTTTGCCCAGACAATGATGTCCCGTCACTCGAGACCCTGAGGGAACATCCTTTATTGGTTAGCTTGTCTACCTTTCATTTGATGCATTTTACTCAATATATGAAACAACATCTAATAGGGTTATCTGACCATCCAGAGCATTCTCTTTTTGAAAAATTAGCTTTACAAGTCAAAGAACCAAAAGGCAAAATATAAAAGCTATATAATCTCCTATTATCTCTAATAGGTTATGACACCCAACCTTGTATTACTCGATGGGAAAAAAGACCTAAATATCACATTTAGCCCCAATGAAGTCAAAAATGCATTATTAAACCTATCCAGGGTTTCCAGGTGTGCCAAACTACAGGAAAATAGCTACAAGATACTATCTCAGTGGTATCATACACCGTATCGTCTCAGCCGCATGTTCCCAGATTGCGCCCCAGAGTGTTGGAGGTGTCGGGGTGAAGTGGGCACTCATGGTCACATTTGGTGGTCCTGCTCTAAAATAAAACCCTACTGGCAACTTGTCTGCAAAACCATTTCAGACCTCAGTAAGGTTTCAATTACGGCATCCCCGAAATTGTGCCTTTTCGGGATATACAGTGATATCCAGTGCTCAAGACACACTCGTTCCCTCTGCAATATTCTGCTAGCGGCAGCTAGGTTATTGATTGCGGTGAATTAGAAGTCTATTGACCCCCCCCCCCCCCCCCCACACAAAGCAACATTGGATACAGAAGTGTGATCAGTTATATCGCCTTGAACAGATAGCACACTGGGACTCCCGTACCGCTCATAGATTTGAAAATATTTGGGGACCCTGGAGAAAATACAGGAATTTTTCCAGCACCTAAAATGGCAGGGATTATAAAGTGACGACGTTTTCGATTACAATTACAATATTATACGAGTCACCTTATACTAACTAAATTACATTTATACAATGTCTCTCTTTCCAAGTGAATTGACTCATGTAGTGCCTTACCTGTCGCAGTACTCTACCTACAACCAAAACTTGCCTTCTGACCGCCCATTTCTCCGAATGACCTTTTTCCTCTCTCCCCACCTTGTTCATAACTGGTTTTGAGTTATTGTATTGCAATATTGTAATGTTATATAGCTATGTACAGACTTTTGAAACTATATCTTGTAACTGCATTCTGATACCTGACTGTACTAATACCTAATGGTTACGCTATGCACTTGAGTGTTACAATGCATAATGTACCAACTTCTGTGACCTAGCTTATTGTCCATGACAAAAAACAATAAAAATTATTTTACAAACAAAAGAAATGCCCGGGTTACCTGATAGTTTCTCTCCCTACAAATCTTTACGTTTTCGGTGGAACACAGGGCAGGCCGGTTACAGGGAAACGCAGATGCCCTGTCCCGGGTACACTGTCTGGCGTGTGTTCACCCCCTCAGGGTTGAACAAAGGCAGGAGTATGTGACACAGTGAAAGGTTTTGTCCGGGAAAACAGGTATTTTCCTCCCAGAATGTGCTGCTGGGCTGATTTACAGCCATGTGAAGTCAATTACCAGACCGGATTTTAAGTGCCGGTCTGGGTTTTGGCAGCACCTGGCTGTCCTTAAATAGGCAGCTGGGCTCAGAACCCAGGTCTCTGTGTTGGATGAAGGCTTTCTACCTGTTTGGCATGAAAACAGGCTGGTGCTGCTATGGTCAAGGACTCTTTGAGGCAGAATTGCTGCATGGTGTGAATTACCACTAACACCGCAAGGTGACTTTTTGTTTGCTTATGACTGCTTGTTTTGTCACTTGCCTAAAGTGTGAATAAAACACTGAACTGTTTGATCCAAAGAACTTGTTGTTGCCTCTATACTGCGTCTCCTGTCTACCAGAGCAAAACCCTATATATAATATATATATATATATGTAGATCAGTAAATATATATATATATATATATATATATATATAGCTAGAAATGTATATTTACTATACTATCTATATACACTCACCTAAAGAATTATTAGGAACACCTGTTCTATTTCTCATTAATGCAATTATCTATTCAACCAATCACATGGCAGTTGCTTCAATACATTTAGGGGGGTGGTCCTGGTCAAGACAATCTCCTGAACTCCAAACTGAATGTCAGAATGGGAAAGAAAGGTGATTTAAGCAATTTTGAGCATGGCATAGTTGTTGGTGCAAGACGGGCCGGTCTGAGTATTTTACAATCTGCTCAGTTACTGGGATTTTCACGCACAACCATTTCTAGGGTTTACAAAGAATCGTGTGAAAAGGGAAAAACATCCAGTATGCGGCAGTCCTGTGGGCAAAAATGCCTTGTGGATGCTAGAGGTCAGAGGAGAATGGGCTGACTGATTCAAGCTGATAGAAGAGCAACGTTGACTGAAATAACCACTCGTTACAACCGAGGTATGCAGCAAAGCATTTGTGAAGCCACAACACGCACAACCTTGAGGCGGATGGGCTACAACAGCAGAAGACCCCTTCGGGTACCACTCATCTCCACTGCAAATAGGAAAAAGAGGCTACAATTTGCACAAGCTCACCAAAATTGGACTGTGGAAAAATGTTGCCTGGTCTGATGAGTCTCGATTTCTGTTGAGACATTCAAATGGTAGAGTCTGAATTTGGCGTAAACAGAATGAGAACATGTATCCATCATGCCTTGTTACCACTGTGCAGGCTGGTGGTGGTTGTGTAATGGTGTGGGGGATGTTTTCTGGGCACACTTTAGGCCCCTTAGTGCCAATTGGTAATCGTTTAAATGCCACGGGCTACCTGAGCATTGTTTCTGACCATGTCCATCCCTTCATGACCACCATGTACCCATCCTCTGATGGCTACTTCCAGCAGGATAATGCACCATGTCACAAAGCTCGAATCATTTCAAATTGGTTTCTTGAACATGACAATGAGTTCACTGTACTAAAATGGCCCCCACAGTCACCAGATCTCAACCCTATAGAGCATCTTTGGTATGTGGTGGAACGGGAGCTTCGTGCCCTGGATGTGCATCCCTCAAATCTCCATCAACTGCAAGATGCTATCCTATCAATATGGCCCAATATTTCTAAAGAATGCTATCAGCACCTTGTTGAATCAATGCCACGTAGAATTAAGGCAGTTCTGAAGGCAAAAGGGGGTCCAACACCGTATTAGTATGGTGTTCCTAAGAATTCTTTAGGTGAGTGTATATATCATCAATATACACTCACCTAAAGAATTATTAGCAACACCATACTAATATGGTGTTGGACCCCCTTTTGCCTTCAGAACTGCCTTAATTCTACGTGGCATTGATTCAACAAGGTGCTGATAGCATTCTTTAGAAATATTGGCCCATATTGATAGGATAGCATCTTGCAGTTGATGGAGATTTGAGGGATGCACATCCAGGGCACGAAGCTCTCGTTCCACCACATCCCAAAGATGCTCTATTGGGTTGAGATCTGGTGACTGTGGGGGCCATTTTAGTACAGTGAACTCATTGTCATGTTCAAGAAACCAATTTGAAATGATTCGAGCTTTGTGACATGGTGCATTATCCTGCTGGAAGTAGCCATCAGAGGATGGATACATGTTCTCATTCTGTTTACGCCAAATTCGGACTCTACCATTTGAATGTCTCAACAGAAATCGAGACTCATCAGACCAGGCAACATTTTTCCAGTCTTCAACAGTCCAATTTTGGTGAGCTCGAGCAAATTGTAGCCTCTTTTTGCTATTTGTAGTGGAGATGAGTGGTACCCGGTGGGGTCTTCTGTTGTTGTAGCCCATCCGCCTCAAGGTTGTGCGTGTTGTGGCTTCACAAATGCTTTGCTGCATACCTCGGTTGTAACGAGTGGTTATTTCAGTCAACGTTGCTCTTCTATCAGCTTGAATCAGTCGGCCCATTCTCCTCGGACCTCTAGCATCCACAAGGCATTTTTGCCCACAGGACTGCCGCATACTGGATGTTTTTCCCTTTTCACACCATTCTTTGTAAACCCTAGAAATGGTTGTGTGTGAAAATCCCAGTAACTGAGCAGATTGTGAAATACTCAGACCGGCCCGTCTGGCACCAACAACCATGCCAAGCTCAAAATTGCTTAAATCACCTTTCTTTCCCATTCTGACATTCAGTTTGGAGTTCAGGCGATTGTCTTGACCAGGACCACCCCCCTAAATGCATTGAAGCAACTGTCATGTGATTGGTTGACTAGATAATTGCATTAATGAGAAATAGAACAGGTGTTCCTAATAATTCTTTAGGTGAGTGTATGTATATAGAGATATAAAACTTTTAATTTTTTTTACATCTTTTTTAACTTTATAATTTTTTTGTCCCACTCTGGGAATTCAACTTTTGGGAGTGTTATCACCTTTACAATGCATTACAATTGTAATGCATTGGCTGTAAGTGTATTACCAGTGTAATACACTTACTCCTTCCTGCCTGTGAGATCCAGGGGGCTGGATCTCACAGGCTCACACGAATGGCAGCCACGATGCCTAAGGAAGGCATCGGTCTGCTGTCCAAGCCATTGGGTTCCTGTCAGGATACCGTACGTGCAGCGGTTAGCGCTGACCACGACAGTGCAAGTGTTAATGCGCCGACATCAGTGTTTTTACCGATGCCGACGCATACAGCAGGGGTCCGGTTATCAGTGACTGACGGAGCTCTGCAGCTGATTACACGGGCGCAGCTTCTGTGCCCGCCCGATCAGCGCGCCATACTTACACGGCGCTGGGATTTCTGACCTAGTTCCCAGCGCTGTACTTATACGGGTTCAAATGGCTGATTTGCCAAAACATAAATGAATAAAGTGATCAAAAAGTGGGGATTTTTACCTTTTTAAAAGGATTTTTTTTTAAACTGTATTTTAAAAAAAATAAATAAAATGGGAAGAAGAATTTGGCAAAGTTTTGCCTTTAGAAATGTGGTGAATGTTGCGAAGAAGTACTATGCAGTGCTCACTAAGAAACGTCAGTAAAATTGTTACTTAGATACTATTTAGCAGCCAAAAAATTAATCAGAACCTATGCAAGTTGCAGTGATAAATATTGTAGTATGTGGTGAAATGGGCTGTTTGATACATATGTGGTGGGCCTGTCCAAAAGTGCATTCATTTTGAATAAACATCTCAGAGGCTGTATTGCGTGTATTCAGAAAAAGGCTGGAATTTTCAAATATTTTATTTTTTTCCGGCAAAACCTAATGTGTGGTCAGTGTGCAATAATACGTTATTGCAGTTTATGTTCGCTTCTAAAGTTTATTTACCTAAAAGCTGGAGAAATAGTGAATTGTCAGTACATCTGGCTATGGGGAGGATGAGCAAGATTTTCTGTGGAAAAAACACTGAAGCAATTTGATAGGAGAGAGAAACTGAGAAGATTTGGTATCCCTGGTTTGTTTTTTTCAAATAATGATGAAATAAGATTTGTTTTCTTGTAATTTGTTAAAGTTAGATTTGTTTGCTATTTTTTTGCCCCCTTTGGAGGGGGGAGGTTAGGGGATGGCTTGTTTTTTTATTTATTATTATTTTGGTATTTTTTTTTATTGTATGCATATGCATTCGAAAAATGCCCGTACTATTAAAATATGAATGTATTTATGCCATACGATTAACGCCATAACGGAAAAAGAAAATAAAAATGGCCAATTAGCTGTTTTATTCGTTGTTTCACCGCCCCAAAAAAAAAAAGAATTTTTTTTAAATCAAAAAGTCACACTTTAAAATGGTATTAAAGGGGTTGTCTGGCCATATATATTGATGACCTATCATCAGGATAGGTCATCAATATAAGCTGATTGACCAACCATTCTGTCCCCAGTGGGGCTCACAATCTCGGTTCCCAAAATGTCTTTGGAGTGCAGGAGGAAACTCTTTTATTTAACCATATTGGATTACTCACATTCCTAACATGTTTATTTCCATAAGGTATATATCTCTTCTCAGACAGACAGGTTTAAAATGTCCAATTTAAAATGGATGTCTGAGTTAATTAAAAATCTCAGACAAGTCCTAGTTTCCCAAAAAAATTATGTTAAGCGCCCCCATTGCTCCAGTAGCATTCTCTATGGCACTGATCCAGTCCTCCACCTGCTGCCTATTTACAAACTGCAATACTGATGTGCCAGAATATGGTACATAACCACTGCAGCCAATCATTGTCTTCAGTGGGCTAACGCTGAGAACTGTGATTGGCAGATGCAGTTATGTACCATCCACCTGCACGTTACTTGATTGCTGCAGTCTGTAAACAAGTAGCAGGAGGACCAAGCCAGTGATGTAGAGAATGCCACTGGAGAAAGGGTTAAGTAGAACATCAATTTTTATTTTAGGCTATTGGAGGGCATACATATATAAAGTTTATGCCAGTAAGGTAAAACAGACCTTCCTAAAGTTTTGTGTTTTACTAACTCTTCGACTAAGCATATACAGTATTATAAATTATATAATAATTATCATAATAAAAAAAAGTTGTATTTATGGAAAGATGCCATATTATTGGAACCATCCATTTCTTATAGGGGACAGTTGTGGTGTCTTATGCTATCATTTGGCAGCAGAGTACTTAGAAAGTAATATGGGTCTTCTGTTCAGTCTCTGTGTGATGCCATACAGGGTTCCATTTTCTTAGGTTATTGAATTGAATACCATCTCATTGAAGTATACAAAAAAAATGCAATGTACTCTGCTATGTATACTGTGGGTAAATTGGGTGATTCCTTACTGCTATACAGTATATTTTTTCTTTATAATATATGTTTACATTTTACCTGTTAGAAAAATATAATATATATCAGTGATTTAATTTATAATTAAAAATTTTCACTAAAAATAGTTGATGCAATTTTAATTATTCGAACAGTATATTATTGTGTGTGGTGACATGTTAGTGTTACATTTTGAACTTTGTTTTAGGCTGATGCACACGTTTATTTGTAGAAGTGTGATAATACTTTTTATATGTATTCATTTTGTAAAAATTTTCTAGCTTTTGACCTTTATGCATTTCCATTCTGTTTTGTAGTTTGGCCATGAAAAACTTAATCCAGACAAACGGAAATTAGGAAGTTTGTTCAGTGTCATTTATCTTCTCAAGCAACGGATTAGGTATGCTTTGTCCAAGGTTCAATCGTCCATTGATTTTCTCTGTTAGAGGAGTGTGCAAGGGGCACACAAAATGACAAGGTGCTTTGAGAGGGAGCAGACAAAAGGTAGCATGATAACTGGAAAAAATTATTTTCAGATCACTGTGGGCGCGGCCAGGGTGTGGATTAAAGGAACATCGGGAGCGATGTCTCAGATGCACGATAATCTTTATTCACAAGGTCATCTACATGTTTCTCGGGCAGAATTGCCCCCTTCATCAGGACTATGTACATCTGATAGTGTTACAGAACATTTAAAACTAAGGGTTTTAGCACGTAGGCCAGGGGGAGGAAAGTAGGCGTGTTCATATGGACTGACAGTTGTGATGTCATCTGGGATTAGCATAAATAAACAATGGGTGCATCAGTCTTTATTTGTGTTTATTATCTCTGATACACACTTTGGTTAGGGAGTGGGGGATAGCTCAGATTCTTCATGCGCTGGGAGAAGTATCTCTAAATGATGTATACTTTGGGCTTTGGTTAGGGCGCGGGGGTCTAATATCTAGAAACTAAAAACAGAATCAGAGAGGGCATGCTCCCAAAAACATATTACTCCAAAACACCCCACTCTGATCACTCACCCCTCCTCATTGATCTTCAAGCAACCATGCTAGACCATCAACCCAATTCAGCGACTGAGACTCCATCCGTTGACATTAACCACTTCAGCCCCCCTACCTTAAACACCCTTAATGACCAGGCCAATTTTTACACTTCTGACCTACACTACTTTCACAGTTTATTGCTCGGTCATGCAACTTACCACCCAAATGAATTTTACCTCCTTTTCTTCTCACTAATAGAGCTTTTATTTGGTGGTATTTCATTGCTGCTGACATTTTTACTTTTTTTGTTATTTATCGAAATTTAACGATGTTTTTGCAAAAAAATGTCATTTTTCACTTTCAGTTGTAAAATTTTGCAAAAAAAGCGATATCCATATATAAATTTTTCTCTAAATTTATTGTTCTACATGTCTTTGATAAAAAAAAAAATGTTTGGGTAAAAAAAAAAATGGTTTGGGTAAAAGTTAGAGCGTTTACAAACTATGGTACAAAAATTTCCGCTTTTTGAAGCAGCTCTGACTTTCTGAGCACCTGTCATGTTTCCTGAGGTTCTACAATGGCCAGACAGTAGAAAAACCCCACAAATGACCCCATTTCGGAAAGTAGACACCCTAAGGTATTCGCTGATGGGCATAGTGAGTTCATAGAACTTTTTATTTTTTGGCACAAGTTAGCGGAAAATGATGATTTATTTTTATTTTTATTTTTTTCTTACAAAGTCTCATATTCCACTAGCTTATGACAAACAATAATAGCTTCTATGAACTCACTATGCCCATCACGAAATACCTTGGGGTGTTTTCTTAATTCCCCAACTTCTCCTGAGTACGGAGATACCACATGTGTGACACTTTTTTGCAGCCTAGGTGGGCAAAGGGGCCCACATTCCAAAGAGCACCTTTTGGATTTCACCGCCCATTTTTTACAGATTTTGATTTCAAACTACTTACCACACATTAGGGCCCCTAGAATGCCAGGGCAGTATAACTACCCCACAAGTGACCCCATTTTGTAAAGAAGACATCCCAAGGTATTCGCTGATGGGCATAGTGAGTTCATGGAAGTTTTTATTTTTTGTCACAAGTTAGTGGAATATGAGAATTTGTAGGAAAAAAAAAAAATCATTATTTTCCGCTAACTTGTGACAAAAAATAAAAAATTCTAGGAACTGGCCATGCCCCTCACGGAATACCTTGGGGTGTCTTCTTTCCAAAATGGGGTCACTTGTGGGGTAGTTATACTGCCCTGGCATACTAGGGGCCCTAATGTGTGGTAAGTAGTTTGAAATCAAAATCTGTAAAAAATGGCCGGTGAAATCCGAAAGGTGCTCTTTGGAATGTGGGCCCCTTTGCCCACCTAGGCTGCAAAAAAGTGTCACACATGTGGTATCTCCGTACTCAGGAGAAGTTTGGCAATGTGTTTTGGGGTGTCATTTTACATATACCCATGCTGGGTGAGAGAAATATCTCGGCAAAAGACAACTTTTCCCATTTTTTTATACAAAGTTGGCATTTGACCTAGATATTTCTCTCACCCAGCATGGGTATATGTAAAATGACACCCCAAAACACATTTCCCAACTTCTCCTGAGTACGGCGATACCACATGTGTGACACTTTTTTGCAGCCTAGATGCGCAAAGGGGCCCACATTCCTTTTAGGGGGGAATTTTTAGACATTTGGATTCCAGACTTCTCACTCTTTATTTAGGGCCCCTAAAATGCCTGGGCAGTATAAATACCCCACATGTGACCCCATTTTGGAAAGAAGACACCCCAAGGTATTCAATGAGGGGCATGACGAGTTCATAGCAATTATTTTTTTTTTGCCACAAGTTAGCGGAAATTGATTTTTTTTTTTTTTTTTTTTCTCACAAAGTCTCCCTTTCCGCTAACTTGGGACAAAAATTTCAATCTTTCATGGACTTAATATGCCCCTCACGGAATACCTTGGGGTGTCTTCTTTCCAAAATGGGGTCATTTGTGGGGTGTTTGTACTGCCCTGGCATTTGAGGGTCTCCGCAATCATTACATGTATGGCCAGCATTAGGAGTTTCTGCTATTCTCCTTATATTGAGCATACGGGTAATGAGATATTTTTTTTTCCGTTCAGCCTCTGGGCTGAAAGAAAAAATGAACGGCACAGATTTCTTCATTCGCATCGATCAATGTGGATGAAAAAATCTCTGCCAAAAAAAAAAAGGAGGGGAAAGGCGTCTGCCAGGACATAGGAGCTCCGCTCAACATCCATACCCACTTAGCTCGTATGCCCTGGCAAACCAGATTTCTCCATTCACATCAATCGATGTGGATGAATAAATCATTGCCGGGAATTTTTATTTATTTTTTATATACAAAGTGTTTGCCAAAGCATATGAACACCGCCGCCTCCTCAGCTCATATGCCTCGGCAAACGTATCTTTTACTGCAGAGGAGAAATCTTGTCTTGCAGCGCCGCATACACTGACTTTTGTGTAATCTGACAGCAGCGCAATGCTTCTGACAAAAAAGACAAAACAAAAAAGAAAAAACCAGGCCGCAACACAATAAATTTATTAACTTTATAATAACTTTTGAACAGAACATATAAACTTTTGAACTGAACGTTAACTTTTTGGCTTACCGGTGATTTTTTTTTTTTTTTTTTTTTTTATAGGACAAACCTCTCCTTCCCCATGGGACAATGTGCAAAGCGCAAATCGTCCAAAGATGTGGCGAAGTACATTATGCACTTTATCCCAGGTGAAAGGAGAGGTTTGCAGCAGCTGTGAGAGAAAGGGCCCTAATAGCCCTGTGTGCCTGTCCTGTGAGATGCAATCCCTATGCTAAGTGTACCTGTGTGTGGTACTTCCGGAAACACTCTCCAAAGCATAGGGCAGGGTGGTCAGGGCAGTCAGGACAGAAATAGCAGGTGTCACGCCTTATTCCACTCCTGCTACAGACACAACATCTTTTTCGGGGTGACGGTTGGGTTGAGGTACCAGGAACGACACTGGGGAAATGTCGCTCGTGTAGACGGCTAACTACACTGGTGGATGGGGCCACGGAACCTCCTGGATACAGGAGGTTCGCGATGATCTCTTCCTGAAATTTGAGGAAGGATCCCGTTCTCCCAGCCTTACTATAGAGAACAAAACTATTGTACATCGCCAATTGAATCAAATATACAGACACCTTCTTATACCAGCGTCTGTTGCGTCGGGAAACTAAATAGGGAGCCAATATCTGGTCATTGAAGTCCACCCCTCCCATGAGCACATTATAGTCGTGGACTGAGAGGGGCTTTTCAATGACACGGGTTGCCCTTTCAATTTGTATTGTCGTGTCTGCGTGAATGGAGGAGAGCATGTAAACGTCACGCTTGTCTCTCCATTTCACCGCGAGCAGGGGCACACTTGTGTAAAAATTGTCCACATAAAGATGTTACCCCTTGCCAAATAAGGGTGACACCAAGTCCCAGACTGTCTTCCCACTGCTCCCCAGGTAGTCAGGGCAACCGACCGGCTCCAGGGTCTGATCTTTACCCTCATAGATCCAAAATTTGTGGGTATAGCCTGTGACCCTTTCACAGAGCTTATACAATTTGACCCCATACCGGGCACGCTTGCTTGGGATGTATTGTTTGAAGCCAAGGCGCCCGGTAAAATGTATTAGGGACTCGTCTACACAGATGTTTTTCTCAGGGGTATACAAATCTGCAAATTTCTGGTTGAAGTGGTCTATGAGGGGCCGAATTTTGTGGAGCCGGTCAAAAGCTGGGTGGCATCTGGGACGGGAAGTGCTGTTGTCGCTAAAGTGCAGGAAACGCAGGATGGTCTCAAAACGTGCCCTGGACATAGCAGCAGAGAACATGGGCATGTGATGAATCGGGTTCGTGGACCAATATGACCGCAATTCATGCTTTTTAGTTAGACCTATGTTCAGGAGAAGGCCCAGAAAATTTTTAATTTCGGAAACTTGGACTGGTTTCCACCGGAAAGGCTGGGCATAATAGCTTCCCGGGTTGGCGGCTATAAATTGAGTGGCATACCGATTTGTTTCTGCCACGACTAAGTCCAAGAGCTCCGCAGTCAAGAACAGCTCAAAAAATCCCAGGGCCGAACCGATCTGAGCTGTCTCAACCTGAACTCCAGACTGGGCGGTGAAAGGGGGAACTACAGGTGCGGCTGAAGTTGGTGACTGCCAATCAGGGTTTGCCAGCACCTCAGGGATTCTAGGGGCTCTACGGGCCTGTCTTTGCGGTGGCTGCGATGGGGTAACTACTGCACGTGCCACCGTACCAGCTTCAACTGCCCTTCTGGTGCTCGCCACTTCACCATGTTGTACGGCAGTGCTGGTACTAGGTCCAGGGAGGGCTGCGCTGCTGGTGTATGCCTCACCACGTAATCCGACAGCGCCAGCCCCACTCTGCTGCTCTTGAAACGGATCCTGCACAACTTGTGGTCTAGCGACACGGGGCCGGGTACGCCTGGTGCTATCAGGGACCTCGACCTCCTCGTCCGAACTTTGGGTCAGACTGCCACTGCTTTCTACAGGTTCATATTCTGACCCGCTAGATTCGTCAGATGAGGGTTCCCATTCCTCATCCGACTGGGTCAGAATCCTGTAGGCCTCTTCAGAAGAATACCCCCTGTTTGACATTTGGACTACTAAATTTAGGGGTATTCCCTGAGACTACCCAAGAAAAAAAGCAAGCCTGTCTTACAAAGGGGAGGCTAGCGAAGTACCGGAGGCCGCTGCGATTGATAAAAAATATCAAATCAGATTTTTTTATCGCTGCAGCGCTTGTAAAGTGATTGTGCAGTGATCAAAAAAAAAAAATTAGCGAAACGCTAATCAGCGAATAAGTGACTGCGGTGCGGTGGGCTGGGCACTAAACAATCGCTAAACTACCTAACCTAAACTAACCTAAAACCTATCAGTCAACACCAGTGAAAAAAAAAAGTGACAGTTTACACTGATCACTTTTTTCCTTTCACTAGGTGATTGACAGGGGCGATCAAGGGGATGATCAAGGGGTTAATTCGGGTGATGGGGGGTGATCTGGGGCTAAGTGAAATGTTTGGTGCTACTCACTGTGATGTCTGCTCCTCTGCTGGGACCAACCGACGAAAAGGACCAGCAGAGGAGCAGACAAGCCATTTAACACATCATATTTACAAATATAATGTGTTATCTGGCTTTTGATTTGATTTTTTTAAAAATCATCAGCTTGCCAGCCACGATCATTGGCTGGCAAGCTGATGAAGTGACCCCCCTCTAACTTTTGCCGGCCCGCGATTCGCATGCGCGGGCCGGCTTTGAGCGAAATCTCGCGTCTCGCGAGATGACGCATATATGCGTGACTCTGCGCAGGGCTGCCGCCTCTGGAACGCGATCCTGCGTTAGGCGGTCCGGAGGCGGTTAATAACCTTACTCTACACCTTAACCCCACTCCTACCAGCCCTTAAGTTCTACCAACCCATCACTATCCGCATTCACCACTGATACCATTGTTGTCAACAACACCAGCTCAGTGTCTTGTACTTTGGTGCGAATCACAGCTCCACCCCAGCCCCCTCACGACAAAATCATCCATTACTACAAACCCACACCCGGAAAGAGAAAAAAACACTACGAGTTAAAAGGGGAGGCAGACAGAAAACAAAAACTGGAAAAACACCAATAAGTTCCACCAGCGCCACAACAACCTCAGATGACAATTGTCACTCTACAATTAAGATTTTCAACCTTTCTAACCATAAACTTACACCGTCCAAAATTAAACTTTTACAGAAAGGTCTCTCCTTCTGCCCCTACAATAGGGTAAACCCCATAGAACTATATATCGACATACAGAAATTCAGGAGAAATCTTACCATCAGAAGACATTTTGAGATAGAACATATCAAAAATATTCCAAACAAGACCATAGAAAACAATCTAGACTACTCTGAAAGCCCTACATATAGGCACTTGGATGTCAGACCCAAATCTAATTTCTTCCCCGTACAAAGTCAAGGACACATCGTTCCCACATTCTTTGAATTCATATCGTAGGAACTAAAAGTAAAAACAAACGATATAAATACATTTGATTACAAAGGAAACTTATGCAAAAGAGAGAGAGCAGCCCTCAATAACTTAAAGAACGGGGCCCGGTGCAGTCACTGTATTCTTTTGCAGCGGGCCCCGCTCACTGTAGTAATCCTATCTATAACTGTAGGCATTGTTTAACTATAATCTTCAATACAATCCATTAATCTTCACTTACTAACGTCCGTATCAGGCAGGAGAGCGGGCAGTCACTGGCAGTGTAACTCACTATGTCACGCGCCTGCTCCGCCCACTTTATGAATGAAGCAGGCGGCGCGGGCGTGTTACGTAGTGAGTTACGCTGCCAGTGCCCTCCCGCCCTCCTGCCTAATACGGACTTTAGTAAGTGAAGATTAATCGATTGTATTGAAGATTATTATAGTTAAACAATGCCTACATTTAGATAGGATTACTACAGTGAGCTGGGCCCGGTGCAATAGAATACAGTGACTGCACTGGACCCTGCTGCCTTTAAAAAACTAGATGCCGGCCCCCACCCCCTGTATTGGGGGTTATTCACACTACACAGGGACACTGTTATGGGGGGGATCTGTGGATGACACATAGCATAAGATGCTATATGTGTCATCCACAGATGCCCCCATAACAGTGCCATCCACAGATGCCCCCATAACAGTGCCATCCACAGATGCCCCCATAACAGTGCCATCCACAGATGCCCCATAACAGTGCCATCCACATATCCCCCATAACGGTGCAATCCACATATCCCCCATAACGGTGCCGTCCACATATCCCCCATAACGGTGCCGTCCACAGATTCCCCCATAACGGTGCCGTCCACAGATTGCCCCATAACTGTGTCGTCCACAGATTGCCCCATAACGGTGTCGTCCACAGATTGCCCCATAACGGTGTCGTCCACAGATTGCCCCATAACGGTGTCGTCCACAGATTGCCCCATAACGGTGTCGTCCACAGATTGCCCCATAACGGTGTCGTCCACAGATTGCCCCATAACGGTGTCGTCCACAGATTGCCCCATAACGGTGTCGGCCACAGATTGCCCCATAACGGTGTCGTCCACAGATTGCCCCATAACGGTGTCGTCCACAGATTGCCCCATAACGGTGTCGTCCACAGATTGCCCCATAACGGTGTCGTCCACAGATTGCCCCATAACGGTGTGTCGGCCACAGATTGCCCCATAACGGTGTGTCGGCCACAGATTGCCCCATAACGGTGTGTCGGCCACAGATTCCCCCATAACGGTGTGTCGGCCACAGATTCCCCCATAACGGTGTGTCGGCCACAGATTCCCCCATAACGGTGTGTCGGCCACAGATTCCCCCATAACGGTGTGTCGGCCACAGATTCCCCCATAACGGTGTGTCGGCCACAGATTCCCCCATAACGGTGTGTCGGCCACAGATTCCCCCATAACGGTGTGTCGGCCACAGATTCCCCCATAACGGTGTGTCGGCCACAGATTCCCCCCCATAACGGTGTCGGCCAAAAACCTAGGTGCGTCTTATAGGGCAAAAAATACGGTAAGTGACAAAAATATCAGTTTCCAGAAAAAACAGTCACCTTGATTCTGGTGTTCGTTCACACCAGGCAGTAACGCAGAAGTCCTTGTATACAGCAGAATCCACGTGCTTTCACACAAACACAGTAGCAGGCCTTAATCCCGCCCCAAACTCCCAGGCCCCAACACAGAGACTGGCAGCGCTCCACTGTCAGAGAGGAGTTATCCACACCACCCGACAGTGCTGCCTGTGTTTTATATCCCAAACCAAGACCCGGCATGGAACGTGGGGAGTAGCCACCCACCCATCACTTTGATTGCTCCCAATAAGAGCCGTCCCGGGTTCAGCCAATACTAAAACAGCTGAAGTGTCAGACTGCAATCTGCAAAGCTGACACCTTGAGAAAAAACGGCTCTTACCTCCTTGGTGACACGTACCGACCATCAATGACGACCCCTTGTTCCATCCTACAATATATTTGTATATATAGTGCAATAGACACAAGTGAAACACGGAAACACCCCCCTGTAAAATCTATATCCCATTATACCCATTGTAAAGCTATTTCCCACTATACCCACTGTTAATCTATACCCACTGTAATATTTATATATCCATTACAAATCTAACATGTACACCTATTGCACGCTGGATGCCGCATGATATTCTCCACGAGCACCCTATGCGAATTTTGGTATTATCTGAGACGCAAATACAAATATAGAGCGCATCAAATACATGAGAAATATGATGAAATATTCACCTGGCGCGCTAGTTGCCACGCGATAACTCGTGCGAGCGCTATAGGTGAATCCTCTCACCCTACTTTTCCTATAGGCAGACATAGTATCTTTTGGTATATATCGAGCCCGAAGTATGCATCATTTAGAGATACTTCTTCCAGCGCATGAAGAAAAAGAGCTATCCCCCGCTCCCCAACCAAAGTGTGTATCAGAGATTATAAACACAAATAAAGACACATGCACCCATTGTTTATTTAGGCTAATCCCAGATGACATCACAATAGAGAACTGTCAGTCCATAGGAACACTCCTACTTTCCTCCCCCTGGCCTATGCACCAATACCCCTTGTTTTAAATGTGCTGTAACACTATCAGATGTACATAGTCCTGACGAAGGGGGCAATCATGCCCCAGAAACACGTAGATGACCTTGTGAATAAAGATTATCATGTATCTACTACATCGCTCCTGATGTTCCTTTAATCCACACCCTGGCAGCGCCCACAGTGATCCAAAAATAACTTTTTCCAGTTATCAGTCAAGCCTGTTGTTTGCCTTGGAGCTACACAGAGGACCACGGCTGCAGCCAAGCATAAACCGCCCACTGGTCGGGATCATAAATAACCAGTAAAGCTATTTACAGCCGTTGTGACGTGATCTGGTAAGCACATTTGTGTTTTATTAAAAACTACCTTTTAATAACTGATACCGCACATGTGGTGCTCTCTTCTTCCTATGTTTATCTTCACAAAAGGTAGCATGAGGGATTGTCGAATATCTTTTATATAAAAAAAATCTTCATATAAAAGAGATGATAAATAAATCAGGATTATCCCCATGCATTCTGAATGGAGAGAAATCCATTCAGGATGCATCAGGATGTCTTCAGTTCTGGAACGGAAAGTTTTTGGGCCGGAGAAAATACCACAGCATGCTGCGCTTTTTGCTCCGGTCAAAAATCCTGAACACTTGCCGCAAGGCCGGATCCGGAATTAATGCCCATTGAAAGGCATTAATCCGGATCCGGCCTTAAGCTAAACTTCAGTGCATTACCGGATTCGACGTTTAGCTTTTTCTGAATGGTT
Source organism: Bufo bufo (assembly GCF_905171765.1). Classification (NCBI taxonomy): domain Eukaryota; kingdom Metazoa; phylum Chordata; class Amphibia; order Anura; family Bufonidae; genus Bufo; species Bufo bufo. The sequence goes on from NC_053397.1 coordinate 137,920,159, forward strand.
ACCATGGCTGCCAGGACACTAAAGTCCTGTTTGCCATGGTAAAGTGTAGTGGGGAGCAGTATACTTACCGTCCGTGCGGCTCCCGGGGCGCTTTAGAGTGACGTCAGGGCGACCCACGCGCATGGATGACGTGATCGCATGGATCACGTCATCCATGCGCATGGGGCGCCCTGACGTCATTCTGGAGCGCCCCGGGAGCCGCACGGACGGTAAGTATACTGCTCCCCCGCTCCCCACTACTACTATGGCAACCAGGACTTTAATAGCGTCCTGGGTGCCATAGTAACACTGAACGCATTTTGAAGACGGATCCGTCTTCAAATGCTTTCAGTTCACTTGCGGTGTTACGGATCCGGCGGGCACTTCCGGCAAATGGAGTACACGACGTATCCGGACAACGCAAGTGTGAAAGAGGCCTTATACAGTAGGAATAAATGTTATCCCTTGACTCTGTTTCCTTATGACCAATCAAAAATATATGATATTAATATGATAAAATATCCAGCTCAGCAATCAGACTATGGAAAATAACTTTCCAAGGGTTTAGTCCTCTTTTTAAATAATATCAGATCTTCCATTAGCAATATGCATCTTTGCTAAGAGAATAATCAGCATTATGGAGGCGCCTAACACTATATATTCCCACAGTATGGGGACTTTTGGCTATATACCGAGATAAATATCTTGTTAATATCACGAGCAATAAGTACAGTATACGGGGGGGCGTGGCCAACTGCCGGAATGAGCGCACGCACTTGAGAGCGGCTCCGTTCCCTGTACTGAATCCTGATTAATCCTGCCAAGCTGCCTACGGCAAATTCTGAGTGGCAAGTGCAGAGGAGAAGGAGGAAGCCCAGACAGCACGATATGGGCCCCAGCAAGGCGCAGTCCGCGGCTGAGAAGCTCAAGGAGTATGCCCGCCAGGACAGCAAACATTGCGCCGTGGCTCCCACCACTCCACGTGCAGCTGTGACGCGCGGGCAGGCCGCGCAGCAGATGGAGCCTGATGATACTGGGGAGCCAGAAATCACCCTGAAAGCGGTGTCGGAGCAACTCCTAACGGCAATCTCCTCCTGCCAGTCCTCCCTCACGTGTAAAATCGAGGAGGTACGAGTGGATTTGGGCCTGCTGAGACAGGACGTACAACTATTAAGGGAGAGAGTGAAGCAGACGGAGGACCGTGTGTCGGCTCTGGAGGACTACACCAGACCGATGGATTCAAGACTGCAAGAGGTTGAGCGATCTGTTGGACTATGGCGCCAGAAATGCGACGACCTGGAGAATCGGGCCCGGCGCAGCAATGTGCGGATCCTGGGTATACCAGAAAGAGAGGAGGGGCGAGATCCTGCCAACTTCCTTGAGGTATGGTTTAAGGCCCAATTTCCTGATGCCACGTTCTCCGCAGCATATGCTGTTGAAAGGGCGCACAGGATCACTGCCAGACCACCTCCCCCGGGAGCTCCGCCGAGGCCCCTGCTAGCCCACCTGCTCAATTGGAAGGACCGGGACTTAATCCTCAGCCAGGCAAGGAGCAAGGGAGCGCTGATGTATGAGAATGCCAATGTGTCACTATTACCGGACTTCTCTGCGGACTTGCAAAAGAAAAGGGCCACTTTTGTCTCGGTTAAGAGACGTCTTCGAGAATTAAATCTGCAATATTCGATGGCCTACCCAGCACGTCTCCGGGTAATAGATGGGAACAGACCAGTCTTTTTCACCGACCCAAAGGAAGCGGAGGACTGGATCTCTAGGCGGCCAAGACCGGGCTAGCCGTTCTACTAGATCTGGGCTGCAAGTATTTTTCTGGCGCTGCACTGTGCAATATGGGTGCCTTGCCATACGGCATACATATTAGGACATCGTCAGACATCATCCACAACTCCATCCTCCGTCAGGCAAAACTCCCTCCTACCTCAGACTTTAGACAAAACTCCATCCTCCCTCATCCAAAACTCCATCAGACCTCAGACAAAACTCCGTCCTCCCTCATCCAAAACTCCATCAGACCTCAGACAAAACTCTGTCCTCCCTCAGACATCAGCCAAAACTCCATCAGACCTCAGACATCAGCCAAAACTCCATCAGACCTCAGACATCAGCCAAAACTCCGTCGTCCCTCTGCCAAAACTCCGTCGTCCCTCTGCCAAAACTCCGTCGTCCCTCAGCCAAAACTCCATCAGACCTCAGACAAAACTCCGTCCTCCCTCAGACATCAGCCAAAACTCCATCAGACCTCAGACATCAGCCAAAACTCCATCAGACCTCAGACATCAGCCAAAACTCAGTCGTCCCTCTGCCAAAACTCCGTCGTCCCTCTGCCAAAACTCCGTCGTCCCTCTGCCAAAACTCCGTCGTCCCTCAGCCAAAACTCTGTCAGACATCAGCCAAAACTCTGTCAGACATCAGCCAAAACTCCGTCAGACATCAGCCAAAACTCCATCCTCCCTAACTCAAAATATGCCCTACTACACACACTCTTCACCTGACAGAGCTGCTAGCTGCTGGAGAGGCAAAGCACCTGTGATGATGTCATGACCATGTGATGAGTCACGTGTGTGGGAGGGGTCAGATGTGCACAGCAGCTGGTAGAGTGTACAGAACTGTAGCCATCAAATAGAGCTCTGTACTAGAGATGTGTGTGTAACCTGCATGTAGCAGATCTGTATGTGTACCCTGCATGTAGCAGAGCTGTATGTGTACCCTGCATGTAGCAGAGCTGTATGTGTAACCTGCATGTAGCAGAGCTGTATGTGCAACTGCATGTAGCAGTGCTGTGTACTGTGTAGCAGAGCTGTATGTGTAACCTGCATGTAGCAGAGCTGTATGTGTAACCTGCATGTAGCAGAGCTGTGTACTGTGTAGCAGAGCTGTATGTATAACCTGCATGTAGCAGTGCTGTGTACTGTGTAGCAGAGCTGTATGTATAACCTGCATGTAGCAGTGCTGTGTACTGTGTAGCAGAGCTGTATGTGTAACCTGCAAGTAGCGGAGCTGTGTACTGTGTAGCAGAGCTGTATGTGTAACTTGCATGTAGCAGAGCTGTGTACTGCGTAGCAGAGCTGTATGTGTAAGTTGCATGTAGCAGAGCTGTGTACTGTGTAGCAGAGCTGTATGTGTAAACTGCATGTAGCAGAGCTGTATGTGTAACCTGCATGTAGCAGAGCTGTTTGTGTAACCTGCATGTAGCAGAGCTGTATGTGTAACCTGCATGTAGCGGAGCTGTGTACTGTGTAGCAGAGCTGTATGTGTAACCTGCATGTAGCAGAGCTGTGTACTGCGTAGCAGAGCTGTATGTGTAACTTGCATGTAGCAGAGCTGTGTACTCTGTAGCAGAGCTGTATGTGTAACCTGCATGTAGCAGAGCTGTGTACTGTGTAGCAAAGCTGTATGTGTAACCTGCATGTAGCAGAGCTGTGTACTGTGTAGCAGAGCTGTATGTGTAACCTGCATGAAGCAGAGCTGTGTACTGTGTAGCAGAGCTGTATGTGTAACCTGCAGGTAGCAGTGCTGTGTACTGTGTAGCAGAGATGTGTACTGTGTAGCAGAGCTGTATGTGTAACCTGCATGTAGCAGAGCTGTGTACTGTGTTACAGAGATGTGTGTGTAACCTGGGAACTATAAAAAAAGTGTAAAAATAAATAAATAAATCAGATCACCTCCCTTTTCCCAAAATGAAAATAAAAGAACTGAAAAAATACACATCATGGGTGTCGCAATGTGTAAAAACACCCATTGTATAAAAATATATTCCCCATACGGCAAACAGCAAAACAGAAAAAAAAAGAGTCCAAATGTCCGATTCGCCGTTTTTGGTCGCTTCATTTGCTACAATTTTTTTTATAAAAAGTCTTAAACACCCCAGAATGGTATCAGTGAAAAGTTCAGATTGCCCCGCAAAAAATGAGCCCCACCCAGCTCTGTACACATAATTACAAAAAAGTTATAGGGGTCAAAATATGACGACAAAAAAAAAATTCTGATTCTGGAAATCTCCTGTCACTCCGAGTTACTCAGAATTGGTAGCCCTAATTAATAAATACATGCAACATGAATGCATATATGCCACTTCACACAAAACTAGATCACAAGTGTTAGGCCTCTTGCACATAAACGTTGTTGGTCCATTCCGTGCATTGGGGACAGCAATTTGCAGTCCCCAATGCATGGGCAACGTGCGTGCAGCGGCCGGGACAGATCCAGACCTATTCAACTTGAATGGGTCCGTGAGCATGTTCTACTTTTTTGCTGTGCGGAGGCACGGCCAGAAACACCACGGAAGCACCCTGTAGTGCTTCTATGGGGATCCGATCCGTGTTTCCGTTCCGTTCAAGTGAATGGGTCGACATCACGGATGCGGGATGCACACGGCTGGTGCCCTGTGTATTGCGGAACTGCCGTATGTGGTCCACAATACAACCACAGGCACACAGCGGCCATGTGCAAGAGGCCTTACAAAGATGGGATTTATGGTGCACATCCTCTTATGCTTCCCATATTCCACAGATTTATATCACACAGCTACTTACAGTTGTGCTGATAAATTCTGCAAGGGTATGTAAACTTATGATTTCTTAAAGGGGTATTCTTTCTCATCTTCCCTTTTCATACTTACCTTCCTTGAGCGCGACGTTCACTTCCTGGATTCTTCTCCCGGCCAGGCCGTGCTTGCGCAGAAGACTGAAGATTTTCTCCCGGCCGGGCCGCTCAATGTCCTGAACGCGCACGGCGCTGCGCATGTGCCATGGTGACTTATTCCTGGCCTGTATATTACAGAGTCGGCGTGCGCGTTCGCGGCTCTGTACTATACTGGCCAGGAAGAAGTCATCATGGCGCATGCGCGGCAGCATGCGCGTTCAGGACATTGCGAGGCCCGGCCGGGAGAGAATCTTCAGTCTTCTGCGCAAGCGCGGCCCGGCGGGATTCGACGGGAGAGGTGGCCGTAACCAGGGGAGACCAAAGACAACATCAGGTAAGAGGTGACTTATTTTCTAAAAAAGGGTGGGAATTTGGTTAATAATTTATAAAATGTATTTAGAAAAATGATCACTGTCAAATCATTAACAAGTTTTAACAGTGATCATTAAGATGAGAATACCCCTTTAACCATTGTGCAGAGAATATAATTGATAACACGGACACTTTTCTCTCGCTCATGGTTAGTGGTCGGCTGAAGCCATTTATGTCAAGCAACTGTGTTTACTATTCTTTATAAATCATAATCACAACACAAACTCCCCAAATGACCCTGATCAGAAGTTTACACACCCCAGTTCTTAATACCATGTAATGCCCCCTGACAGCTTGAAGTCTTTTGTTGTAGTTGTGGATGAGGCTCTTTATTTTCTCAGATGGTAAAACTGCCCATTCTTCCTGTTGAAAAAAAAAAAGCAATTCCACCACAGTTTTACGGGATTTTTATTTACGACATTCGATGTGCGATAAAACTGACTGGTTACTTTTATTCTACAGGTCAGATCGAATCCGGCGATACCTTATATGTATAGTTTTTCTTGCGTTTTAATAGTGATAAAAAAACAAAAAAAAAATCAGATTTATTTTTTTCTCGCCATATTTTGAGCCCTATAACTTTTTTGTAATTATGTGTACAGAGCTAGGTGGGGGCAAATTTTTGGCGGGGCAATCTGAACTTTTCACTGATACTATTATGGGGTGTTTAAGACTTTTTGATCACTTTTTATTTAAATTTTTGTAGCAAGTGAAGCGACCAAAAACAGCGAATCGGACATTTGGACTCTTTTTTTTTTTCTGTTTTGCTGTTTGCCTTATGGGGAATATATTTTTATACAATGAGTGTTTTTACACATTGCGAAACCCATGATGTGTATTTTTTTAGTTCTTTTATTTTCATTTTGGGAAAAGGTCTGAATTTTTATGTTTTTTTTTTTTCTTTTTTATAGTTCCCAGGTTACACACACATCTCTGTAACACAGTACACAGCCCTGCTACATGCGGTTAGACACACTGCTCTATATACACAGTACACAGCTCTGCTACATGCAGGTTATACACATACAGCTCTGCTACATTCAGGGTACACATACAGATCTGCTACACAGTACGCAGCACTGCTACATGCAGGTTACACATACAGCTCTGCTACATGCAGGTTACACATACAGCACTGATACACAGTACACAGCTCTGCTACATGCAGGGTACACATACAGATCTGCTACACAGTACACAGCCCTGCTACATGCGGTTAGACACACTGCTCTATATACACAGTACACAGCTCTGCTACATGCAGGTTATACACATACAGCTCTGCTAAATGCAGGGTACACATACAGATCTGCTACACAGTATGCAGCACTGCTACATGCAGGTTACACATACAGCTGTGCTACATGCAGGTTACACATACAGCACTGCTACACAGTACACAGCTCTGCTACATGCAGGGTACACATACAGATCTGCTACACAGTACACAGCACTGCTACATGCAGGTTACACATACAGCTCTGCTACATGCAGGTTACACATACAGCACTGCTACACAGTACACAGCTCTGCTACATGCAGGTTACACATATAGCTCTGCTACATGCAGGTTACATATACAGCTCTGCTACTCAATACACAACTCTGCTACATGCAGTTACACATACAGTTCTGCTACATGCAGGTTACACATACAGCTCTGCTACACAGTACACAGCTCTGCTACATGCAGGTACACATACAGCTCTGCTACATGCAGGTTACACATACAGCTCTGCTACATGCAGGTTACACATACAGCTCTGCTACACAGTACACAGCACTGCTACATGCAGGTTACACATACAGCTCTGCTACATGCAGGTTAGACATACAGATCTGCTACACAGTACACAGCACTGCTACATCCAGGTTACACATACAGCTCTGCTACACAGTAAACAGCTCTGCTACATCCAGGTTACACATACAGCTCTGCTACATGCAGGTTACACATACAGCTCTGCTACATGCAGGTTACACATACAGCTCTGCTACATCCAGTTTACACATACAGCTCTGCTACACAGTAAACAGCTCTGCTACATGCAGGTTACACATACAGCTCTGCTACATGCAGGTTACACATACAGCTCTGCTACATGCAGGTTACACATACAGCTCTGCTACATGCAGGTTACACATACAGCTCTGCTACATGCAGTTTACACATACAGCTCTGCTACACAGTACACAGCTCTGCTACATGCAACTTACACATACAGCTCTGCTAAGCAGTACACAGCTCTGCTACATGCAGGTTACACATACAGCTCTGCTACATGCAGGTTACACATACAGCTCTGCTACACAGTACACAGCTCTGCTACATGCAGTTACACATACAGCTCTGCTACACAGTAAACAGCTCTGCTACATGCAGGTTACACATACAGCTCTGCTACATGCAGGTTACACATACAGCTCTGCTACATGCAGGTTACACATACAGCTCTGCTACATCCAGTTTACACATACAGCTCTGCTACACAGTAAACAGCTCTGCTACATGCAGGTTACACATACAGCTCTGCTACATGCAGGTTACACATACAGCTCTGCTACATGCAGGTTACACATACAGCTCTGCTACATGCAGGCTACACATACAGCTCTGCTACATGCAGTTTACACATACAGCTCTGCTACACAGTACACAGCTCTGCTACATGCAACTTACAAATACAGCTCTGCTACGCAGTACACAGCTCTGCTACATGCAGGTTACACATACAGCTCTGCTACACAGTACACAGCCCTGCTACATGCAGTTACACATACAGCTCTGCTACATGCAGGTTACACATACAGCTCTGCTACACAGTACACAGCTCTGATACATGCAGTTACACATACAGCTCTGCTACATGCATTTTACACATACAGCTCTGCTACACAGTACATAGCTCTGCTACATGCAGGTTACACATACAGCTCTGCTACATGCAGGTTACACATACAGCTCTGCTACACAGTACACAGCTCTGCTACATGCAGGGTACACATACAGATCTGCTACACAGTACACAGCACTGCTACATCCAGGTTACACATACAGCTTTGCTACACAGTAAACAGCTCTGCTACATGCAGGTTACACATACAGCTCTGCTACATGCAGGTTACACATACAGCTCTGCTACATGCAGGTTACACATACAGCTCTGCTACATGCAGGTTACACATACAGCTCTGCTACACAGTACACAGCTCTGCTACATGCAGGGTACACATACAGATCTGCTACATGCAGGTTACACATACAGATCTGCTACATGCAGGTTACACACACATCTCTAGTACAGAGCTCTATTTGATGGCTACAGTTCTGTACACTCTACCAGCTGCTGTGCACATCTGACCCCTCCCACACACGTGACTCATCACATGGTCATGACATCATCACAGGTCCTTTGCCTCTCCAGCAGCTAGCAGCTCTGTCAGGTGAAGAGTGTGTGTAGTAGGGCATATTTTGAGTTAGGGAGGACGGAGTTTTGGCTGATGTCTGACGGAGTTTTGGCTGATGTCTGACGGAGTTTTGGCTGATGTCTGACGGAGTTTTGGCTGAGGGACGACAGAGTTTTGGCTGAGGGACGACGGAGTTTTGGCTGAGGGACGACGGAGTTTTGGCTGAGGGACGACGGAGTTCTGGCTGAGGGACGACGGAGTTTTGGCTGATGTCTGAGGTCTGATGGAGTTTTGGCTGATGTCTGAGGTCTGATGGAGTTTTGGCTGATGTCTGAGGGAGGACGGAGTTTTGTCTGAGGTCTGATGGAGTTTTGGCTGAGGGACGACGGAGTTTTGGCTGAGGGACGACAGAGTTTTGGCTGAGGGACGACGGAGTTTTGGCTGAGGGACGACAGAGTTTTGGCTGAGGGACGACAGAGTTTTGGCTGAGGGACGACAGAGTTTTGGCTGATGTCTAAGGTCTGATGGAGTTTTGGCTGATGTCTGAGGGAGGACGGAGTATTGTCTGAGGTCTGATGGAGTTTTGGCTGATGTCTGAGGGAGGACGGAGTTTTGTCTGAGGTCTGATGGAGTTTTGGATGAGGGAGGACGGAGTTTTGTCTGAGGTCTGATGGAGTTTTGGATGAGGGAGGACAGAGTTTTGTCTAAAGTCTGAGGTAGGAGGGAGTTTTGCCTGACGGAGGATGGAGTTGTGGATGATGTCTGACGATGTCCTAATATGTATGCCGTATTGCCACTATGTTTATGTGTATCTGTTGTTGCACAATTCTTCTTCACTTGCATAATGTGAGACGTTCTCGAATATCAGACCATTAAGAAGCACAAGCTAGTTATTGTTGTTCATTATAGCTGCTAAGGGAGGTCTAGATTCACATATATGTACCTACCTGTTATACTGTGCAACCGCAGCTGCACTACTACAATGTACAGGGAATGTTCGGTTACCGGTACGGGCTTAACACATACTTTCCCGTACGGGTCCCCGAACACGTTGCCACGAAACTAACGCAATAATGTATGCACTGGATGTATATTTAGAGATGTTAGTTCACCACATGTTATGTTTAGTCTTTTTTATGTTATTGAAGGCATGGTCATCTAAGTACTCTGCATGGGTTTGGAATGAGAGACGAATACTTGTGAAGAGGAGGGATCTCCTCCGTATTAATGACGAGATCCTGTATTGCACGAGGGGTATCCCCATAATTAGATTATAGGGTCTTTAGCGGTGATGTCCTGGAATGTAAGAGACTTGGGCGCTCCGAATAAAAGAATTGCGGTGTTTTCACATATTAGACGGTACGGCCCTCACATTCTGGGACTTCAGGAAACCCACTTGACGGCAGACACCGGGCATAGAATAGCCAGTGGCGATACTGGTCCGCAGGGGTCTACTATGGGAACCACAGCAGACTGTCGTGGACCCTGAGGGGCAATATCTATTGGTGTATGGATTTATTAATCATGTGCCTTACGTTATTAATCTATACAACCCCCTCCCCAGCGCAATACCCCTCAGCCCGATTACTCTGTATGGGGGACTTCAATATGGTTATGCGGGAGGAGCTAGATAGGCACCGCCCACCTGGGTTGAGGACAGCTGAGACTCCTTCTAACACCACACTATTTAGAATTGCCGCAGAGTTGGGATGGCTGGATTTGTGGAGACTTAGGAACCCGCGGCTGAGGGAATATTCCTGTTTCACCCCCGCTAGAGGGGCGTTATCTAGGATCGACTATGTTCTGGGTAACGCTATAATATACACTGACCTGATTGATATTAATTATGCGCCACAGGGTCCCTCGGATCATGCTCCGGTTGTGGCACGCTTAAATGTTCCTGGGGCCGTCCCTAGGGGGGGTAAAATGAGAATTCATCCTTTTTGGCTCACCCTTCTGACCCAGAATGACAGAATACCTGATCAGTTAAAGGTCTTTTTAGAGATGCAGGGTGATGAGACGGAGGGTTTACTATTATGGGATACCCTGAAAGCTTACCTGAGGGGTTGTTTAAAATCCTCCATCTCTTATGTGAAAAAGAGTACGGTTCGACAGGAACTCGATTTACACGCCAAATGTAGAGAAGCTGAGGCCTCTTTCTGTTCTGACCCCACGGAACTGAACAGGATAGAATGGATGGCTAGGGGAAGGTCCTACATGCTGCATCTCAGAGAAAAAAGTGAGCGCAGGATATTCTTCATGAAACAGCAGTCATTTGAATCTGATGATAGAGCAGGCAAACTCC